>NC_083853.1:1884375-2512500 GCF_029169275.1 Apis cerana
AATTAGTTATTTATTTAATTTATTATTTTTTAATTTTTATATACATATTTATGATATAAATAATTGTATGTTTAAATTATATCAAAATAATTTTTCAATTTTAATTAATCATTTTTTTATATATTCATATAAAAATATATTAAACAAAAGTTTGAAAAATAATATGTTTATTAATATTCTAATAATAAAATATTATATTTAAGTTAAAATATAACTTAAAATATTGCTTTTTATTTATATAATGTTTCTTTAAAATTAAAAGTATATATTTTTTTATTTAGAAAATGACAAAAATATAATATAAAAAATATAATTTTATATATATATAGTAAACGTGTATTTGAAAATAAAGATTTATATTGAATATAGAATAAAAACAACATTGTTCAAATATTCGATTAAAAATTTTTTTCTTTTTTATTTTATTTTATTTTCTTTTATTTTATGTTATTATTTTTATTGTATTTATTTTTATTTATATATATATTATAACATTCATATTAATATTTTTTATATATTTATATACAATATAAATGTTTATATTAAGCAAATTGTCTAATACTTGATACTGTATCATTTGATAATTTCATTTGATATTCATTAAAGACAAAAATTTTTAATAATCACTTAACATAGAATTAAATTTTATTGACATTTAATTGTTAATGTCTTGATAAGATTTATTAATTTTAGATTGTAAAATATTATTGCAAAAATTATAATTTTTGCAATTTTACGAATTATAAATTAAATTTTATTATTACTTTTTAATATCAATATTATTAGTATATTTTATAATATTATTAGTATATTTTATAAATGTCTATAATTGATTGATATATAATGATTGATATTGTATAAAGTTCTCGGTGTTTGTTCTTTTAGAACTATGAACTTCTCTTTTTTATCGATATGCGGTGTTATATGATTTTGGTTATTTATAAATAAAATAATTTTGTGCAATATGCATATCTTATTCGTATATTTTTATAATGTTTATTAAAAATAACTAATCAAATATGTATTTCTTCTGAATACAAATTCTTAAATTCCGCACAATAATAATATTTTAAATATTTATTACATATGATATATAAAAATTAAATGTTATTGTAATATATATTATATATAAAATATATATATTATATGTTATTTATGTTAAATAAATTTTTACAACTTTATAACTATATCATTGCAATCATTGTATAATAAATATTTATAAAATATATTAATAATATTTGTAATATTTATATTTGTAATTTATATTATTGTAAAAACTTATACAAGAAAACTTTACACTTTTTTTATCTTTCGCGTAAATTAATAAAAAAATTTAAAATATTATTATTAATAATTAAATTAAAGATTTATATCAATAATTTTAAAAAAAGGATTAATTATAAAATTATAATTTTATAATTAATTATATTTAATTTTATATTTAATTATAAAATGTTAAGTTTAATTTTTTATAATTATTATTTTAGATAAATTTATAGAATTTTATTTATTAATTAAAAATTGTTATTTTCGTTTAAAAATTTATTAAAAGTAATAACATCATAAAATTTTACTGATAATAGAAAACAAGATTAAAATTTTCAATGAAAAATGCAGAAAATGATAATTTCTTTTTTTATATTATTATATTGAAATTTTTATATTTAATATTAAAACTTTATTCAACATAATTAATATTCATAGTTGATTCTATAATTTATATATACATTCTATAATATATGATTCTATAATATATATATTTTTTATAAACTTGTATTTGATATAACATACAAAAAATATTAATATGTAACAATATACGAAATATTATCTAAATTTTTGCAATACTTTTTTCTTAATAATTTCGGTTAAATTTTGTAAAATTTAACATTACTTAAAATTTGATTAATTACAAGATGAGATATATAAGTATTATATAGATATTGAAGATAGAAATTATGCATAACTTGTTTGCTTTTATATATTGAAAAAAAAGCATAATAAAAAGCATTAAAAATAAACATGTTAAGAAGATATAAAGAAGATATAAAAAGTTTCATTTTTTTAAATGAAATATATTTCTTTTTTCTAATTTGTTTTTTTAATAGAATATTTTATGTATTGTATTTGAAAGTCATTAAGATCGATTATATTGAGAAATAAATTATTTTAAAAAACTGATTGATAACATTTTAATTTGGTTATTGCTAAATCTTTTAATTGGTTTATATAAATTACAAAATGTAAATATTAATCACATATATGTTTCAAGTGTATAACCAATATAAATAAAATAAATAAAATATATTTATATTGTAAAATTATATATAGTTATAAAGAATTTGATCACATTCAATATTTAATGCATTTTACATAAAAGTATATATTATATGTAAAAAAAAAAATGTAAGCCAAAACTTATTTTTAATAAATTTTTTTTTATCTATATTTTTTTTTTTATGTTATATTGTAATGATTATTCGCTATGTATTGTATAATAAAATGCATGCAAATAATGCAGAATTTTATTAAAAAATAGGAATACAAAATATTCATGTGAACTTATACAACAATTATAATTTATCAAAAAACATTTTTTTTAATTTTTATCATATTTACCATATTTAATAGATTATATAATATATAATATATAAATAACAAATATGTTACATAATATATTTTATTATATATTGTTATACAGTTCATAATCATAAATTAAATGATCAATAACACAAAATATGATAATATATGATATTATATGGTAATATATGAATTATAAAATAACAGAACATCGAAACAAAAAGAATTTTTCTATAAAAACATGTTCTTAAATATTTCATTCAAAAAAATATTATTTTCTAAAATTTTACGATTATAAAAATAAATAGAAACTTTAAAATAATCTAGGTTTATTCTTTTCATTGTTTTGTTTCACAAAAATCAAAATAATCAAAAATCGTTTCATAAAATTATAATAATAATTATTATAATAAATTATAAATATTCTTTTCAAAATAATGATATGTGAATATAAAAATTGCAGCTATTAATCAAAAAACGAGTGATTAATTGTCTGTCTATAATTTCTTTATTTCAAAGATTCTCATATAAAAAGTCCAATAACTTTGAATTATTAAATGTTATATTTGGCTTTTTTTAATTAATTGTGATTCTTGTTAACATGCAAATCTAGTCATATTTTTTTCTAACACAATAAACCTGCCAAAATATTTAAATGATTTTAGATACCTTCTATGTACTATATACAAAATGTTAAAGCAGTTATTTATATTTCTTAGCTAAGAAATTTTAGTTAAGAAATTTAATAGTAATATAATATATTTTGATTATATATTTTAATTATATATACGAATTTGGAAATATACGTAATAATGATTTAATTATAATAAATTAATATGATTTTAATTAAACAAAAAATTGTAAAAAAAATGATGAATTATACAAAAATCAATAAAATTTAATCTAACTTAATCTAATCTTATATCTTATTTATTATATAATTTTTCTCTTTTATTATTTAGATTAAACTATATAAGAATATGCCATTAAGCAACTATACTAAAATAAAGTATATATTGCGTTCATAATTAAACTTTAAGATACATAATTCATGGCAAAATGATTTGTGAAAAATGCAGTAAATTAATGAAATCTAACCTAGTTTATAAATCATTGATTTTTCACTTTTATTGTTCACATTAGATTAATAGAATACATAAGAATGTTACTATTAAGCGATAGACTACATAAGAATAAAGTATACTTATAATGCAGCAATAATCTTTATTAAAATTTTTAAAAATATCTCGGAAGATAAAAAACAAACGGTAATATTTAGGAAAAAGTTATTTGAAGAATAATGATCTTAACATATTTCAAAATCATTGAAATCAGTGAACTTTCAAATAATTATCGAATATATCCAGATTATTTTGATATTATATATTATTAAAAAAATTTTTTTAAAATTAGTATCCTTTAAACAAAATACGAAAGAATATGTTTGCAAACATATTTCTTGACAAAATTTTTTGGATTTTGAAATCTTAAATTCATATTTTATATTTGATCATTTAATTCTGTAGCAAAAACATAATTTCATGTTTAACTATATCTATATTTTTTTCATAATCTATATTTTTTTCACATTTTAATATTGCATAAAATTTCATTTATGCATATACGTGACATAGCATGCGACCGCCACTTATCTTTTGTTAATATAAACACAGCAAATAACTAATAGATATAACGAATGAACTAAAAAAGCTATTTTTTCAAAAAGCGGTAATAGGTTTATAATATTTCAATCTTTTAAATATTTCACACAAATCATCACATTTTTGTTATTTATAAAAAGCTTTAAAATAATATATACAATAAAACAAATTGAAATTATAATATAAAACTTTAAAATTACAATAATTGAATTGAAATTATAATAGTGATATCAGTTTTGGAATTATAATATTTTTTTATTATTAGCATTTGTCATCATCCTATTTTAGTCATCAAAAAATTGTTTTATAATCATTTTCACATTTTATTGATTCAAAGGATCAATAAATATATAGAATGCTTAAATTATACGAATACATATAAATCTAGATAAATATTAATTAAATAGATATTAATGTGATAATTTCTATAAATTTTTAAGAATTTGTAAATATATATATATTTAATTCTACACTTTTATAAATTATAGAAAAAACAATATTTGCATTATAATAAAAATATTCGAATACTTAAAAAATTTATAATTAAAATATATATCTTAATTATAAATTATAATATATTAATATAAATATATATAAATTTATAATTAAAATAATTAAAATAGCAATTTTTTTATAAATATTAAGTTTTGATCTTCTTGATTCTATAACATATTTTAAGCAATATTTTTTTATTAACAATATACTCTATATTTTATTTTTATTTTAAACAAATTTAATCATTTTTATATTTAATATTGTAATATTATTTTTCTCATTTACTTATTCAATAATTCAATTTTTTAAATAAAGATATTCATGCAACTACATAAAATTCATTAATATAATTTGATAACTTAAATTTGCAATATATTTGATTATACATGTAAATTAAAAATACATATTTCAGTACATTATGATACAATTCCAGCATGATATAATTTATAATTTTATCCTATATTATTACTATATATTTTTATTAAAATAAAAAATTGCGGACATACAAAAAATATTTTTCTTGCAAGAAATAAAAATAAGCAAACAATATGATAACGTAATACTTTCTATTAAAAAATAATTTTATATATTTTATCAAAAAATTCTATCAAAATTCTATTTTATCAAAAAATTAATAATAAATTTAAAAATTCAAAATGTATTGAATAAAAATTAATTTATTAATTCTTAAATTTTTAAATAAGTAAATATTTCATAAAAACATGAAATTTAAAAAAAATATATTGTGCTATCTAATTCTTAAAATATTTTAAAAAATATGTTTTCAATTTTCAATTTTAAAGTTTGATTTCAAAGATATCTGATAAATAAGTAAACTAATAAATAAATATATATTATATATATTTTTTAAATTATCTTTCTCATTTCTCTTTATCAATCAATAATCAAAATAATCAAAATTAGCATATATAATTTCAATATATTAAATATTTTAAAAATCCATTGATTCATGTATTCAAATCCGTATTATGTACCTTGTATTATTTTTATTTACATGATTTTTTTATTTTATTTGAAATAATTTAAGATCACTTGAGAATAATACTCCTATCTGTATCAATAATATAAAAATAAATAACATATATTTATGTAATAAATTTATGAAAAAATTTTAGTACATTGAATTTTTTTTAATAATTATTAATATTAATGTATAAAAAAATGAAAAAAAATATTATCCAAAATTTCATAAAAAAATAAAAGAATTATAAATAAAAAATAATAGAATTTTTCAATTATTCGAAATTATATAAATTATTAAATCTTAATTAATAAATTTAAATAATTTTATGTTAATATATAGATATTTATGAAAAATTTAAAAATTAATATTTTAAAATAAAAAAAATGTGCTATTTTTATTTATCTACGATTATGCTATAATTTTATTTATATAATATCAAATATCAATATAAAATGTATTCATATGATTCATATTATATAAAAATTTTTTATTCAATTTAATAAATTTCCAATATTTCTATAAATAATCTATAATTTTATAAATAATATCATTAAATATCTAAATATTCTTCTTATAAAAATATATTCTACATAATTATTTATTATCTAAAATAATCTAAAATAATAAAAAATTAATTTACATTCCTTCATAAAATTAAAGAATCGCTAATTTTTTATTGAAAAAAGTATCATGCAACAATCAATCTGGATTCATTTTAAAGGATAAAATTTCTATTTTTACAGATCTGTATTAAATTTTTCCAATAGTTTTGTTAGATAAATGAAAAAATGAAATAAAATATTTTTTCTAAAATATTTTAGAAATTCGAATGATTTTAAAAATCTTTTTAAATAAAATTTTTTCAAATTTTAGATTAAGATTTTTAGAGTGAATTTCTAAAAGTTTCAAAGAGAAAGTTTGAAGCCTTTACAATAATTCTAAAAAATAATTCTAAAATAAATAAAAAGTTTATAGAATTTTTCATTATCGATTTATCGCATTTTAAATAAAATATGAGCCGCCAGTTTATAATGATTTAAGACAATTCAAATATACAATTCAAGATACAATTCAAAATCATATAGGTAAATTTTTACTTATAAGTATGTCTACGTACAATGCTTATTCTGTGTTAATTACTCTAATTTTCTAAATATACTAAACATAAATTAAACACATACTAAATACAGATTAAGCATACATTAAACACGCACTAATTATACACTAAGCATACGTTATACACAAATATATACGACAAATTCAATCTTTTAGTGATACACTTTAAGATTATTCTAATTTTAGTGGTTTATTTTTTGTTTAAAATATGATAAAACGATAATAAAAAATCGTATAACAAGCTTTAAAAAATCGTTATAAAGAATTTTTTCAAATTTATTGTAAAAGAAATTACAAAAAATCAAAATTTGTGAAGTTATTTAAAAAAAACCATTTTCAATTTTATATTTTATAATATGTCTAAAATATACTTTTGAAAAAATCAAAACACACGAAAATAAAAACACAAGATCTTTTAAAATGGATCGAGACTATTATATAATATTTTTTTTAAATTACAGCAATTTTAAATTTAATAATTTTTTTATTTAAAATAATGATCTTTTAATTTTATAGAAAAGTACACATATTTCTTAGAATTTCTATTACAATTTTCTTTAAAATTTTCTATTAAAAATAAATAAAAATTCTTAGAAGTCTTAATTTATATTTCTTCAAATATGTATTAATGAATGTAATTATATTATTATACAATGATAATCGATAATCAATTCTTTTATAATACTTCAAAATAAACTATAAAGATTACAAATATTATAACAAATATGTTCCTTTTTTGAAATAATTATTAAAATTAATTAATTTTTACGTTACAAAATTATAAATTTGAAAAAAGATTCATTGAAAGAACTAGTTATTTTATATGAAATATAATTTTTATAAAATGAAAATCATAGATAAATCATAAAGATTATTTTTTAATTCTTAAGCAAAGAACATAATATTTTAGACTAACTAACAATTGCAACACAATTAATTTTTCTTTAATTTCACATATAATTATTTAATGTAATTTAAATAGTTATGTGAAATGATTCATTACGGTGTATTGCATAATTTGAAATAATTATTTTACAAGCTACATATTAACATTAGATTTACAAACATTAACTATATATCTTTTTTTTACTAAAATCCGTTTTTTGACGGGTATATTAAAATGTAATTTTTTGTAAATTATTTATTTAAAATTTATAGATTTTTATTTATTATTGTCTTCAATACATTTTTATAGTTCCACTATATATATTTCTACATATATCCTTGTTATATTTAATGCAAATATAGTTAGATCCCAGACTGAATTGAAACTAGTATTTTGTTCATCGTGATGATCGCTGCTCAATTCTTCAGCTAATTAAAAGAGAAAATTCTTTCAAATTTTATTTACTCCAGTGATCTCTTTTATAATAATTCAGGCATTGATGGCTGCCAAATCTAAAAACAATTATAAAACATGAAGGAGTCATCTACGGGATCCTGCTTTCACAATATTTTCTTCATTATCAGCATTTTTTATTTCATTTTTGCTTTCAATTTAAAATAATATGCATTCTTTTTCTTTTACGGTATGTATTGTGATAATTTTTATTCCCACTGTCGTCAAAATCTTCAATTTCGTTTATATTGTCAAAGTCTTCCTTGCTTTTGTATAATTCGTTTTATATCAGAATCTGATCCAGATTGATCTTCATTTATGCTGGTTATTTTTTTTATTCTTTTTATTATTCTTTTTTATCAATTCCATGTCTTTTGAAGACTTGTTTATAATAATATAAATGTAAAAAAATATATTCTTTTGGATAGGTTTTGAAAATATCTTAAAAAATTCAAATCTTCACTTATGAAAATAAATTTTTTGCTAAGCTTCCAAATAGCACTTTTTTTTTTTTACAAAACGCACTGTTGAAATTATTTCTTACGTAAATCTATTTGTTTTATAAAATAATAAGACAGATTCACTTGTTTTCTCTAATTTTCTTTAAAATTCACCGTTGAAAGGATTATTTGTTATCATATAATAATTATAAACAACTTGTTTGATTATGTATTTATTCCTAAACAGTCGTCATTTGTTTGGTGTTGTTTTTTCTTATTCATTGTTATTTCATTTTTGTTATTTCGCAATAATTGATCTATATAAATTAATCCATCAAATTTAAAAAAAAAATTTTTTTTTAAACGGATTTTCGTAAAAATATGTATACAACATCTACAAAATAATAAGATATAAATGTTTCAGAAAAAACGAAAAGAAATATATTTGTTGCATTATATCATTAAAAACCAATATATAATGTTTAAAGAATAATATTTGCATATTCAGAATTTTTAAGCATAAAATCGAAATCTAGTGTTAATTAAGCAAAATAAATGTCACCTTAAAAGACATTACTAAAAAGAATATACAAGTATTAATATATTCATGGATAATATCTTTAGAAAATCCATTCTAAAAACCAATATGAAAAAAAAATTAGTATATAAAAATAACGTCAATATAAACCTTATTTATTAAGATATAAACAAATTTGAAATTTACATTAAATAAAACGAAATAAATAAAATGAATTTTTTTTTCATTACATCGTCATTGCAATATATACAGATATTAAAAGAATCTTAATTCATATAAAATAATTTATACACTTATATACTTTTGTTTTCAATGCACTAAAATGCTAATATTTATATATCTTTCTCTTAAACTTTTAAAATCATTGATGAATTAAAAAAAAATATTAATATTAATATATATATAATTATATGTGTAATTTTTATTTTATTCTTTAATTGCAAAAATTATGAAAAAAAAACATTATATCCGCTTTAATTTAATTAGAAATTATTGATATTTTAACTTCAAATACATAAAAACTTTTTTAAGACTTTTTTTTTTATCTTTAAATATATTGTAAATTTTTAAAAGATTCAATAATTTTTTCAATGATTTTTTATATTTATTTTTTTTTTATATTTTTAAATACATATAATATAGTTTTTTTAATTTTTCTTTCAATAAGTTCAATATTTGCTAATATCGGTTTTTAATCAGCACAATATAAAATGAAGTTAAAAGTTGAAGGAAACGAAAAACAAAGAAATGAAGATAGAGAATAGAATGCCAAGTCGAAAATATATATCAGTTAGTAGCCGGACAGTCTAGTTTAAAGTCTTTGAATTTTTCGAGAGTCGCCGTTTAGGCATCAATCCAAAAATGGATCCCAATATATATATTATCAATCTATTATATATATTCGCTACATATAAATTCGATTTTCTCTTCTCTTGATCATTATATATCATTCTTTTTTGTTTTAATATTTATTTAATATTTATTAATTATTTTATTGCAGATTTTTTATATCAATATTTTAATTTTAAACAAAATAATGAAATATTATGATATAATAAATTTTTTTGCGAAACTATCATAATTTGTTATTATATCAAGTTTGAACTTATTGA
The DNA here is from genome assembly GCF_029169275.1 of Apis cerana. Taxonomy (NCBI): domain Eukaryota; kingdom Metazoa; phylum Arthropoda; class Insecta; order Hymenoptera; family Apidae; genus Apis; species Apis cerana. The sequence continues at coordinate 1,894,639 of NC_083853.1, forward strand.
TAGCAGGTTTTAATAAATTTTGAAATATGTTTTAAAAGATATTATTTTAAGCAATTTTTTCTTTTATATATAATTGACAATCACTTTCAAATTATTTATAAAAAATTTTACATTGAATTATATTTATATATTCCTAATAACATGTTCGGAAATATATGATTTTATTATTTTTTAATTATTTATATAAATACAATATAATAGATAAAATAATATAATTATATTTACATTTATGGGGCGATTTCTTTGAAGTCGAAAAATGTGAAAATAAAATATAAAATAACCCTTAAATGATTCATATCTAGTTAGTTTCTCTATTATACACACACATATATATTAAAAATATATATTATAAAATATACATATATATAATAAATCTTATAAAAGATCACGTTAAAAAATCTATAAAGCAGAACATTATCTACAAGCTGTACATACATACATACATACATACATACATACATATATATATATATATAAGCAATTGATAAATAATAATTATATACATATTGATGTATATACTATTATGGGCTCGTATAAATAGAATTCAATAATTTAATATCAATAATTTTTTATCTAATTATATAAATATATTATATAGTAAAAGAAAAAAATTATTTAAAATGATACTTTTAATATATTCTAGCTCGTTAACAATAAGATTAATAAAATTAATAATAAATAAGGAAGCTAATCGACTTATTATTTGCTTTTTATTTCCTATAATATTTATAGATAGAATTATAACAAAAACATAATTTATTTCTGTGTTTTTACCTAAATACTGTAATGAATAATAGAATTATTGTAAAATATATAGTTAATTAATTTGAAAATAAAACAGACATAAGAAAAAATTATTTCAAAATAAGATTTTATATTTTTGATTAAGTAACTTTTATTAATGTTGACAATGACATAATCATTTTAAATAACTGAAATAAATTATTTATTATATTTGTAAAAAAAATTTTCATCTTTTTTATAAAAATTATATAATATAAGGTATTTTGGTAATTTGATATTATTAATTTTTTTGCAAGTGAATGCATTTTATTTAGAACAAACTTATAAAACTTTATTTAGCTTTACTTTTTTTAATTAAAAATGGAATTGCATATTTTTTACTACTATATCTAAAATTTCTATATACTAATCATTACAAATTATTATTTCCACTAAAAACTTATTAAATCATTTAAAAATTATTAATTTAAAAATTATTAAAAGATATTTAAAGTTCTTTGTTTTATCATGGTAGACGTGACTTTTCCTTCATTGCTCTTCCTTGAATGATTTCCTATAATAGAAAGAATGTTATATCACATTATAACATATAAAAATTTGTTTTTTATTTTTTTAAAAAGTTATATAATTATATAACTTTTAAAACTTTCATTTATATTGTTAAAATTTTTCAGTAAATATTTACAGAAAGATACTATTCTCCGATCTGAATGATTTTTTTTATTGTTAAGATTATGAATAAAAATTGAGTGAAAATTTTTGACCATCATTTATTAAAAAGTTATCTAATCTAATCCAAAATCAATATAACGATAAATTTTTATTTAATATCAATTAATTTATATTAATTCTAAATTTAATATCAAATAAAAACTCATTTAATTGATAACCTTAATGGTTAACATTAAGTTTGGACTAGTTTTCTTAATCTAATCATCAATTGTTTAATAAAAATAGAATTCATTAAAACTGAAGAATCGAAGTTCTTCATTTTTATAAATCATTGATAATAATCATAATCTAATCTAAATTGTTTCGAAACAATTTTTTTATTAATAATTTTTTAGCGAACTTTTTAACGAACAATCATCAAATAAAATCTTTATAACATAGGTCAAGATGATCTACAAGTTATATATTAGAATGAACAACATATGAAAAAATTAAAAAATTGAAAAATAATATTTTTTATAAATAATAAATAAATATAAATAAGTAATAATTACTAATTTTTCGAATAAAATATTATATCAAATTTTATATAAAATAAATAATAAAATTGAGAAGAATTATCAATTGTGTAACTTCAGTTTAATAAAATTAATGATAATTCTTAAAATAGACAATCAGAAATAACTTCAAGTTCTGGATTAGTTATAATAATGATATAAATTGAAGTTCTTATTATGTGAATAATATTCTGAATATTTGTTATAATTCGAATTTTAATGAATATTCAGATATTCAAATTCGAATACTATTAGATCCAAATAGTAAGAATTCTAATATAAATATATAATTAATTATAAAATGATTTTTCAATATCCATTGTTTGAATTTTTACTTATTATTAAAGAATCCATAATGTATAAAATCAAATCTGAAAACTCAAGCTCAGATGGCAATAACAAAACCCAATGATATATTGCATAATAATATCATTTGCATAATATTATTTTTATATTGCATAATAATATTTTTACCTAATTATTTCCATAAAATTAACTGATTTTCAAAAATCAATTTTTTTTAATATATATAGTCAATATTTAAATTGATTTGCAAAAAATAATATTAAAAATATTATTTTATAGTTTTAATATTGTTTCTTGATCGCCCATATATTCTAACATTGTTTAAATTATATTAAATCGTGAACTATGGCGCAGTACCAATGAATATCGAAGCGAAAGTATTGCATGCATTCAAAATAATAATAATAAACTTAATAAAATAAACTCAAAAATAATAAACTTGAAAAATTGTCGTTTGGAATTATCGGAAATTAAATTGATATAAATAATCTTCTAAATTATCTTCTAAATTGAAGTTCATAATTAAACATATTTTTTTCATAATTTATATAATTTATAATTATATTTCATAATTTATCTATTCATTTATAGAATATTTTCAATTATTAATGATACTTACATATTGAAAAAACGAAAATTGTGATAAAGAAATTATTAGTTTATAGAGAATGGATGAAAAAAAAAATAAAGTTTGGAATATCAAAAAAAAAAAAACAGTAAATTTTCAAAATGATTCAAAATATTAAAAAAAGTCTTAAAATTAATATATCTATAGAATAAACAAAAAAAAAAAATTATTACGTATTGAACATTATTATTTTAATGAAAAAGGAATCTATAATAAACAAATAAAAAAAAGAATTAAAATTGGCAATAGGAATCATTAGCAATGAAATAAAATAATATTTATTTAAAACTGGATTATATATGATAAAATATCTAAAAAGAAACATCAGAAAGAAATTCTTAAAAATATTTAAATTTTAACAAAGATACAATAAATCAGAATTATAATTAAATTAAATTATATTCTGGAAGTATATGTTTTTTTTAGAACGATGAATCTAAATTTAAATTACAATTCAACAAATAGAAATAATGTATAAAGAAAAAAAAAGCATTTAAACAAAAAATTTTTTATTATTATTCCAACTGAACATGGTTCTGGATTTCTGAAATCATGGACTGTTTTAATAATAAAGAAGTTAAATAATGATTAATTATTGTGGTATATTAATGTTAATAAAATACATAATAATATTATAAGAAAATTTATTTCTATAATTGAAATGAAAAATTCCATTCCAAAATAAGAAATATATGTTTTAATATGATAGCGAAACATATTACAAAAGTTATATTAAAAAATTTATTAAGAAAAATAAAAAAAATCTCAAATAAGAAAATAAAAAACTAAAATTAATAGTGACTTTAAAAAGAAATATGAAATGAAATTATACAAAGAACATTAAAAAAAATTAATATTAAATATATAATAAGAAATCATCGAAGCTAAACACTATCAAATTTCGTATTAAATAGTTTAATTGCTATAATTTAATTAACAAATTAATAATTTAATTATTAATTTAATAATATAATAATTAATTTAATAAACATTACAATTTTATTTATCGATAATATAATATAATATAAACTTAATTTCTAATAGATGTTAATTATAAAATATTTGTTAATTATATTATTAATTTAATATAAAATAAAATTTTTTATTATAATATTACTTTGATAAATATGAAAATATTTTTCTAATTATTTTGTCTTTTTATTTATTTTAATTGTATTTTTTATCAATCTTTTATTAAAATGATGAATATGATGCGATTGTATATAACATTCAAAAAAATTCCTTTCAAGTAAATTAATTAAAAAATTAATATAATTAAATTAGAAAAATTATCCAAGTTTTTTTGAACAATTACGTAAATCTTATAAATATGTTAATTTCTAAGGAAGGTATTTTAATAAAATCTTTTTTCTTATTAATAATTCAATACTAATAAATCAATATAATAAATCAATATATTAATTTTTAATCTTAAAATTATATAATATTATTTTTAATCTTAAAAATTTTTAGAAAAAATTTACAAATCAAAAAATCTTAAAATTATTTTTATCTTAATTAATAAAAAATTTTTATAAAATTATTCATATTCACATACTCATTTAAGTACAATGTATAAATTAATTACAAAAATATCATACAAGAGAAAAAAAATAAATTATATATCTATCAATATGAGAAATTATAAAAATATAAATATATATTAAAATAAAAGATATATATATAAAATATATATTACATTAATATAGAAAAATGTATATATGAAATATAATAAATATAATAGAATAAATTTATCGAAATTAAATCCAAATGTTGTTATAAAAACAAAAATTATATTTGCAACAAACATACAGCTTTTCATTATTAAAAAATCATAAGAATTAAATTCAATTCTCATATTATTATAATATATATTTTATAATACAGTTTAATTTTATAAATATGTAATATTGAATAGAAAAATATATATTCCTGTTTTCCTTATAAGGTAATACATCCAAATATAAGAAAAAAATTATCAAATTCAAAATATACATATATATAAAAGATAAGTTCAAAAGAACAAAATATGCATATATATGTATTAAAATTCCATATGTATAATTTTTTTTAATTTATGATATTTATGATAATTATCTTATAGTAATTTTTTAAATTTATATTAAATATTAATTATTTAATATATAATAAAAAAAATCCTAATATTTTTTTCGTATCTTATAAAATTATAAATTATAAAATTATAAAATTTATGATTAAAAACAAAAATTCTAATTTATTAAAATTTTAAATTTATATAGCAATGCCAAAGCTTATGTAAGGTTACTTTCAAATATAAATATATATTGAAGCTGAATTAAAACTTGATAAATGTTTGTTGTAATTATTGAAAATAAAAAACATATCAACGAATTCAATGTTTTTTAAATATATATATTGTATAAACACTAATAAGTAATATTGCATTAACATTATAAACTTTGATTATACCACAATTTATAACAATCATTAAGAAATAATTATAATAAAATTATTAAGTATCTTAAATTACTTATTATATGAATATATAGTATTTTTATGATGACATTAACATATTAAAAATAAGATAGTAATTTTTATATAGGATAATTATTTTATTAAAAAATTAATTACAAAAAATATGTAATAAGAACAAGCTTTTGATTTTATACAATGGTTAAATATATCATATTTCAACAATTCAAGAATGATATTGAACAAATCCAAGAGTACATATCAATTCTTAATTTTTAATTTTTAAGATATTGAATTTTTATTTATGAAAAATTTTTAAGGTAAAGATAAAATGCAAATTAATACGAATCTAAAATTATCAGAAAAAATTCGTATCTGATTTTATTGAAATTACAACAAATTAATAGAAAAATTTGTAATATCATAAATTCAATTTAATTTTTCTTTCAAGCATAATAAATTTTCTTATTTTATATAAAAATGACATTATAAAATATAATTAATGTTATATAAATATTGTCAATTTTTTCCTACATTTTATTTAATAAAAAAACCAATACGTTGTTATTGCATATTCAATCAATTCAATTATTCAATATATTTATAATTATATTTTTATAATTATAATTATAGATTTCTTTTTATCTTCGTTCATAGAATGTAGGTATTATTTTTTGAAAAAAATTGAAATATAGATATTAAAATTTAAAAAAAAAATAGATATTAAAATTTCATTATCTATGCATACAAATGTATTTCACAATATATTATAAAAAAAATAAAATTATATCATAAAAAAATTATAAAAAATTGTATAAAAGTACTATATTTGCTTAAAAATTTTTATTTCGTTATATTTGTACTAATTTTTTTAATTTTTAATTAGTTTTATGCTAATTTATAAGTAATATAATAGAAATCAAAGTATACAATAATATTCGGTTAATTATCGTAGAGATATTTTTACCAATTCTTAAAACTAAAACTGTTAAAATATACATTGCCTTTAGAAATTTAATATATTACTTATCAACTATGAATTTGAACTCTTTTTTATGTCACTTATAAGAAATGTTTTTCTCTCTCATTGTTTCCCACGAACCAGTAAAAAAAATGACATCGGAAAAAAAAATTGCTACAAAATTTTAAAAATACCCATTTTCATGATAACTAATATTTTCCGATTCCAACAATTATTGTACAAAACTTTAACATTTGATGCATCTTTTATCTTAAAACATTTTTAATTTATAATATAAAAATAATTCATTATATAAAAAACTAGTTATTAAAAATTTAATTTTACTTAAATATTTTTTTAAAAAATAATAAATAATAAATTTTTTTATACATTAATTAATAAATACAAAATATTAAATATAAATTTTGTATCTAAAAGCAATTATCTAAAACTATTATATCTAATTATAAGTTTTGCTATTTTAGTTTCTTTATTTTTGCATAAAAAGAAAATATATCTTAATTATTTGATTGCTCATTCATTTTTTAAATAATAAATAAAAGATTTATTTAAAAAATATGCAGTTAATATGTGTAAGACGTCAAAAATACAAACAATACAGTTAACAATATTAACAATACAGTTAATATTGTGATCATTTAACACGAAATCAATCATTTTTTTAATATATGTTTAGAATTTCAATAAAACTAAAATATATTGTAATTCGTATGAAAATAAGGTTTAATTTGTTATTCTTCTGTTTTTGAAATTTTTTAAAAAAATGCAGATCTCTAAAATAGTAATATGGATTAATTTTCATGAAAATTATCTTCATAATAAATTTTTATCCTCCCAATTATTAAATATGAATTTTTTATTTTATTTATATTTATGATATTGTTATTCATCGAATTTAAATTTTATAATTCATTATGAATAAATCATATTTTTACATAGAATTATCATAAGAAAAAGATAAATTTTCGATGAAAACTGGATATATAAAATTGGGCATATGAAATATAATGATACTAAACATTATATATAAAATTAATTTATTAATAAAGCATTATTAATAAAACATTTTCATAATTTTAAATATAAATTTTAAAAACATTATAAATTTTCAATGAGAATTTGATAAATGAAACTGTATATATATTTATGTATATCTGTGGCATCAAATATTATATATAACAAAATATTTTAAATATCCATGAGAATCTAAAAGAGATAATATATATATTATCATATATATAATAAATTTTCTATATTAATTAGTGAATCAAAATTTTTGAATTCAAGTCATATAAAAAATATATTATAGTCATTCAATTTATTTTGGCATCAGCTACAAGCTTACCAAGTCTAAAATATACATAATGTTATTTGCAGAAATCAAAATATTCTCGATTTTTTATTGAAAAAACAAATTTTTTAAAATTTTATTAGTTCGTAATTAATTTAATAGAGATTTTTAATTTTTGTTTCAAACATTTTTTGTAACATTATGAAATAAGATCACAAAAATGAAGAAAATTTTTAAGCTAGATATCCATTTGTTACATATCTATATATCATATTATTATTTTGATATTAATGTGGATAAATAAGTTTTGCATGTGTAGTGTTGCATAATAAATGATACGAAAATACGCGAATACGAAGAGTTAACTTATTGCATATTCTTATATTATATCAATGTTACGATACTAATGAAAAAGTGTTATATTATTATCCAAAAAAACATAAAATAGACCGAATTATCATTTTTTTGTTTTTTGGTTTTTCTTTGATCGTTATATCAAAAAATGATATGATTTTCTATTATATTAAGATGAAAAAATTGTTGAAAAAGATTTGATTTTAATTTATATTATTTATATACGATTAGGACGCAAGCAATTCTGAATTTAAATTATGAATTTGATCTTTTTATATATATTTTTTTATACGTGCAACTTTTCAAATTTCAGAAACAGAAATTTATTTTTTTTTTAAATAATTATTTTCATTTAAATATTTATGAGCCAATATATTGATTCAAAGTATTTAAATATTATTTTTAAAAAAATTCTGATTTTAATAAAAGTTTATATTTATATAGAACATAATTTCTATATATGCAATTGAGCAATTTTTTTATTAATAGAAAATCTCTTTAAGGAGATAATAATCAATTCCCAAAGTATTTTTTCATGTTTTGAATTTAATTTTATAAATTTTTTTATGATAGAATAATAATGAATAAAATTCTGAAAATTTTGTATTTAAAAAATGTTTTTTATTTTATTTCATATGTAAATTGTTACAAAGTTCATTGCAAAATTGTATTAAAAAATTATTCTATTTAAGACAAAAATGCATTAATGCATTATATTAATAAAATTTTAACTATTGATTTCACTTTCTTAAAATAATATTAATAAAAGAAAATTACTTTATATATAATATGTACATATAATTCATTATGTTTTACATATTTAAAGTTTTATTAAAACAAATTATTTATTAAATTATAAAAATAAAGAAACTGTTTATTAAAATTTTATTCAAAAATAAAATAATATTCAAATACTTTTATAAGTCATAGAATTTAATACTTTTAGTACTTTATTTCATAGAGATAGAATATATATAATAAAATATACACCATAAAAATTAAAAATTTTTTTTTTAATCTTTCTCTAGATGAAAATAATAATACATAATTTAATTAAGCTTATAAAATTAAAATTGGCATATTTTCTTTTTTTTTATTTCATTTAAACAAAACATCAAGTTTTAAAGTTATATATATATAAATGAAAATAAAAAATTGTTGAAATTTTCAATCAATATTAAAATAATAAATCAATATCAATAAATCAATCAATATTAAAATAATAAATTATTGATGATATAAGTAAGTTAAAAATCATCATTATTATTGATTTTCACAAAAGTATGCTTCAAAAAGAAAGAACAATTAATTTAATGTTACCAATTTTAAGCTAATTAAATACAGTAATAAATAATATAAAAGATATATGAAATTTAATCTATATGAATGTCTTTTTAAAATGAAATTATATAATTCTTAATATATTAATCAATATAATATATTATTTTTAAAAAAATATATTAATCTAATTTCAATAAAGATTTATTTATTCAAAAGATATTTTAATGAATTTATTATAAATTTATGAGAGATATGAAAAACAAAAAATCATCAATCAAATATTACTTTCAAAAGAGTACTTTTCGTAGTTATAAAAAAAACTAAGATCCTATTTCTTACGATATATGTCGTATCTTCCATTTATATCCGCAAACAACGATGATACGTAATGTATCGCGTAACGGTGATATGATATGCAGATACGCAACAAATGGATAGCAGTTTTAAACCACGTTTCCATTGCGTCGACAATCGACAAAATTGCTTGCAGGAAAAATTTAGCCAATCAGTTTTGCTAATATGGATCTATAATATAATCTAATCATCATAATGAAATAAAATTTTGAGAGACTGAAAGAAGGATCTCAAATTTAATAAAATTTTAATTTTAGTTTATTTAATTTTCAATATTAATAAAAATCTTTTGGAATTATATATACATTGAATGTTTTATATATATATATATTGTGACAATGTGTGTTAATATATAATCGCTACTTATTTAATGTTTTTCTAAACATATTGTGGTAATGATCAATAAAATAATATCACCAAATTTAAATAAATATAAACTTAATATAAAATATATATTTATAGAAAACTTAAGCATTTCTTTATTTATGAAAAATAAAATTCTTGAAAAATACAATAACTGAAATTATAATAAATACAATTGGATCATCATATTTTATTATATTACATCATATTATATTATATATCATATTATCCTATTTTATTATATATATATATCAGCATTAGTAAACCAATTCATCAATACGAAATGTTCAATAAAAATTTTTGATAATAATAAGATCATAATTAGTTGCAATCGCATTTATAATAATTGCAAAAAGAAAGAAAGCAAATAAATTAAAAATAAAGATTTTGGATATATTTCAATTTACAAATAAAAAAATCTATAATACAATTATTTTATGAAAATTTGATTTTAGATGATATCCATCTTGAGTATAAATGCAATAATGAAATTTGTATAGAATGAATTTAACATTGAGTTTGAGTATTTATTAAATTTGATCAGACCAGAAATTATTAAAAATAATATAAGTTTTGAAAAAACAATCTATCATAATAACTATTAATCATAAAAGATCATTTTGATTCACATTGAATGATTTAATATTAACAATTGAAATATATAATCTTATATTATTATAAATAATGAATCTCTGCTAGTTTCGACACAATTTTTTTTGATATTTATCAATATCAGTCAATGCTATATTGATTAGCATTTTAAGCCATATGGCACAAACTACACATGTTTACTATTTATTTGGCATTATTAATGGCTTTGCCAATTAGCAATTGCAAACGTAATAGAAACAACTTTATTTTGTATATGTATATACAGGATATTCATAAAACACCTTTGATTCGATTAGAGGCCAAAATCAATGAAAAGTTAATATACAAAAATTTCAATTATTTATTAAATTATAAGCAATTTAAATTCGTGTTAGACGAACAAGACGAGAATAAAATGCAAACATTCTTGCTTTATTTCTGTATATATGAAAAATTCATGTGTTTAATTTATTTAAAAACAAAAAAATGTTTTTATTATTTTTATATATAGAATTTTTATATTTACATCCGATAACGTAATTTGTTTTCAAAGACATTTCAAAGACATTCAATAAATAACGTAATTATTTTAAATAATCAAAAATAAGAAAAAAATTTCAAATGAAAATTGTTATTAAATAATGTTATTATTTGATAATTGTTTGATTTTGAGATAATATTGAAGAAAGTCATCTTTAAATCGTTATTCATTTTTATGTTTCTAATTCTATCACAATGTTAGAGCGCTATCAATTAAAAAAAAAAAGTATAAAGAGATTATAAAAAAAAAATGTAGAGAAAATATTACAGAATGCGAAAATATTTTTTTATATATCATATTATATATTATATAAATTTTATTCAGAGGTTAAATTTGTAAAATAAAAATTTCTTTAATATGTTCGTATATTTATATAAATTTTATTCAGAGGTTAAATTTGTAAAATAAAAATTTCTTTAATGTTATGTTCGTATATGTTCGTATGAAATGATTTTATGAATAAAATAAAAAATTCATAAAAAATATTCTATGGATAGAATAAAAAAAATATTAAAAAATTATTTTTATGTTTATATATTAGTTACGAAAATAAAAATTTTATTGTGAAAATTATTTTTGTAAAAATCAATAACCATTGCCAAATTTATAAGTCCGTATTTTTTAAATAAATGTGAAATCAGAAAAATAATAAAGCCTCTCCTATTTTCGCATGAACTATAATTTCAATATATAATCCAATTTCAATAAGATTTCAGATATCAATTAAAAAAATTGATGGTATAGGATAATATAGACAACCAACTATCCAACAAAGTTTACTTAAAAAAGATAAATTATAGATTCTTATTAATAATATTATTATATTAATTTAAGAAATTTTATTTTGAAAAGAACTTATTTTGTATTTAAAATGTCAAAAAATATGATGGATTTTTTTTTTAAATTTTTAATCTTCTAATTTTTAATCTTCTTTCAAGAAAAAAATTGCAAAATAAGAACTTAGTAATTTTAATTTATGACTTATAATTTCACATTATAAAATTAATATTTTTAATAAGAATTTATTTAAATAAATTAATTTAAATTAAAATTAAAAGAAATAATTCAATCCAATAAAATTTAAAATTAAAATTAAAAAATAAATAATTAGCATGAAATTTCTTGTTGATTTTATTCATTTTTTGAATTTAATGGAGACAAAAATGAAAAACATAAAATGTAATTAAAATAGAATTAATAATTTAACATTTGACATTTTTTTTTTTACATAATCCATTCAGAAATATAATATGATTGCAGAATTAATTTAATGAAAATGTTTCGACTGTCAAATGCTGGCACATCAAAAATATATTGCCAGTATTGTATTGCCGATTAACATATAATTTACAAGTATTTGTGATTAATAAAATATATTAACAATAAAATAATCATATTTATAAATTTGAAATAATTTATGGAAAAATTTAATTCATAAATATATACATGTATCATATGATAATCATTTTTAACTTTGAAATAGAATTACCGAAAAATTTGATCCACAATTGCTCATAAAAATATTCGAATACTAAGATTTACTTAATTTTAACGATATGTATCTTTATTAATTATAGAAAAAATGAATTTAAACTTGTTTTTTTTTCGATAAAATATTTATTATACTTTATAAATATGAACAATTTATTTAACTAATTTGATAAATTAAATATTAAAAACTAAATCAAATCTGATTATTTCTTCTATGACAAAAATATTTGAACATTTAAAATTTATAGTAAAATAATTACAATAACAATTTTTCATAAAAATTAATTAATTAATTTTTCATAACTAACGGTTTTGATATTTTTTTAATTCTATAAACATTCTATTTGAACAATTTAAGATATTAAAAATTATAGAAATTAAAAATACATATATCTATAAAGAATATAAAAATATTTTTTATTAACAATATATTCTATATTTATTTTATTATATTTTAAATGAATTTTTTATTTTTTGTTAATATATATTATTATTTTTTACTTATTCGATGATCTAATTGTTTACATGATAATCATGCAACTGCATAATGTTCGTTAATTTAATAATTTAAATTTGCAATACAAACTTATATATATAAAATATAATATATACATATTTCAAAATTAAAAATCTATTTTTTTTTTCATAAATTATGATGATGACATATTTCAATTTTATAACGAACTTGATACAATTACATGATTGTTTATTCATACAAATTGATTCAATATTGGAATAAAAATATTTTACCAAAAAAATACATATGTTATCATTGTTAGCAATAACTAAGCTTATGGCAATCAGAAAGAAATCAGAATAGAACTTCGATAATTTCTATCTAGTGAAAATTTAAAAATAAAGATATTTTTTCTGATTTGCGAAATATAAAAAATAATAAAACTAAAATGTAAAACTAAAAATATAAAACAATTTTTAAAAGATCGAAAATAATTTTACAATAACAAATATTATAATTATAAATATTAAATACATTGATATTGTTAATGGTTGGATTTGAAACATTTTAAATACAATATCTATTAAATTTCTTAATCAGTTCATTTCTTATACATTTTGGATATTGTCCGTTATAATATCGACAGAAATAAATAATGCTTACATAATTACAGATATATAAGTATATAAACGAAATTCCATGTAACAATAACAATCTTTTTTTGCAAATATCTTGAAAATTAAGACTGAGCGATGATAACATGCAAAAAGTAATTTAAATTTACTGCAATATATATAAAATTATGAAAATTGGCAACTCCTTTTTTAATTTATTTTCATTTTAAAAATATATTAATTCTTTTTCTCTGAATTAAAATTTAAAATATATATTTATATTTATAATAAGAAATTTAATAATAAAAATATATTTTTGATAATTATTATATATAAATAAATTATTATATTAAATAATTTTTCTATCTAAATATCTAAAGTTTTAAATTTTGTTCAAATATTCAAATATTTCATTATTCATAAATTATAAATTCTTATTTCATTTGCATCATACAATCTTACATCACGAAAATTTTCTGATGTGTTTAAAAATTGTATATGATTTTTGTGACATACCATATTCGGCTTTTTTCATATTTCGATTTATTTATATTTAATAAAAATTAATTATAATTTCGTTAAAAAAATACCTTTTTTTTAAAATTTTCCAAATTTATATATTATTTAGTAAATTGCTTTTGAAAATCTATTTATATTAGAAATAGGGCTTTTACTAAAGCTTTTTGATTTTTGAAATTTTGATTTTGTCTTAAAAAAATATTCATCATACTTTAAAAAATTTTTTTTCTTTTTCGATTGCTTATATTTTTTTATATATCTTGATATTTAAATTTATTTATAATTTTATTTATTATAAAATGAATTCTACCAACTATATTGTTGATTTCTTAAAAAGATTTTTCTTTACAATATAAAGTTATAATAATTTGTCAAAAAAAAATATATTTTTTTTTCTAAAGTCATTGTTGAAACTGAACGGAAAATAACAAATATCTTGTAATATCGCTCTAAAATACTAGTTCCTCTACAATAAAGTCGGAAAACAAATATATAATAATATTCATTTTTAAAAAATTTTCATTCTGTATACTCAATTTTTTTTTAATAAAATTATTTCATATTTTTGAAAACATTATTGAAAAACAAAACTGACTTATTATTATTATTATTATTATTATTATTATTATTATTATTATTATTATTATTATTATTTAGTAATCTAATTTAAAGAATAATACAATGAAAACAAATATTTAAATTTAATTTAATTATTGCAACTATATATTATGAAACATGAATTTAATGCGAATTTAATGAATTATATAAGTTTACGACTAGCTGTATATAACATATCTTTTTATGATCACAATTTCATTTCAAAATAATCAAGAATAAATATCATGTAATTTTTATATATATATTTTTATATATATTTTTCGTTTTATTACAATTGAGAAATAAAAATTTTATCATATTAATTTTTTTTTTAAATAGTAATTTTATAAGTATATAAATCATACTTATATAATGGATACTGTACAAACATATAAACTTAACTGTTCAAACGAAGAGTTCTATTGAATTTGTATATTAGAGACTATCATATAAATATGATAATTATATAAGAGAAATCATCTAACAGATTTATTAACAATATGATACTCGTTCTTGTTTCTTTAAAAGTTTGTACAAAATTAAAACTTCATAATCTGCATGATTGTTATTAAGAGATTTCCAAACGATGAAATAAAAACATTTTTAAAAACAATATATAATCAAACATATATATATATATATATATATATATATATAAAATCAAGTATACAGTTAACCGAAAATAAGCGATAATATGTTTGTTGTTTATTTTATCGCATATCATTAAATGAAATGGTCTTGTTGTAGCTAATCTTAAGCTTATCTCAATATATTATTAGATTATGTATAAAAAAAAGGATATTTTATTTAAAAAAAAAATTAGCATGATTCTAAAATTTCCCACTTTTTAATATATAAAATATATATATTTACATTATATTATCTCTCTCTTTCTATTAAACAATTTTTATCTATAAATTTTTCTTTATATTCTTAATTCTTTTTTAAATATTCGATCACATTCAAATGAAAAAAACTGTTAAAAAATTTTTTATTTCTGATTTATTAATACTCATTTCGAGATAAAATATTTATTATATCAAAGGAGAAATTATAGAAATAATTTTATGATAGATAATAGAACAAAACATATGATATATATTGATAGCAAGATTATTATATAGATTATTATATAGACTATTATATAGCGAGATATTATTATAATAAAAAATATAATTGAATCAACTGGCATATAAATTCTTTTTTTTTAATTCATATTAATTTAAATAATTTTCTAAAGGATGTTTTTCTATTTATTTATGACAAAAAATATTTTTTGATTTAATTTTACACAATATTTTAAATAATAAGATTTTTAACATTAGCAATTTAGTAACTAATAATTGATTAAGATTGATATCATATAATATTGATATTATCAATTAATACAATCCATTAATACTAATTTATAAATTTCAATCTAACATTAATATTAATGATAAATGAAAATATTCTTACAAATACCAATATTTGTTTAATGACATGAAATTATTAATATGCTATTTTATTTATTTTTAGTGGAAAAATTTTAAGACATTTCTTTAAATTTAACTTTATTTTAGTTTATAAATATAAAAATAATTTTATAATATTGATTATGTAATATTAATTTTTAAACATGTATAACGTATAATAAAATAACCTAATTATATATATAACAATATACAATATTGATATTAATTATTTTTTATATCATTTTTTTTATATTTATTATCAAATAAATAATTTTATATAGTTTTAAATATATATCTTTAATTTCATAATATAATTTGATATATTTCATAAAATATTGCACAGGTATTAATATATACAGGTCTTTGTAAAATACTAAACAAATTTTGATTCGGTATTGACTTGCTATTATTTTGAAAAATATCGATATAGTAAATTAATATTAAGTAAATAAAATTTTGATTAAAAATTTCATCAATGTCTTTTATTGTATATTCTGCTATTGAATTATTTGAATATCATTAGTACTATCAATATCAATCATTTATATAGTAAGTTTCCAATCATAATTCTTTAATTTTTAGAATTTTATAGTATTTTGTCTAATATTTAATATTTTGATATAACTTGTAATAATAAAATATCAACAGATTTCATTTTATTATTACCTTAATAATCTTAATCGAGGTAATAATATCAATTGTAAAAATTCATAAAAACATTTTGTATTCATTCCTTTTTATAAATTTACAGATTCTCAATAAACAATATATAGTGTTTGTATCATTGCTAAACAATAATTTTTTGTAAATGATATGAAAGAGAAAAATTTGTATTCTTTAATAGTTTTGATAAATATTTACTATTTACTACTGGAAAAGATTATTACGATAACCTTGATATATTGACATATATTATCACTCTTCCGAATAACTTCCAAGAATATTCATTGTTTGTCATTCTTTAAAAAGTTATAAATTATTAAAAACTAGATATTTTCCACGAATTTTCAAGATATCTATATATATATCTATATGTTAGGAAATATAGATATATCTATATGTAAATATAAATATTATATATATAATATATATATAATATATATAAATAACAATATTAATAATATAATATAATATTTATATGACTTAATATAATTTATAATATGATGATATTATGATATGATTGATATTAATACAAAATAGATTAATTCTTATTTCCTAAGAACTATATAAAGAATTATTTTTTATTTCATGAATTTTGATATTTTCGTATAATGAATTTGTAACAAATATCTTATAAAAAAAATCTTCATTTGGAACATTTTTTTATTTTTTTTATAATTTAATAATTATTAATAAATATTGACAAAATATAACGATTTTTAATAACTAAATTTATTTATTTGAAATAATTGATTTATATTAAATACATTCTTTAATAATTTAGTAATTTTAGAGTACTATATAGAGCTAATTCGATATTAAGATTTTTTCTTATATATGCTATGTTGTTAATACATAATTAAATGTTTCATGCATTAAATTTTTAAAGTGTAAATTTCTATTGATATTACGAATATTATCAGTAAATCTATATATAATATATGATAACAACAAATTTTACATATATAAGACATTGTAAAATTAAATTCTTAAATTTTAAACAATTTAAGCTTATCTTTAAAGCATAAAGAAAAAATAAACAGAAAACATCAATAACTAATAAATATTGCATACTTATAAATCAAGATAGATTAATTAAGAATTTTTTCATATTATTTTTTTTAATTTAATTTTTTTATTTCAACGTATATAAATTATAAATAATAAAATATAATTATTTTTTATAAAATATAAACTTCTATCTTATTTTTTCAAAAAATTTTCTCCGTTGATTTCTTTAACAAACTAATTTCTAAATAATTTTTAAAAATTTTTTGCATTTATTATTTATAAACACCTAGAGAAAACGATATGGACAAAAAAATCACTCTTTGCTATTTTCTTTAAAATATAGAAACAAATCAAATATGGAAAAATTTTTAGCTAACAGTTCAATTAGTTCAATCGTAAAAACTATTATGGAGAATTTCATTTCATTTCATAAAAATTAATTTATATTGTTTATCATTTTATTTTAAATTCATTTTGTTTTCATTGTATATTTTGATGATTTCTCAATGAATATTTTTTTAATAAAGATATATAGATAAATAAAAAAACATTTTTCTTGCATGAATTTTAATTAGATAAAATGAGTTTGATATGTTTATTTTTTGCATGTCAATGAGAAAGATTTATATAAAATCATTAATTCTTGGTTTAATTTATAAATAAGAAGAAATAATATATATATATATATATATATATATATATATATAATAATATAAATATATATATATTTATATTATATATATATATAATAATATAAATATATATATATATTATTTCTTCTTATATATATCCATAAAAGCTGTACAATGCAAGCAAAAAATGGTAGGGAAACAGACGGTATTGAAAGAAACATTGTAAATTTCTTGATGAAAAATCTATTCAGAACGATTATTTTTTTTTATTTCGTAGTCATATTCATGCATATGCATTCATATTCAATTTAAATCATTATTCTGTCAAATATAATATGATTGAATTCTGTTAATATCAAAAGTAAAATTTCTATTACAAATACTTTTGCAAAATGTTATTACATTAAAACTATTTCATTCTTACTATAACTAAACAGGTATTTATTTAACAATAATATGAATTATCTGATATTTTTCATTTAATATTACATTAATCATTAATTAAGTTTTTCCATTTATTTATCAAGTTTATAAAAAGAACATAACGAATAATTGTAAAAAAAGTCATTATTTCCATTTTTATTTCCATAATTATACTTTCCAAAATAATTTCAATTCTAAATATTTAGCGTTTATTGTATGTTAAAAAAATTTTTTTTTGAATATTTTTCTTCATATTTTAATTCAAATATACCACATAAAAAATCGTTATAAATAAATACTGGTATAAATAAAATACAAAAAACAATAAACAAAATAATATAAAAAAGAAATTTAATAAAATCAATTATAAATTCTTTTAATATAGCTAAATTATACTTAATTTTAACCAATTAGGCTTAGAAATTACTTTGTTTATGAACTAAATATTAATAATAGAATCTATTTATCATATATGAAGAATGTTATGTTTCATATTATTTAAAAATTTTTAAAATATGCTATGGATTAACTATTATCCATAGATTAGAGAATTGGCATATCAGTATGCTCTTATATATAAAAAAAAAAATAGTAAAAAAATAAAAAAAAACTAATTTGAACTCAAAAATTTATTAAAAAGAAAGAATATTATGTTGATAATGGTAGTATTTATATTAAAGATTAAATTAAATCGATAATACTATATCTAAAGAAATAATAATTTCACAAATAATATTAATATTTTTCCCTTTTATATACTATCTCTTTCAACACAATTAATTTATGAAAAAAATAAAATATATTTTTTTAAAAAATGAAAAAAAGATACGTAAATATAAAATGAGATTAATGACATTACATATATTTAGAATACTAGACAATTGAACTTTACAATATTATTAATTCGAAATAGAATAATTTTTTAGTTTTTTTATATTTTTTTTTATATCTAAACAAAAATATCCCTTTTCATATCTCCCATTACGTTATATAAATATTATATATTATATGTTATTATTATTATAAATTTTAAGTCATATTATACGAATTTACGTTGTTAAAAAAAGTTGTATATAAGAATCTATAGTGTACATATATATATATAAACGAAATATTAGTATGAAAAGAAATTACTTATGAAATTATAGAATATTTCTAATTCAGAACTATTATACTTTTATTTTATTTATTTTAAGTACTATAGTATAATATATATATATATATATATATATATATATATATATAGTAATTTTATATGATAATATAATATCTTTCTAAAAAGATGTTTGACTAAAATAAAATATTAAGTCTAAATGTAATATTACTATTATCTATCTTTTTAAACATATATATTGATACTATTAAATATCAAAATATAAATCTATAAATAAAAATTTATATAAATGTATAAGTAATAAAATATAAATATTAAAATATAAAGTATAATTTAAGTAAATTTAATTTCAAATGTTTATCGAAAACTTTTTACAGTTTAGTTGTTTCCTAATTATTAAAATAACGTTATAGCAATGTAGACTAATATAAATATATTAATTATACACTTTATTATAATGAATTTATCATAAATTTAAGTAGAAAGTTATATAATTTAAGAATATAAGTTAAGAATATAAGTCATTCTTATTGTAAAATTTGAATAAATTTTAATGAAATATTTAATATTAAAAGAAATTTCAATGTAATTTGTAATTTAATTAAATTTTTTTTTTAATTTTATAAAATAATTAAGTTTAGAATGATATAAAATAGATGTTTTCATTAAAATCATTAAAAAATATGTTTATTAATAAAAAATAAATTAATTATGATAATCTGAACAGAGATTTTAAAAAAATCTTTATTTTAATAAATATAGGAATGAAGCAATTTTTAAGAAAATCATATTCTATGTATCTAATTATTCATATGATAATCATTAAATTGATCCCAGAAAAATTCATAGATTTCGACAATAAAAAAAATAAAAAAAAAGAAGCATAATTTTTAGTCTATACTTACGTTGTTGCTTATGCCTGGATTCCATAAGGATCATTTGTTCGTGTTTGTGCCATGCAGCATCAGTAGTGTCTGTTCCCGCCATACCCCTCGCACCTGCAGAGGGTGGTTGGACACCCCCACGGCCCCCACCGCCTCCGCCCCCGCCGCTTCCATACTCCATACCAGCGGCACCCTTACCCTTCCCTCCCTCCCACCCTTTCACTTCTGCCCCCGGCAGTCTTCAGATGCTCACAACATGGGGCACGTCAGCCCTCTCAATACCGCTTCACAGCGCGCGCACTCTTTCTTTTTCTCTTTTTTTTCACCACACTTCTATTTTTCTTTTCTTTTTTTTCTTCAGCTTTTCTTTTCCAGGTGTTCTTTTTCACGATCTTTTTCTTTTTTCTTTCTTCTTTCAGTCACTACACTCGTTTTTTCAGCTGTTTTTGTCAATTCTCTCTCTCTCTCTCTCTCTCTCTCTCTCTCTCTCTCTCTCTCTCTCTCTCTCTCTCTCTCTCTCTCTCTCTCTCTCTCTCTCTCTCTCTCTCTCTCTCTCTCTCTCTCTCTCTCTCTCTCTCTCTCTCTCTTTCCCCTCACTTCCACTTCTCCTCTCCTCTCCCCGCCTTCCTCTCTCGTTCTCCTTCTTCTTCTTCTTCTTCTTCTTCTTCTTCTTCTTCTTCTTCTTTTTCTTCTTCTTCTTCTTCTTCTCCTTCTTCTTCTTCTTTTTATACTATTTCCATTTATATATACACACACACATTCTCTCTCTCTCTCTCTCTTTTGCTTCTTTGCTTGTAAAAATTTTTATCAATCTTTTTAAATCTAAATTAGTCACTTTCTGTGAACGATATTCTTCTAGAATTAGAAGAAACACAATCGATTTTGAATGAAAGTTATAGAAAAAAGACTCAATAATAATTCTGACACTATATCTGTTTCACTTTCATTCGTTCTTTTCTTGGTCTTTGTCACCAATGTTTTATCACTTTCTTCATATATTCTTCTAAGAGAGAGAGAGAGAGAGAGAGAGAAAGTCCTCCGAACCTTGTTTAGTTCAAGGACTTCTAAACGTCTTCTCACTCGTTTCTCCTCGTTTCGATGTGGATGTATCTCTTTTTCCTTCATACGAAAAAATAACTCTTATTTACAGACACTGAGCTTTTTTCTTTTTCACTCTCTCTCTCTCCCTTTTTATTACACGATCTACAAATGTGTACACCTGCTTTTCAATATCCTTTTTTTGTTCAATTGTTTTCGTTCCTAAGTTTTTTTCTGTCCTTTTAATTAGCTTTATCAATTTTCAATAACAATGTGTATAGTTCTCTTTTTTCGTATTCTACTGTTCTGTTACTTCACTTGTTTTTCCAAACTGCAAAATTCACTTTTTAAAAAAATCAATCCTCATTCGATTCCATTATTAATTCCCATAATCCTTATGATGTGAATGTCTGAAAGCAAACAATAAGCAATTACATTATTATTTAATATTTACTATTGATATTATATTATATTTAATATTTATCAATCAATTTTAAATTTATTTATTTTTTAAGAAAAGAAAAATAATCATAAATTCTTGCAATGTAATATTAAAAAACTTTTGAAACTTTAATTTTTAAGAACAAGAATTAAGTCAGTTATATTATAAATATAATTCACATTGTGTTTTGTAAATATTTATAGTTATTTATAAATATTTGTTAATATAAAATCATAAATGATTAATAGTTTTATTTTATAATTTATTTTCTTATTTATTATTTTCTTTATTTTTTCTAAAAATATTCATATAATATTATCTTTGAATGATTGATTCTAGAAATTAAAACAAACTCAAAAGTTGATGTAAATTGATATTTATTTAAGTTATAAATAACTTCTTACTAAAATTCGTATTAGATGAAGTAAAATAAAAACAGAATGTGTAACGGAAACCACGCAGTCTCACACTATTCTATATTACTTGGTAAAAAATATTCAGACATCTTTAAAATGTAATAACTTCTTTAAAATACTAATATTTCAAAATTGAATCGAACCATTTAAGTTTTCTTGAGAATTTAGAATTAGTTTATTAGATGTATAAGTTTACTAGACATGAAAAAATTTTAAATTTTAAAAAATTTTAAATCTAAAAAAAATGTTTGAAAAAAGTAACGAATGTTAAATATAATAATATGATATAATTATATAATATAATATTTAATATAATAATTAAATATAAAAATAATTTCGAAGGGAGATAAATTTAAAAAATTGCATCATATTTTAATATATTTGCAAAATATGCTAAAATATTAATAAAGGAAACATTAAAAAAGAAAAAATTTGCAGAAAATAAGAAAGATATCTACAGAATAATAAAACTATATGATACAAAAAATTAAAAAATTGTTTCGTTATAAAAAAAATTAAGATTCGAATCATATATTTTTATTAAAGAAATTGAAATTTTTATGTACTTAAAAGAACTTTCATAATCAAGAAAAATATTCTTTAATAGTAAGCTTGATGTTTAAATATTTAATATTTAATTATAATTTAAACAATTTATTAAAATAAATAAAATATTTATTATAAAAATTTTAAAAAAACATTTTATTTGATAATGAATTAAAATTTGAATTTTTTTATCATACAATATAAAATTTGAATTTTTTTAAATAAAAAAAAATAATTTGTATAAAAAAGAGTGGACGAAAATTTTAAATCTCTGTAATTATTAAATTTGAATCATGAAAATTTAATATGATATTTGATAATAACTTCTGTATGCAGTCTACAATTTATAGAATGTATACTGATATAAGAAGAATTTATAAATATTCTATAAAATTTAATAGAAATTTAATTGAAAAAATAAATATTTGAAATAATTAAAATTTTTCAAAAAAAATAATATTAAAATCAATAATATTAGCATCAAATTCCGATTTTATCAAATTCAAACATTTATAAACATTTATTATAAACATTTATTATTTAAATAAAAATATAACAATATAATGAAATTAATTTATTTTTTTTATCTTATCAAAAAAACATTATCTTACAAAAATATGATCTGAAATTGAAATATAGATAATAAATAAATAATAATAAAAAAATATATCAAAAAACTTCAAGAAATCATAAACAATCGCAGATATTAAAATATATTCTATATTATTTAAAATTTTATTTCTTATATAATTTATTTTTTATCAATATACATCAATACACAAAGTTGTTTTATAGTTCATTAAATTCTTATATATAATTACATAAGAATTTTATATAATTTAAACTTATATATTTACTTATATATTAATAAATATTATCGATTAATTATTTAATTCGTTTAATTTTCATTTAAAAGTATTATAGTTTGTAAACATATTTTTTATGACGAATGCATATATATATATATACTATAAATATATATAATAATATGTTCTTTTTGATATAATAATAAATAAATAATTTTTTAAAACAATGTAATCATTTACAATAAAATGATCCTTTATATAAAATTTAAATTGATAAAAAGAATAGGATAAAACTATTATTATTACTATTATTAGATTTTGATATAACTATTACTACAATATTCTTTTGTATATTATATAATATTTTATTTAATAATATTTTCTTATATGATGAAAAAATAAAAAATGAACGTCGTTTCTTTCGAAAATAAAATATTCTAATTAATATTCTTTTTAAATATTTTTAATATTTAAATATAATAAATAAATTTTCAGAAAAATTTAAGAAATACGCTTAAACGAAATACAATAGCCTTCTTCTAAAATATTCGATAAATTATGCTTTATAATGTTAATCCTCTTACTTTCAAAATATGTCATAAGTAAGTTACCGAATAAGTGTCGACGGTAAACGTGTCACCTATTATTAGACATGTTGTTTCCGCATACGCGCACGTAGGATATGTTATGTACAGGCTTATTTAATGAAAAGAAAAATAATATAATTTAACTATGTAATACTAATTTTTCATTAGTTTTAAAATAAGTTTAATCTTATTCGAAATTGAATTATTTCAAAATTTACAGTATTCTTTTTATATTTTATATATCATATTTTATATGATTATATAGATGTAATATAATATATATAAATATTATATTATTATTAATATTTATATTATTATTCATTATACATACATATATATATTATAAGAGGATTATTGATTATATTATTAAATAATTGAAATTTTAATAATAATATTTATGCTACAGAATGTTAATTAATAATTAATTTAGAAATAATTATACTTACAGTTTGAGATATTCGTTCAAAATGTAAACATTCACATTATATATATTTGAATTTGTCCTGAAATCGCCTAAAAATATATACTACCATTTAAAAAAATCGAAATAATTTGGAATTTTTGCATTCAATACATTTTTAACATTTACATTGAAGTAAAACTTTTTTTGAAATTGTTAATGATGTAGTCTTTGTGGCCTATTCAAACACATTTTTTTATAAGAATATTGGAAGTATATCTCAAAAATCGTGAAGATAAATCTAAATTTTAAATTATTCTATATATTATATATTGTATATATATTTTATATATTATCTATTATTTAATAAATCTATTATTTAAATATTATAAAAAAATTATAGTTCTAATTGAAGCCGTTAAATTCATCGAAATGAATTTTAAAAGATGTCATGAGATAAATATAGAATTTATTAAATTTAATTTTTCAATTTCGAATATTTATTAGTTTCTGAGAAATTAAGTTTTATTATTATTAAAAAAAACTTTCAATATCAAATATAAAATCTGTTTATATCTGTTTGTATCTGTAATGTAAGACAGTCAATGTTGCTTAACGGAAAAAAGAATTGTTTAGGTTAGGCTAAATTTTTTCAAGATGAAGGTCACTGTAAAAACATATATCAATCACATATTTTTTGTTTCTAATTCTTATATAAAAAATTATATAATCATAATAATATAATAATAATATAAAAATTTAATATATCGCTTAGCATTAAAAATAGCACAATTTAAAAATTTAAATTTTATAAAAGAGACTTTTTAAAATTGACATTTTTGAAAATATTAAATAGAGATATTATTATTATTTATATTATTAAGTTATTTATAATTATTATTTATTATAATTATAATATAATTTATTATAATTATTATTTATTATTATTTATAATTATTATTATTTATATTATTGTGTTTTTTTATATAATAAAAATAAACATATAAATAGATTTTGAATTTAATTTCTTTTCTTTCCTTTTGCTTTCAAAAACAAATTTCTAATTTTTTAATAATATAGTATATCAATGTCAAATAGCAATATAATACCGAAATTTTTTTTTAACATTTCGGAATAAATATTTAAAATTAAAATGTTATATTTTGAATCCATTCCTATTTCTTCAGCTCGTTTATATTTTAATTATTCGATACCAAATTATCTAAATTACTATTTATTTATTATTGATTTATTCATTTTTAAAAAATTATTTTAAAATTAAAATTTTAAAATCAAAAGTGCAAAAAAACTATTTTCTTCCTAATTTCAATAATTTTTAAATATATTATAGAAAACAAAATTTTAAACTTTTTCATATATTTATAATTAGAAATCGGCCGTTATATTATATTAATTTTATCTATATATATATATATATATATATATGAAAAAATACATATCAAAATGCAACTACCATTTATTAATTATTTACATTGTATAACACGTTAGGATAATGTAATGGATAATATTAAAAATATATAATGGATCAGCTGATATCACTTAATATATATCTGTCTATAGAAAAATCTATCTTTTTTCAGATCCGCGGAATTTAAAAAGAAATATAAAACAATTCTTGATCGAAATTATAATAACTGATATTACAATAGATATTAATTACGAAACTGATTATGATTGTAATTTTAATCATTATAATTTTGGTTGTTTTATATATCATTTTTATAGTATTGTTTTATATTTTATTTTTATATTTCGCGAATTAATGGAATGCCCATTTATAAATAAATATTAATAATATTTGTGATAATAAAATATGATAAATTTTAAAAACAAAATGTCCATTTTGTTTGATATCCATTGAAATCAAGATATTTGAAACCAATCACAATTTATAAGAAAGTAATTTCTCATTTATTATAAGTAAAATTAATTATGTTTTTTGATCTATTTATTATACGTATTAGTTGTCTGCTATCATAATATGTTTATATTAATAAAAGATAAATGGCATTCGTCTGCTTATACATGCTTACATACGTTCTTATGAACATTGCCACTAAATTATAGATGAAGTTCTAATATATAAATAATTATATTTTTTTTTGCAAATATTTTGAAAATTAAGATTGACTACCAATTATATATAATAAAAAGTTGTTGAGAATATCTTTTTTTATAATATATTTAAAAATTATCAATAAATAAAAAATTAAATAAACAAGCAGTTTGAATTATGAAAAATAATTCAAAAATTAACATATTTGATTAATAATTAATGAAATAGATTAGTTTGATTAATGAAAATTAATTGATTAATGAAATAGAAATATATATAAAACAAAAAAGTAAATGATTTCATTATAAAGATTATCAAATATATCACTATTAAAGAATTATCATGGATAAATTACATAAAATTATATATATCAATAAACAGAATAGGAAAAAACAAATCGTAAAAAACTATTTAAAAAAAATTTTTGACTTTTAAACATTATTTTCATAAATGAATCAAAAATTTAATATGCATTATAAATTTGCATTACATGGAAAAATAAATTATGTCGAAAATCTAACGAAGAAATGAAGATATCAAAAATAAAATCAAAAATGAAATTTGAAGGAAAATATTATATAGTCTGCATATTAATTTTTAGTGTAAATCATCTTTATAAATGAAAAGATGGATAAAACGATTAAATATTTTAATTTGTGCTCCAACAGTGACTCTCGGTCACCATTTGAGTTAATGCCATAACTCTTCGGCACCACTTGGATTAATGCGACAACTTGAACGGCAACAATATTTATTTATGTTTGATTTTTTTAGAATATTATTTCATAAATAGATTCCTAAGCTCTTTACATATAAACTTATGAGATATAGAATAATATATTGTTAAATGGTTAGATTTTTTATCTCAAATTAAATTGTAATCGCCGATCGGACGATATCCTCAGTTAGTCTGAGTTTGACAATAGAATAGAAATTATTTTCAAAGTTTTTGATTTTTGTAAACATGGGATACGATAATGAAATTAGTTCAAATGAAGATGAGTTTGATTTTTTGTTATTGAAACGAAATTACTTCTATTCATAAAGAAATTAACGATAGAGAAAACAATAATAAACATGGAGATGAAATAAGAAATATAAAAAGGCGAAAAATAAGAATAATAAATAGTGAATGTGAAAGCAATAGTTCAAGTGAAGATATCACAGAAGACACAGAAAATCCAAATGGATAACATGCACAAAATCGGAAAATATTCAAGAAGAATATAATTTGCAGTAAGCAAAAAATCTGCGTAATATCTTCGAATATAAATGAACCATTAGATTTTTTAAAACTATTTTTTACTGATGAATTTATTAATAGAATAGTGCGCAAAACAAATAATGCAATAAAAAAATTAGAAGGAAAAGTACTATTGCTCTGACAAACCAAGGATGCATCTTGCTAATTGCTTCATAAAATATCACACAAAATAACAATATAGATTTTCAATAAATATATTCAATAAATTTTTTTTCTTTATATGTAAAGATATATAAAATATTAAAAGTTTTGCGTTAATTTGTGTGAAATCATAAATTAGCTGTAAGAAATTTGAACGCACCGAACGCGCGCATCCGAATCGTCTGGAGTTATTGGTTCGACCGAGCGAAACAGACATGGAGTGTAGAGTTAAAAAATAATTTAAAATACAGAAAAACTAAATCTTTTAAATAATTTTAAATTTTATGCAATGCTTTGAAAATATATATTATGAAGAGTTATTTAGAATTATTTAAAAATAATATAAATTTATCACAATCATTTTTTCATTTATTGTACATGTATCATGAATTGGAAAAGAAATTAAATTCTAATACAAAACAATTGAAGACTACGATATAAAAATGGGCAAATATTTCAAAAGAATTTTACGAAAAATTGACATAATCAATCTCATATTAAGAACAGTCGAAAATAATCGTAAATATTTTACACATTAAAATATATACTTTTTTTTTATGAATAATAATAATATTTTTTATTTTTCATATATAATTGACATTTTCTGTACATTTTTAAATATAATTTAAAAATTTTTAAATTTAATTTTTTTATTACAAATAAAATTTTTTATTCATAATCAATAAATATATGATATACAATTTTGAGTGATTTAGTATATGTATTTGAAATCCAAAATACAAATACTTAAAATAAAAATATATTAATAAACTTTATTTCTAAAAAAAACTTTAATTTTAAATTCATTTAACAATAATTTTTATGATAAACATTACGATTTTGA
Source organism: Apis cerana (assembly GCF_029169275.1). Taxonomy (NCBI): domain Eukaryota; kingdom Metazoa; phylum Arthropoda; class Insecta; order Hymenoptera; family Apidae; genus Apis; species Apis cerana. The sequence continues at coordinate 1,924,174 of NC_083853.1, forward strand.
GTGATATTTACTTATTTTATTTATTTTTAGAATAATTATATAATATAATTATATTTTTAAAAAGCTCCATTAATAAATTGATAAGACATGAAGGAATCATAAGAAAAAAAAGGATAAATTATCTGACATTTTAACAATTTTAGATCTAAAATTTTAATTTTGAATATTAATTTATTAATTTCTGAGATATTATTAAAAAAACTTTTAATGTTATATATTGAAAGTTATGTAGAGATTATTAAATATAGATTATTAAATATATTTATTATAATATAATAATTATAATATTATAATAATTATATTATTAATACATTGTTGCTTTTGTCTATCTAAATGTTATTAATACAATAACTTCACTATTGTATTAATATTAATTGTATAAAACATATCATCATTAAATATCGAATAACTAATAATGTTTATCAACTTCATATTTATCTAAATATCTTATTTATCAAAAATTTCAAAAAATTAAATACATCTTATCAAAAATAATATTAAATATTAAAAATAGAAAAAAACTTATGTGCAGATAAAAGTATTTAACATGCAAATATAGTAATTGCTATTATTTTAAGCACGCTTCAAATAGAAGCAATTCCATAATATATTGGATTAAATTACAATACATAAAGTTACAATAGATAAAAATAAAAGCTTCCTTAAGAGAATTATTAATATTATGATTTTTCATAATAGCATAATTCAAAATTTTATATACAATATTCTATAAATAGAAAGCCGACTTAATGATGACCTTTTATAGGTGATTGTATTAATCATGTTTGTATAGTTAGAATTTAAAGTATAGTACTGAAAATTTTTCGTTAATATTTCAGAAAATAATAAATATCTCAAAATAAAATTTTTGGAGTTCATTCCTATTTTTTATTAATATAATATATAAATAATCAATAATGATAAATAATAATGATTTAATATTTTTTTACATCAAAATACTACATATATAAAACTTATAAACGAAAAATAATTAACACATTATCTTTTTTCAATTAATTTTATTTTGTAAATCATCATATATAAAAATTTTACTAATTCAATCAAAATATATATTAGGATGTATATCCTAGAGAATATCTTAGAATATCTTTGTATTTATAATAAAATTAAAAAAGATGTGATACTATGTAAAATAATAAGTCAAAAATGTAAAATAGAAGATTTTTTATTTAAAGTTCTATTTTTGAAATAAGATTTCAGAATTTAATGTAATTTTAGTAAATGTTCAAATGAATAATAATAAATGAACAATATAAAAATAATATAAAATATAGAAAAAATTTTCTTATTTAAATTTTTGTTTTTCAGAAAATTGAATTTGAATATTAATCAAAAATTAATTAATTTAATAAATTTTCAAATTCAATGAAAATATATTTAGAAATGAAAAAGATTGATTCTACATTATCAAATTATTTATAGAATCATTCATATAAAATTATTTTTTTCTTTGTCATATTATAAATATTAAATTCTATATAATAAAAAATTACATTTATTAATCTTATTATTATTATTTAAAATATATAAAAGAATTATTTTTGAATGTATTATTATTAATATTTTGATAGTAATAATCAAAACTAAATAAATATATAAAATTTTAATTTAAAACAATTTATTATTTATTTCATATTCATGTAGAATAAAAAACGTTTTGTACATAGTAAAACAAAAACATAGATAGATAATATAGAATGTTACGTATATTATAATTAATATTTTATTTTTCGAAAAACTATAAAACTCAATTGTTGTGTCAATTATTATTTTGCCTGATACAAATTTCATTCATAGAATCAGTTTTATACTGATTCATTTACTCTCAATAAATATTTAAGTTTTTTTCGATCCTATTATTTATTTTATAATTTATTATTTATTTTAATATTAATAAAGATTTGAACATGCTTTTATATATTTAAAATTATATTTACTATTTTAGTGAAATTTAACATTTCCTGCACTATTAATCAATTAATGATATTGAAAGAGTATTATACTTATTATTGAATTTCATTTTTAATACTCATTCTTTATTGGATATAAACGAAAACTTTCAGCATATTATTCTAAAATTTTGAATGATTAAATATCGATCTAAATTTTTATATTTTTTATAATGTATTTAAAATCATCATTATTTAAAATTTTTTAGAATATATAAATTTTTTATAATTTATTAGAATATGACATTATTTTTTGATACATACTTTTTCAATATATTTTTTATCATTTCTCACAAATTTTGTTTTAGAATTTAGAAATGACTTTGTAGATATATTAATCAATTATATTGCCAATTTAATATAATAAATTTATACTATATAGTGTAATATAGCTCTGTAAAATGATTGAATCACCATTATATTTAATTTTTTTGATATTACGTAATGAAATAGATTAATTTTTTCTTATGAAATATCAGAAATAATCATCTAATAAAATGCAATTAATTATATGCATATACATCTGACAAAATTATTGATCAATGGAATTTATATTTTTTTGTAAAATATTGTAAAAAACTACAACTTATACATTTTTTTTCTTTTAAATAACACAAAAATTAATTTTTGTATTATTTAAGTCGACTATTTAATAATTATCTTTATAATTTGTATCTTAATAATAAGAAAGCAACCAATGATACAATTTATGAAATAATATATTTCGTTTTATAAGATAATAATTTTGAATAGCTTCCTAAAAATTTAGAAAATGACTGACAAATTTTTAACGTATTTTTTTCAACTTATTACATTAAACACATTGTACTAATAAAATATTTCTCTTCAGGATATGCTTTTTAATAATAATATAATGTTTTTTATTAAATAAAATATAATAAATTAATTTCTTATACGATTCTGATCATTAAAATCCAAAAATTTCTATTTATGATTTTTAATTATTAATCCTAATTTGGAAAATATTAATATGATAAGCGAAAACTAAAACAAATATGAAATAAATTATATTTCAAAAATTATACTTGTATTCAGTTTTGTTTGTATATTAATTACTATATTAATTATATATATACATATATATATATATGATATAATAAGTATAACATATAATATATAAATATCACTAAGTTAATATAATAGGAAAAAAAGATATTAAAAAATTATTTATATATTTCTAAATAACTGAATTTATTAAAATAGCTTAAATTATTTTTTAAAAAAATATATATATATTATAATGAAAATTTTATTAATTATTTATTAATTATTATTATTAATTATTACGTATAATAATTTAATTTTTAATTTTAAAATTCATTAATTTGAAAATAATATAATAAAAATTTATATAAAAATGTATACAAATTAAAATAACAAAATTACAAAAAATGATATTCTATAAATACAAAAAAGAATTCTGAGTTAAATTAATATAATTTTTAAATATATATATATTCTATTTAAATAATAATACATATATATATTCTATTTAAATAAATAAGATCAAAACAATAGTAATAAATTTGTATTTATTTTATTATATTATTTTAACTTTAGAAAGCATATTTACAAAAATAAAAAAAAATAATTATGAATCTTAGCTAAAAATATAAAAAATATTTAATAAAATTAAATATTTATATTATAAAATTCTATTTTAATAAAAAGAAAAAAAATAGTTTATAAGATAATATTATATTACTTAATTCTGATGAAATATATATATGTATATTTTAGTTTATTTAATAATAATTAATATTTTATAAAATTGTAAATAAATATTTGTTTGTAAATATTTTAATTTAACAAAATATAACAAATATTTTTAACTCAATTTTTCGAATCATATAACTATTTCATTTTTAAATAGCAAATATATATATATATTAAAAATTATTTTTTATATAATTATATGTACATATATATATATATAATAACATTATATGTATACATACATACATATATATACATATATATATACGTATATATACGTATATATGTATATATGTATATATATATATATATGTATATATGTATATATATATATATATGTATATATTTATATATATAATAACATTATATGTATACATACATACATATATATACATATATATATACATATATATATAGAATATTTTATATTTTAATTTATATATGTATAAAATGCATATACATGTAATGTAAAATATTTATTTATAATTATTTATAAAGTTTATTGACATATATAAAAAATATATATATATATTTTATAATATAATATAATTAAATATTTTAAAATTATAAAATAAAAAAATATAAATAAAATGTTTGTGATTATCATTGCTAAATAGAATAAATTTATTTTTATATATCAATAATTAATATTAATATCAATATCAATATTAATTTATATTAATTTATTATTGTTTAAAATAATAAAATATAATAAATTTTTTAAATTGAAACGTTATATTTTTATATTTTATATTTAACATCTTTATTAGAATGTTAAAATATTTTATGAATATACAAAAGCATGTACTACATATTTTGATATATATTATTGCGAATATTTATTTAATTATAAAATTTTAAGTAAATTTATTTTGATTTTCCAATATTTATATATAATATAAATAATAAGAATATAATATAAATAATAAAGAAAAAACAAAAGAATTATGTTTTCAATTCAATTTATTTTCTAACTTGAAATAAAAATTATTTATAATTTATTTATTTTACTAAAATTATTATTACTCTAATATTTTAAAAGAAGCATACTTTTATATGCATGAAATATATTTTTATATAACTATGCTTCTTAGAAGTATAGTTATAGAATTTTTTTAATAAAATACATATTTAGAAAAACATGCATGAATTTCCTATCTCATCATAATCTTAATATATCTAATATATATATATATATATATATATATATATATATATATATATATAATATATCTAAATTTATACATTAATCATAATATATTTGATATTACACATAAACCTCTTTAATTATTAATCAATTTTATTTAATTTTAATTATTAATTTATTAATTAATATCTAATTAATAAATAAAATAATAACTGTAAAAAATGATAACAATATTAAATACTATATTTTTAAATAAGTAATATTTTCTACGATATTTCATATAATATATTGTGAAAATATAATATATTATTATTTTAATATAAAGATATAATTATATATATAGTATAATAAATTAAATCAATTATGATAAGTATTAAGTATTATGACAAAAATTATTTGCTATACATATATTTCTTAATTGTATCATTATTTACTTTTCATTATGAAAAAGAAAGATATCACAATTTTAAATACAAAGAAAGATATATTAATATATATTTGAAAATAATATATATATATATATATATATACATACACACACATATATATGATTTATTCAATGAAACAGATAAAAATATAATATTATAAAAATTATAAAAATTAATAACATAATCTTATCAAAAATTAATTTCTAAGTTTCAAAATGAAATACATACTTTTTTTATTGGTATTTTCATAATTTTAATATGACTTTTATAATACTTCAACATTATGCTTATAATTAATAACAAAACATAATAACAATAATTTTTATTTTAATTACATAATTAAATTAAATATTATAATTACATAATTTTTATGAAAACAGATTTGATTTGAAAATAATTTTAGTAATAGATTAAATAAATTTTTGTAATTATTTTTTAATTATGATTCAGCAAATTTATTAAAATTTAATATTTTTTTTAAAACTAATTTAATTTAGTGTTAAAAAAATTTAACACTAATTTAAAAAACTAAATTTTTATTTTATAATAATTAAATAAAATCATATATTTATTATATATATCATAAAAAATAATATTTAATTATATTATATATTTAAATTAATGTTACATTTTCAATAAAATTATCAATACTATAATTTAAATGAAAATATAATGTATAATGTTTTAAAATATTGAAATATTAAAATAATAAATATAAAATATTTTATTAATACTATAGTAAATAATTTTGCTTTTAATGATACATTTTTATTTTTTTTAATAATTTAAAAAAAAATTCTCTCCGATAATATTTTCTTTCAAATCAAATTAAAATCAATTATTTTATTAAAATTTATATTATTGCTTTCATATATGTTTTAAAATTAGATTATATAAAAATATGTATATATAAATTTTATATATATCATGTATAAAATATGTATATCTATATTTTATTTATATGTCTTTTAATGTTCTTTTATTAGTTTTTATTAATTTTAAATTATTAAATTAATTTTTATTAAATCATTTATGAGTTTGATTAATATCCAATTTGATGAGACGAGAAAGAAATAAAATACAATTTATTCTAATCTCCAAAATATCAATGCAGATAAGATATATGCAAGTATGTATGTTTGTGTGTGTGTGTGTGTCAATTAATTTATAAGAATAATAAATTTGAGAAAAGATGTTTATTGATAGAATGCAACAAATTTTTCATTATTTTGGAAAAAAAAATCATTTGATTTTTGAATTAGAAAAATCTCACTTTATTTCTTTATTTAATTTTATTTTATCTTCATTTTTATTATTTAATTTAAGATTATTGTTATAAATACTTTTATAATTATTATTTTAATATAATTTAATAGATATACATTTTTTTTCAAACATTACAAACATTGAAACAATTTAAAAAGATCAAAAACTTCATTACATTTTCCATTTTTCCATTTTTCATTTATTTTTTTTTTTATCAAAGAATTCAAAAAAATAAGATCAAAAAATCATTAAAAAGTAATTTAAAAAAATTTCAAAGAATAAATATTATATGATTTCTTAATTTAAAAGAACAATTTTTAATTATTAAAAATTTAATTCAAAATAATTAAAAAAAAAGATTAATATTTAAATATTTAAATATTTAAATATTTAAAATGACAAAGTAATATACAAGATATTATATGAATTTATATTTATATTAAATTAATTATATTAATAATATATTATATTATGTAAAATATAAATTCATAATTTTATTGATTAGTTAGTTAATTGATTTCATAGATTAGTTTTAATGCATAACAACTAGAAATAGCATAATATAATAATATTTTAATAATAATTAATCATTAATCATATTAAATGAGTTTTATAATATGCAGAATGATTTCATACATTTGTATCGTAATATCCAACAACATTATCTGTTAAAATTTTTTGTATATAATTTCATATTTACAATACAGATAATATATTTAATATTTTACTTATTAATAATATAAATAGATTATTTATATTAATAAATGTATTCTTAATATAAATTATTATATTATATTATCAATTATATTATTAAATAATCTATTTTTGTTATATTTTAATTATTAATATTAGCTAGAGTTAGATAATTAGATATTATAATAAAATATTAAAACGATTTGAATAATAAAACTACTAACTCAATCACTTGTATTTATGATGTAAAAAGATGTAATTAGATTTTAGATTACATTATAAATATAAATTTATAATGGAAAAAATATATAAAATATAAAAAAAAGAATTACATTAATTATAAATATAATAATATTATATACAAAAGTTATATATATGTGTTATATAAGTTGTATATACACATACATGTTCAATCAATTTAATTGTTTAAAAAAAAAAATAATTTTAATAAATGAAATGTATTATTTCTTCATAGTTTAGATTATTAATGTAGTTTATTTTTTTAACAATTCTATTAATAATTTGAATAAAGATTAAATTTAATTACACACCATACGCGCGCGCGCACACACACATATACACACATAGCTGCTCAACAAAAGAATAAATTACATTAATAACTATGAAAATATTATTATATATCATTTTTTTTAGATTAAAACATCAAAAATATATTGTAAGAAAGAAAAATTTAATTGATAAAATTATTTATATATCTATAGTATTATCTATATAATACTGTATATAATACTGTGTATTATCTATATAAAATTTAGATTGATATATCTTTCTATGCAATTACATAAAATTTTAAATTGTAATATGCATATTAAAAAAATAGTTTCTATATTATAATAATAATATATACTACTTACTATATAATATATACTATATAGAATTATAATAATATATAATAATAGAATTATAATTATAGAATTATAATTAGTAGATCAAAATTTTATAATATTAAATTATTTTTTATATATATAACATATTTTACAAAAAATTAATAATTATATATTATTGAATATTACACAACATGTTTTTGTTCCTGAAAGAACTTTGGGCTAATATTATAATTATAATTTTTTTATTTAATAACTAATTTAATAATTTTTATTTAATAAAAATAAAATTTAATAAAATTTAATAAAAATAAAATTACAATGATGACTAATAAACTACAACTATCATAAAAATACATTTTATAATTCTAGAATTTATAAAAAACATTAATATTACTAAATGGAAACTGATATTTAATAAATTTTATAATTAATTAAGATATAAATATAGATATATTATATATTATAATTATTTAATTATTAACATAAAAATAAAAGAATATTATAATTAATAAACATAAATACAAAGATATAAATATACAACTTTTAAAAATTAATATAATTATCAAGTTAATTTCAATCATAATTTGCATCAATCACAAGTGATAATAAATTTTGCATTATTCATTGCATTAAACATTAAGTTATTTGCATTAAACAATTCAAATATTATAGATTATACATCACATAAAAAATGAAAAGGTGAAATATAATTATATAATAATTCTATATGCCATCACTAATAATAGATTTATTTAAAAATACAAAATAAGAAAACACAACATTAAATATCATATAATATAAATATAGCAATATTATTGATTATTCTCATTGCAATATTTTTTTTATAGTTTACAATCATATTAATTAATGTTATTATTATTACACAATTGTAAATAATATAAATTCATATTCCAAAATATTTAAAACAAATATTTAAAACAAAAATATTGATACATACATTATTATACAATAATTATAAAATAACAATTGAAATTAAAAAAAATATATATCACTTTTATGTCACATCTTAATAATTTTTATTTTATAATTTCTCTTAATTTTTAAAATTTTAATTTCAAATTCATATTAATTAATTATCTTTATTTTATTTTTTTATTAATTTAAAATTTATAAAAATTATTATATATTGTTTTTGCATTGTATTTGTATTTAAAAAAAAAATTTTTTTTAATTTAAAAAAATTATTTAATATTTAATATTTTAAAATATGATTTTTATTTAAATAAATATTTAAATTAAAAATTAAAAATATATAAAAATTAAGTCTTTAATATTAATATTTAAAAAGTTAAACATTTTTATTTCCTAATAACTATTATTTTATATTAATAATATTTACATTAAATATTATAATATAATTATTATTTTTAAATTAAATCATATTTAATACTTTTCAAATATTAATACATATAGCAATATATTTAAAGCAATATATGATTTTATTTATACATATATTTTTTTATATGTATCTAATATAATGTATATATAATATATCTTTATAATATATCTAATTAAAGAATAAAATATTCTTTATTATATATTCTTTATTAATGTTCTTTATTTGATTTTATATTTCCATTTTTAGATAAAATATAAATTTCATACAAAATTTGTTAATAATTTAAAACATTTAAATTTTATATTAGATCAGATCTATTTATGAATAATAAATAATATAATAAATAAACAGTTTTAATATAATAAATAAACATGGATTTCAAAGCATTGATGTACAATTATATATATATAAATGAAAATAAATATAATGTATTCATATTTTGTTTTTTCCCTTATTAACATGTATTGATAATAAAAATAATAAATATAAATTATAATTAAGAAAAAAAGACAAGATAATTAACAATATTTGAGGTTAAGTTGTAACGATCAGTAACCTAACCTAAAATTTTATTTATTTTTGCATGTATTATGATTATAAAATTGAAGTTTTAATTAAGAAAAAATAAAAAAGAAAAAAATGAATTTAAAAAAATGATTAATAAAGATAATTATATATAAATATAAACACATTAAAAATAATGAAAGTTATTAGTCATTATTTTCAGTTCATTTATTTTCTTACGTACGATTCTCGCAATATGTAATGTAATAATATTTTTATATTTTGAAAATAAAATGATAAAGTAAAAATAAAATAAATAAATTTTTTCATTTATAAATTCTTTTAAATCATGTTGTAATGTAACATTAAAACATAAAATATATTTCATTTCAATTACTATTTTTTCGTTTTACATTCTGCTTTCTTTCTTTTTATTTTTTTTTATCTCTAATTGGTTAAAATATATACATTGCAAGAACAAATAATTATATATACATACATATGCGCGGGCGCGTGCGCATACATAAATGCACACACATATGTATGCATATATATGCATACCGTACACTTTTTTTAATATAAATACTATAAATTAAAATTTTGACTCACCAGGTATTTTTCATTGTTAGACACTTGATTAAATACTGTCAAACATTCCACTAAATGTACAAAACACGGATATTTCTTAATAACTTGTCAGTACATACACTGTCTTAATTTCTTTCTTTAACTTAACAAAATCACACAATTTTCAACACTTATTCTTTCTCAAGATTCTTGAATCGCCGTAAAGAAACGTGTTTGACACCTTTTTCTTTGGTCAACAAGGTATGCGATAATGAAAAAATAAACAGATCGTGATCATAAAATTAATTATACTTATAATAAAATTCCTATCAGAGAAGACATTAAAAAATTTTCTTGAAATAAGTTCAACGTATGATTTTCACGCCCTTCAAGTGCCGACCATATTTCACACGTGGACACTTGTATCTTTTCGTGAATACGAGCGGTTAAAATGTCGGACTCCCACGCCACCACCTTCAGACAATTACACGTAACGGTTGACACTATAAAAACACCGTATCAATGACACTATGTGCACAGTACACAGTATAGCACAATTATTTCAAATTATCAGCGGTATAAAAGAATATCGAAAGAACGAGAAACAGCATGCGTATCACGATCACTCCGTTCATTCGTTCGATTAGTCACCTGTTATAAGTAGACAGATTGACCCTTTTCCTTATTAAATTTTTACTTTTTTTTTATATTAGATAAATTTTATCATTGAAGTATAATACACTTCTGATACACTTCTGAGTATTCGCATCTTTATTGCAAAAAGCGATAACGTATTCTTTATTAAACACAGAACACTAAAGAATAATAAACGTAAGCACGATGAAAGATGAAAAAAGTCAATGGCTACCGTTTGTTTTCTTTCATTCGTTCGTTTGCTTGTTCGTTCAACTGCGAATACGTTGAATCGGGCTTAATCGGGTCAAATCGGCTCAATTCAGGTTATGGCCATCGAGGAGTCGGGCATGCTTTGCATGACGCGGCCCGACGACAGGTATATCACGTGGTTCGTCGCGTCCTTTCTCAGCCGCAACGTCACTGATATAGTTCTGTGGCGATCCTCCTACACTTGCCACCAGAGGGATTCACACTAAAAACAAAATTCTCGCAAACATTCATTTAATTATTCTTTCTTAAAAATATATCTTCTGAATTGTCTATAAATTCTCACATTTAAGGTAGCCTGTCCTTTTAATAGGTGTTGTCGAATTTAATAGTAATCTCAGGATGGAAGACTGCATTACTTTTTTTTTTTTTTTTTTGCTTTTCTAATATTACAAATTCGTGATTTTAAATAAATAAGAGAATTGTATTTTTAGTAAATCCCTTTAGTGGCAAGTGTAAAAGGAGAATCGCCACAGTTCTTTTCAGTTTGACTCGCTCGAGACACACATTAAATAAGTCAGTGTTTAGAGCTTGTCGATGACAATGAATTAAGCGCTCCAACGTGTCTCTGGATTATTGGTATGATTGAAACATATACACTATAGGGTAATTCTCTTGCTACTTATTTCAAAGACAATGCCACCGATCACATCACAGCGATAATATATATATATATATATATATATATATATATATATATATAATTTATCAGACTGATCTTTGATATCAAAGAATGATATCGAGGTAATTCTGTGTGTGTGTGTGTGTGAGAGAGATATGTAAGATAAAAATAAAAGTGTAATCAGCCTCACAACCTTTGAGTTAACTAGCGGGAGAATCACCCTGTAGTTAGACGTGCTGCTGCATATACCACGTCGTGTTCTGGCGCCGTCGGCGCTGCTGCTGCGGACGGAGAAGGTCGGAGTAATAAAACTGGCTGACACCCCCGCGAAAGCGCTGCAATGAACTCGTCCGGTTTGTAGGGTCAAAAGCACCGTGGCAAAATAATAACAGAACGCAGTCGCCACCACCGTCGACGTCGTATGAGCTAAAGAGACAGCAACAATCGTAATTACCGTCACAATCGACCTTTTTTAAATAAGTTGTTGTTGTCGCTGTCTTATTGCTGTTATCGTTTCTACAGTTGCCGCCGCCGCCGCGAGAAAAACGGCGCGACGCCCCGACGCGGCGGAAAGTTGTCAAAACAGCACAACGTCGCGTGCTACCACTGCTTCTACTGCTGCTGCTGCTACCACTACTACTACTACTACTGCTAACGCTGTTCCACCTTCTCCTTCTCCTCCTTCTCCTCCTCCTTCTTTTCCTTCTACTACTGTTGTTGTTGCTATTGTTGCTGCTCTTGCTGGTGGTTGTTCGCGGCCGCGGGTTTTGGCGGGTTTCCACGAGCGACGAGCGCGCACACCACTGGCACACACCGCGGCCGCCGTGCATTCACCTCGTCCTCACACTTTGCGCCACTGCTGCCGTTACCGTCACTATCGCTGCTGCCACTACCACTTTTAATGTTATTATTTTCGCCTTTGTTCTTAATATTGTATTTTCCGTTTTTATTTTCGATATGTTTCTTCGACAAAACTTTATTATTTTGTGATGTCGCGATCGGTTTTTATAAGAATTTCCTCGTGCACTGAAACGAGACCAAAAATCGTTTCGCCACGCTACTTTTTGACACGTATTAAGATTACACACCCTTAAACTAACCTTGTCACCTTTGAAACAAACAATTGCAAATATCGACTCACAAAATAATGTATACAAACTGTTCAACGTCCTTACACTGAACACGAGATTTGTATCCCCTAATCGCGGAGATACCGCATCACTTTCACGGGCGAACATGGAGCTCGATCCATGCCGAGTGTTTTGTAAAATGTCCGCATCTCCGTTTTGTGGCGCTTCTGATCTGTCGTCTTCTGTCTCTTAATACTTTCACCTTTTCCATGTGGTTTTTGCTTACTACTCAGGTTTACCAACTTCTATATAATGTTTTTATGTAATTTTAAAATAAATATTTTAGATGTTACGTATATACCATTTCATTTTATATAATTTTTATTAATATTAATTATTTTACTAAAATTATATAAATTCAGAATTAATGTTTACTTAATTTTACACAAATTATTGTGTAAAGTATTATTCATAATTCATATAATATCATAGACTAGGTTATTTTAATCTTGCAAAGTATTAAATCAATAAAAAATTTTAATTCAAATATTCTTGTCTATAAATAAATTTTAAATATATAATATATATATATGTATGTATATGTATTATATATATTTTTAAGTTTTAATAAATTTTTAATATTTAAATATTTTTTTATAATAAAAATTTAAAAACATTTAAAATAAGATTATATGAATATTATTAATATTACAATATAACAATATAATTTATAAAATTTAATATTTATAATATGATTTATGTATATATTACTAATATATAATAATAAAATCAAATTTTAAATCGATTCTAAAAACAATTCATCAACAAATAAATAAAATTTATAAAATATGAAGTCAATTTACACAAATAAATTTTTATCATATTTATATATATATGTAATATATAGAGTATACATATATAATAATTTCATTGTATTTATATATATATATGAAATAAAATAAAAAAATAATTGATAAATCATATGAAAAAATAAATTAAAAAAATTTAATAAATTTAATAAATTAAAAAATAAATTATTAATAAAAAAATTTATTTTAACTAATTGTGAATTATGAAATTTATATTTAAAATTTCTTAATATTAAATTTAAGAATTTATTGATCTTTCATATTTTAAATTTAAAAAAATAATTTTTTTTAAGTTAATATTAATATCAAATATAATTATAATCAATATCAAATATAAATTTTTGTATCCTTAATTTATTATTTGAAAATACTAACTTTTTATGATTTTAATATATTATATTTATAATAATGTGATGAATGCTATAAATAATATCATATTAAAAATAAAATACATAATAATTAATATTTAAAAATTAATTAAAAATTCATAATAATTTATATATACTTTACTTATATAAATACAAAATACAAATACAAATACAAAATAAATCTTAAATAATAATCATAAATAGACGCCATTATAATCTTTCAATGAATTATTACTTACAATTATTTACTAAAAATTAATATTATTTATATATACTTTGATTTATAAATATTTTTTGAAATAAATAAGATATATAAAATATTATTTTAATTAATTATTTTTTCTATTAAAATATACAAGTATAACTTCAACTTTATTTTTTTTTCCTCAAAATCTTTTTTTGAATAATCATTAAATTCAAAAAAAATTATGTAATTCATAATTATGTATATTCATAATCCAAATGATTTCCTGTTTCACTTTATTGTAACTTAATGAATATAAAAAAGAAAATCAAACAAAATATATTACTATTAATGAGATATATAGTAATGTAATGATATTAATTAAAAAAAGATAATTTTTATATATCATAAATATAGAGTATAAAAATATCATTATATTAAATGCTTAGATGGTTAGATTCAATAATAAATTATATTAAATAATGAATTTATTCTGCAAATAAAAAGCTTATTATTAATATATTATATATAATTTTATGTAAAATATTTATAGATAATTATATAATAGTTATGACATAAATAAATATAATATTTTTATTATATTTTAATTCTGCTGGATATTTATTTTTATAATCTTAGGATTGTTTATTACATATATTATATGTTTATATTTTTATTTTATATATTAGTACCCGTAATATAAATATGTGAGATTAATGCAAATATGATATTTTAAAATATATAAAAAAATTAATGCATATAAATTCAATATTATTAATAAAAAGCAATAATAATAATTGTATTTGTTTGAAAACAAAAAACAAAAATAGAAAAATTTTTATATCAGATTTTACATATTTTCACTATTTATTATAGCTATCTAAAAATTATCTAATATTATATATATATATATATACCTTTAAATAAATAGATATATAGATATATATTATATATAACAAAAATATTATGGAGTATTATAAAATATATATACAGAATTTATCATCTTGTTTTATATGATTGCTATTATTGATAATAAAAAATTTTTCAGATAAAATTAAATGGATTCAAAAAAAAAATTAATTTTTATGTTATTATTTTTTTTTTAAGTGAATACATAGAAAATATGAAAATCATGAATGTTTTTTTAAATAGATAAATAAATTATTTTTTATTGTATTAGTTATTTTTTAGTATATTATTTGATATAAAAAATGTTATATATATGTATATATATATAAAATATTCTCTATAAAAATATTAATTCATTTATGTCCAAACATCATTTGTTTAGAAAATATTTTAATTTGTTAAAAATTAAAATTATAATTTAGTATATAAAAAACAAGGAATATACAAAGCAATATTCCATTTATATTCTCTTTGTCTTTAAAATTGTCGTTATCTTTAAAATCTTGAAAATATTAAAATATTTTTTAAAAGTACATGATTTTATTTAAAAAAATATTAATAAATTTTATATATCCTCTAAACATCCACTTACAAAAAATTAAAACTCTTCCTAAAAATTAAATTTAATTTCATTTAAATTTAATTTCATTTCTATGTGAAATTTTTATTATGAATAATGATAAAAAATGAAGCAAATATTTAATAAAAAATTTGATATATTAATATCTCTGATGTATTTTCTATAGAAAAAAACATTCTATAACACTTATTATAATTCTGATCTAAAAAAATAAAAGTATTGCACAATACAGTACAATAATATACTTAAAATATGTAAAATTCTATCCTGAGATAAAAATGACCAATTTTAGAAAATTTGTCTATTTCTTATTTCAAATAATTATAATATTTTAAGTACAACAATTATCTCATTCATATATTTAACTATAAAACTAGTTATTTAGAAATATAAAATTGGTTGTTGGCATGCAAGCTCATGATATTTTTATACCCTGCATATATTTTTCGATACAAAATAAATTAATTTTATTTTTTAATTTTTTTATTATAATTTGATATTTTTTTAAATAAAATAAAACGAAATTTAAAAATTGAAGTAATTAATAACTAATACAATACATATTGTGCAGTTCACTGAACTTTATTTATTAGATAAATGATCCTTGATTGAAATAAATTTGATGCTGCTTAACAATGCTATATATGCTATATACTGAATTTCATGATTATCAAAAAAATAAAGCAATTTTATTATTACTTTTTCTATTAAAATCTATTTCCAACATTATGTTAATGAAATGCTTATATTAGATTTACTTCTTATAATATATATTTCTAATAAATATTTCTAAAATAATGGAAAAATATATATTTTATATATTTATTTTTATTTTCATAAACATGGAAAAAGAAAAGATTAAGATATTCTGATGTCATTAATTATATGCAAAAGATCATGCATATTAGAGAGAAGAAACTTGACTCATATCAAGTTTTTGTCTTAATTATTTTTTGTCTTATTTGCAAAGAATAAAAATTTCAAGTATTATATTTGCAAAGTTTAAATAAAGTTTAACAGATGGATACTGAAAAACCAATAAGTAAGTAAATATTTCAATAAAAGTTAAATTAAATAAAAATTAAATAAATATAAAAAATAAATTAAATAAATCATTCTTTATATATAACTAAATAAAGAAAAAGAAAATATTTATATATTAGTATGTATATCTAACATTAAAAATTCTCAAAATTCAATGTATTCTTTTATATAATTTTTTGTATATGGAATTTTGAATATTCTTAAAATGTCTTGAAAATTTAAATGGATAATTGTTTTTAGTTATTTATTTTTGAAGAAATAAGAAATTTATCTAGAAAATAATTTAGAAGAATACAAGTATTTTTCATTTATTGATGCAAATAGTAACTTCTAACAATTAAATATAAAAATGAATATATTAAAAAAAAATTCAAAAAATTTTCCATTCCAATTAATAGTAATGAAATTATTTTCATCCAAAATATTAATATATTTATAAAAAACTTTTAAAAGATTAATTTTGAAGATTAAAAATTGGTTTAAATACAAAAATATATAGTTAAAGTTATGACCAATTGAAATTTATATTATATGAAATAAAATAGTGAAACTCCTATATTGCATTTTATTTCTGTTTTACTTTATTTAATTTAATTTTTATACTTATTATAACTTAATAAATAAATTTTAATATTTTTGTGTGTTAACTTTTGCATATTTTGTATGTTTTTTTTTTTTTAGTTTTAAAATAAACTTTCCAAAGATATCTCACAAATATATTATTAATCCACATACATCTAACATATGTATTATTATATATATAATTATCAGTTCTAAAACAACGATTTATATCATTAAAAAACGATCACTTCTAAAAATTTTATATTTTAACTAAAATATTAAAATATTAAGTAAAATATCAAATGTTCCTGATAATTTAAAATAAATCTAATACATTAGCAATAAAACTAATTGATAATAATACTAATTTTATTAGTATTTCAAAACCATTAAAATTGATATCTCTTTGATATTGAAGATAATTTCCAAATCAATAATAAAAAAAAAATATTTTAATTATTAAATTTTGGAATCTAAATTTCCACTACTATTTATATTAAAATATAAATTTATAATCCATTGTAAAATTTATAATACATTAAATAAACTAAATATTAATAGACTTATTTTAAATATATATCCAAAATTTAATTAATTATATTAATTACAAATTTATAGATATTATGAATTTTAGCTTTAATACCAAAATGAATATATTCTTTTAATAATATATTAATTATAAAATATAATGTCATACTAAAAATATTTTAAATATCCTTTAGTAAGAAAAATTAAAAATATTATTTTAAATATATATATATATATATTAATATAATATATATAAATTTATATATTATTATAAAAAAAAAATTTGTATGTTATTACTATCATTAATATTAAAAGAATTTGTTCTATATAACCAAAGATTTTAAAATTTCCTAAGGAATTTTTTAAATTTAATTTTATGAAAATTTATATTCTTTTTCTCAATAATAAAGATTTAACAAATTTAACAATTTGAATTTATTTAGATTATACTTTTTTGCTTTTTTTATATATGTTTGGTATATTGATATATGCCAATGAAAAAAAAAACAATAAACAACGTGATATTCCCTTATTTTATAAAACAAACAAACATCATCATGTTTGCAAATAAGATATTTTTATTTATAGTTATGTATAGTTTTCGTGCATTGGACTATGCATTTTTCTTTCAATCATTATAAAATAGAATTGATGCATTGTATAAAAAAATATATTATTAATGATTACAAATATTTTTTTATATATATTTTTTCATAAGATATTTATCATTATTAATAATATAATTATAATTATATTATAATAAAAAAATATAATATATTATAATAAGTTAATAATAATAATAATAATAATATAGATTACCCTCTATGCATTTATGCATGAGTGATATACAGATCAATATAAAAAAAAATTATATATTTAACAAAAGCATCCGTATAAATATTTACAAATGTTTTTATAAAATAAGTAAATGAATATATGTTTCAAGATATATATAAGAGTTAATCATCATACAGCAATTCTTGATAAGAATATCTGAAAGAAAGCAATAAACATTAGATAGTTTTTTTAATATAGCCAATATTTTATTATTTTAGATTAATAATAAAAAAGCATAAAAAAAGTTTTTTGATTTTTTATTTTCACAAATTTGTGAAACAAAAAAATCAAAATTCTCAAATTTTTATGTACGATCATGTATAATTCAATTTTCATTTCATATTCTTTTATTTCATTTTATTTTTTCAATAATTGTTTTTTTCTTGATTTTAATATTGAAATTAATTTTTTTTATTAATAAAATTTATTGATTTTTTATTTATTGATAAAATTTTTAATAATAACATATGTATATTAACAATAATAATGTTATAATAAATATTTTTGGTTATAGTCATCATTTTTATTGAATAAACTAAAACAAAAGATTATTAAACTGTGTGATATAAAATAATATTATTATCGGTGGAAAGCAAAGAAAAACAAACAAAAAAGTATATTTAAAAGGAATCAAAGATATTGTCGATTTTTGAGAAATTTATTATGTGGAAAAGAAAAAGATGATATTTATAAAAAAAGAAAAAGAAGATGAAATAGAAATGTTTTAGAGAAGATTTAAAAGAATTATAATTACTAAAAATTACAAATAATATATATTATTATTTATATTTATTTATATAATATTTATATAATAATATAAATAGTAAAACTATTAAATTCAACTAATAAGATTTCCTTTTTCAGAAATAGAAATTTTATTGAAATCAATAGAATTATTCTAAGGAATTGAATTCATCAATAGAAAATGATGAATATAAAAATTAAAGATCTTTAATTTTATATATAATAATTAATAAATTAATATATATTACATATTAAAAAAAAATAATATATAAATTAAAGATTCTTATAAAGATCTTATAAGATATTATAATCAAACAATTAAATATATATTGATTTTCTTTATTATATTATTATATCATCTATAATATCTTAATATTAAAAAGAATAATTTGCTAAAGACATTAATGTTTATAAAATTTATTAAAATATTATTGGAAACAATTAAATAATTAAAAACTATAAAAAATGATTTAAAGTGAAAAATGATTTAAATGAAATTTGTACTTACATTTCAATTTTTTTATTTGCAGCAAAATGAATTTTTCTTTTAAATAAATTTAAAAATAAATAAAAAAAAAAAGGCACAAATACAAAAGCCAAAATTGCTCATTCATTAAATTATTGGTATAACTACCAAATAATATACCAAATCATACCAAATAATAACAAATGCAAATAATAATGCAAATTTTAATTCTTCTTTAATATAATCTTAAATTCATCTTAAAAATTCATTTATTAATGATATCTATTTTATTTAGATAACATTTTTAATACATTTTCAATGTTGGAGGTTTTAATTTAAATTTTTGCTTGAAAAAAGCAATTCGAGATAATATATGATCCTACGCAACAATTTGGATTACATAAATAGCTTCTTTTATATAAAATAATAATTATAAAAGCAATATATGATATGAATCATTTTTTATATTCTTATATATAATTATATTTATTATTATATTATAAATTTGATTGATAATTTTTGAAAAGAAATATTTAAATATTATATGAATTATATAATATAATATAATATTAAACAGTTTTAAAAATAATATGGAACAATCTAAGAAAGTGCAATTATTGGATTAATTAAAAGAAAGAAATAATTTTGAAAAAAAATATAAAAATTTAAAAATTAGCATTAATAAATAATGAAAATATTTTCCTATATTTGAAAATATTTGTGTTTTTGACAATTATGAAATTAAAAAAAAATTAAAATTATATATTTCATATTGTTTTTGATTAAAATTTAAAAATTTATATTTCTCATTTTAGATTATAAAAAATTTAATATTTATTTATCAATATAAATTATTAATATTTTCAATTTGAAAAAACATTTTTTTTATTTTTATACTGTAAAATCTAAAAATAACTTTTAATTTTGTTTTTGATTGAAACTATATAATATCAAACTATATAATCAACACACAACAGAACTTTCCTAGCAGCAAGAAATTACAAAAGATAGTTTCAATTTGTTTCAAGAACATAAACATGTTTTTATCTTTGTATCAATTCAAATCACAAATAAATATATAATATTTAGTTTTTTCAATTAAACTCATTTTGAGTACCAAAAAATTTTAATTTTTTTATGTTTTCTAATAATTTTTGATAAATAAAATCCAAAAATATTAATTTTAAATTTAAAAATCCACTAATTCAAAAATTATTTGTACATAAAATTAGTGATTTTGAGATTCATTTGGCAGGTTACTAGGATGCCATATTAGTTTATCTAATGAACAGAGTTACTATTTGCATATAAATGATGATTATATAAACACGATAAATCAAATTCAACTATATAAATTTATTTATTTATTTATTTATATCATTATTAATAGAGATAATTAAAACAATTTATACTATTGAATAAATAATATTTTTAAATTACTAAATTTATCATATAATATAGATAGGTAGATTTCTTCTCCGGGATACAATGATTATTTCAATGTTATTTTTTTCATACAATACAATATAATCATATTGAATTGTTATATCTAATCTAAATTAATTATTATATATATATATATAATTTATTTATATATATATGTATATATATATATATATATATATGTAATATATATGTATATATATATATATATATATATATATATATATGTGTAATCCATATCATGATTATTATATCATTATATATATTTTACTAATAAATCAGAAAAACACATATATTATAATCTATATCTGTATAGTCAATTTTGATTTATCGCATCTAAATTTTCATCATTCTCATGTAAAAACAATTTTTTTATAGAATTAAATTATATATATTATTTATGGAATTAAATTATATAATTATAATAATTAATTATAAATTATTTAAGTAACTTGTCAAATATGCTTAAAATCATTAATTTTGTATACGAATAATTTATTAACTAATGGATTTTTAAACTTAAAATTAATATTTTTGAATTTTATTCATCAAAAGATTAGAAGATACAAAAAAAAAATTAGCAATTTTTGCTCTAAAATTAAAATTAATTTTTTTTCTTAAGATTAATCTAAAAAAATCTAAAGAAAGATGATTTGAAATTGATTTGAAATTTTTATTTTAACACTCTCTATTAAGATTTAAGTTATGATCGATTTTATTTGAAATAATTAATAATCAAATTTTATTTTTTGCATAATAATACAATAAAATTAAGGTTAATTATATTATTTAAGAAAATCGAATTGAGAAAAAACGAAATTGGCTGCAATTATTATTTATAATAATATTAAAATTGAAATTAAAATATGTAAATTTATTTTATTTTATATTTTATTTTTAAAATTTTTTAATCCAATTCAATTTTATTGGTACAACTAAAAAATATAAATAAAAATAATTAAAAACATAATTATAGATAAAAGAATCTTTGAAAAGAACAATATATGTTAATGCTAAGGTTTCGATCACATACCTATACAAAATTAGACATATCTATATTTATAAATGTAAAGTCAAATTGAAACAAAGCAACGGAGAAAATGTAACTATAATTCAATTTATAATTAAAATATAATTTAAAATGGTGCATCAGACATGTTACAAGCAATTATTCATGACTAATAAAACATTCTCTGAAAAATATATTTAATTGGTTGATTTTTATGGATCCAATACATTTATAGACATTAGAATTTCCGGATATTGAAAAAAATATTTTTCTCCTTCTAGTAAATATTCTATTTCTCTTCGAGAAATTTTCGATGCTTGATTTTAATTTGGTAACTGTATTACATTATATGACATTATAAATCATGATGATAGTATTGCTTCTATTAAAAAAACAAATTCCTTAGGGAAATTGAGTCATTTTTAGTAATAAGATGGATAGCATATTGCGCTTATCTGGTAGCTGTGCGTAATGCTCTTCTGTCTAACAATGGAAATAAAATAATCATATATTCTCCTCTTGCGAAAATTTGCCGGAAGAGAATTGATTACAGTGATTGAAAAAAATATTGTCATCAAACAAGTTCGAATTAAATATTAGATAAATATATATATTTCAAATATCGTTGAAGGATTGTTTATCCTATCCTTGTACTCGCCAGATTTCTTATTAAGTATAAACAGTATAAAATTACATATTTTTGAATAATCTTTGAATAATTATTAATAATGGATATTGCAACATATTGTATGAAGAATTTCAAAAAATAAAAAAAGCATTATATAATAATATTCTCCTGAATTTACATTTATTTTAAATTTTAATTTATTAAAAATATAAAATTATGTTGAAGATAATACCTCATTTTTGAAACTTGCATAAAAAATAAATACATCAAAATTATTTTATTTTTTGCAATTATTATATTTTAATAATTATAAATATATTTTTTTTCTCTAAAATAAAAAAATAATTAAAAATTAATTATTATTAACACTTCAATTAAAATTTAATTTTTTCTAAATTATAGTTTCTGAGATATATAAACATTTTAATAAATAGTTATTTAGAATTATAAGAATAATGATTATATGATGATTAATGATAAGAATAAATGAAAAATTAACAAATAATAAAATAAAATATAATATATATTTCAAATTTTCATTAATGATTAAATTGCATTTTGTAAATAATTATACATTGCTTTAAAAATAAAAACTTCAATCATTATTTTATAGATCATATTTTATTTTTTCATCACAATTATTTGAGACTTGTTTATAAGTAATATATGATCTAAGATTTAGTGCATTTTTGGTATAAGCGTTGGTAAAAGTTTTTACATTTTTAGTGGGAATTTGTTATTTGAATTAACAATATTAATATATCAATCAAAGTTTATATTAAATTTGATGATTCTAAAACTTGCATTAAAAATTTCGAAAATTTAGCAAACATAAATTTGGTCATAGAAACTCAGATGTCACATTCTTATTTAGAGAAAAAAAAAATTTACTGGAGAAGATATGATTGCTACGCTGCAGGACGCGTATGTAAGATATGTTTTCATGCAATACCAAATATCATTTTGTTATATGACATTATAATTGTGTGTATCATAATATCACATTCAATGACAAAAATTATAAGATTAATAATAAAAATTATAATTTATGATCATGTTAAAATATATTTTATTATATATATCTTGATTCATGATATAATAATCGCGTCTCTAGTTAGTTTTTTTTCCTTCTATTACTCAAATGAGAATATAACATCAGATTTTAAAAATTTAGATTCTCATGTAGCAAAGCTGGACTTTGGTTTAAGAGTGTTGTTTTAATTATAAAATATAAATGATGGATAATTTTATTTTGCGAAATTTAAAAAAAGATTTTGGCACATATTTTCAACAGTTTGTATTTTTAAGTTTATTATTTTAATTATTTATATTATATATATTTAAATGCATTTAATTCTTTTTTTAAATTAGGTATTGTTTACATCATAAAATGTTAATTAAAAAAAATAAATGCAGTGCTTGTATAGTGTCTAACGTTTGTGATCTAAAAAAATGTATAGTTGCTGTTAATCGTCTTAAATTCAATATTAATAGAAATCTGAAGAAATTACAGACTGATGCATTATTTATAAATTCTTTAAATCCTATTTATTACATACCAAGTATAATATTTTCAAATCTTTCTTCATATGTTTATAATATATTTATAATATTATAAAATAAATTTTTATATTTTTATTATTTATATAAAAAAAATATATTATTTATATCAAAAAATATATTAAAATATGTGTAAATTCATTATAATTATAAATTTTAAAATATGAAATTATTATTTTAGAATTAGATGAACAATATAAGATTCAAGAAAAAATAAATAGAAATGATAAACAAGATAAACAATATAAGATAAAAAAGGAGAAAAACTTCCATAAAGAAATAACGTATCACAATATTTTTCTTAATAATTTAAACTTAAATATTTTTTTATGTAATACATCTCAAATATTACCACATTATACTAATTACAAAAGTTCAATTTGTATTCTTAACATAGATAAAAAAGGACATGAAATATATGATTTTATTACAAAAGGAAGTAGAAAAAATACTATTGCCATTAATTATGAAGATTATTTTTTACTTATAGAAAAATTTCAGAATAGACATAAAAAATTTAATTACTATAGTGTTTTAAAGCATTTAATTTGTAAACAAAAGTATAATGAAAAAACAAAATGCATATATGAGGTTAATAAAAAACAATTGAAAAATTTTTTTGATCTTATATTTGCTAAAGTAGTTCCTAAAAAATTATTTGGAAGCATAAAAAATTTAAAAAAAATAAAGAGAGCTACATTTCAATTATTAGATACACCTTGTTTTAAATATTTTAATCTAAAACCTATCATTGAAAAATTAGATGTATGTAATTTTTTTTAATATAATTAAGTTATATAATAAGATAAAAATATATTTATATATTTTAGATTAACATTACATGGTTACAAAATGTTACAAATGTAAAAACAAAATGGCTTGTTATAGCACAATTTGTAAAATGGTTTTTTACTGAATTTCTTTTCAATATATTATATATTTACTTTCATATAACAAAAGTTTCTGGAAATACTAATGAAAGATTATATATTACACGTTTTATTTGGAATAATATCCAAAAAAAATTCATTAAAGAAGGAATACATTCAAATACATTACAACCAAATATTAAACGTAATACATGGAATCCATCAATAGGCATATATAAATTATTTTGTAAATATTCTGATGTGCGACCTATATTCAAACTTAAAAAGAAGTAAGTTATTTTATATTCTAAAAAGGAATTAATAAAAAAGTTATTTTTTAATTTTTTATATATTAGATCTCATGATGCTGATTATTTATTTATAATATTTAAATTTTTGAAACAATTGTATGCTACAAATTATGAAGTTATTAATTTTCCAAAAAAATGGAAATCAATTGTTCAAAAACTTAATTCAAAAATAAAAAAATTATATTTTGTATGTTGTGATGTAATAAATGCTTTTGGTTCTATCATACAGGGTATAAGTATTTTCAATTTTTAATAATATATTTATACATATATATTAAAATTTTAATTTTAAATTTTCATTTAGTCGAATTATATAATATTATACAATCACTTTGTAAGGATCTTCCAGAAAATTTAATACTTAAATATTATACAATTAAATCTGAGATATCAAAAAAAGATAATACATATCACAAATATTTTTCTGATTTGCAATTACCTTTCCCATCTGATCAATTTTATGCAAATTTAGTTGATAATCAATGGTATCAATTAATAAACAAAAGCTGGTTATTAGAAAGTATTTCAAAATATATCTTTTATCAAAGGGTAAGAAATAAAATGAAAATAAAAAAATTATTTTATGAATTTTATAAATATTGTTTAAAATTAGTGAAACATAAAATTGATAAAACATAATATTTCAATTTATAGATAAAAATAAATGAAAATATTCATATCATAGGAAAAGGAATTGTTCAAGGTTCAATGTTATCACCTATTTTGTCAGATATATATTATAATTATATATTAAATAAAGAAATGTCAACATATTTAAAAACAGGAGAAATTATAAAATATATGGATGATATTTTATATATAACTGAAAATAAAACTCTTGCAGAACAGTAAGATAAATAATATGTAATTTTGTTATTAAATTCATAATATATTGTATTTTATTAATCATTCTGTATTATGAAATAGATTTTTAGAATTAACAAAAAAAGGAATTCCTCAATATAATTGTTATTTTAAACAATCTAAAACTCAAAGTAATTTAATTTCTGACAGAAATAAAATTGTTAAAAAAAATATTATTTATATTGGTTATAAAATTAATTGTAACACATTAGAAATAGGACTTAAACGTTCAGATACAGCATTGTGTCATTCAATATCATTTTTAAAACCAAGTAAATCATCTCTTCTGAAGTAAGTAATTGTATAATACATACATATACTATTATAAAAAAAATATTATTACACCCATTTTTTATTTTATTTTATATAAATTTTAATTATAAATAATTTTTTTTAGACATCTCTCAATGCGATTAAGTAATGTAGCAACTTTTAGATTATCAAAAGTTATGTTAGACCATACAATTAATTCTAAAAGGACTATAATGAGAATATTAAAAGAAGTATGTGTATTACAAGCAAATCGTGCTTGTATTTTAATAAAAGATCTCTTTGATAACATGCACAATCATATTCAAAATATACTTAAAATTATTAAAAGTACCAATGAAAAAATTACAAGATATATTATAAGAATGTTTTTGATATGTATGATATCTTAATTTTTATATAATTCTAATGTATATAAATTATTGATTTATATATGTTAATATAAAATATAATTATAATATAAATATTTATTTCAGCACAACAAAAAACAAATAAATTAAAAATCTACAAGTGGAACAACCAAATTCTACATATATTATGGACATCTTATAAAAAAGTTTTTATGAAAGACAACATTTTACGACAATATTTTATCACATTTTTTTCATAACAAATTAAATAAATAATATAAACATAATTTTTATAATTTATATCTATTTTTATATATTTTTTTAAATATTATATTAATCTTTAAACTAGAAAATACTTATTTTCACATTTATCTGAAAATTTACTTTCATATACTTTCATATTATTAATACTTACTTGAAATTTTTCTATTATTAAAAAATTTTTTTTAATAATTAATTTTAATTTAAATTCATAATTTTTTCTAAATCAATCATTATTTTTTCTAAATAATTTAACATAAGAAATTGAAAGAAATTGTTAATATTGCAAAATATTAATATTTATAAAAAATATTTTATAAAATGGAAAGTGAGATGTTGAAGATTGAAAATTTTATAATTTTAAATAAGTAAAAGTTATTTAGTAATCATATGATACGTTGTAATCAAAAAAATTAACAAAAATTTAATACAATTATATGATATACAATATAATTTTAAACTTCTATTCATTCCTTATTATATTATAGGTTGTTGATTATGATTTTTAAAATTTGTGATATAATGCTTACTGTCATTAAAATATATAAAAGTGTATAAAAGATGACAATTAAAAAATTTAAAAATAAATTTTTATTATTTAAATTTAATTTTGTATGTAATCTGAGTGTTTGAATCTAGATAATGAAGTGTTAGTATTATTTCTAAAAAATGACAAATATTTTCAGCATGTCAATCTTTGTAATTATAAATTTAACATCTGTTGAATAAATTTATTTTATAATTAAATATTTGTTTCTTTAATTGCATTATATTGCATTCACAATTAAAAAATGAAATGAAAATTGAATATATTTGTACAGCTATAATATATAAAAAATATCAGAAATATAAAAATAATTTATAGTATAATTTAAGTATAATTTAAATACTTAAAAATTACATTTATTGTGATTTATAACTCTATACTATATACTATCCAATATAAATATTGAGTTAATTCTACCACTTATAATTTAATTAAAAAAAAATAAAACAATTATAAATAACAATATTTATTTGGGATAATTTTGAAATTGATCTATTTAAAACTATAAAATCATATAAAAAATTGACAAATAATAAAAAAAATCATGATGCTCAACTATTATTGGTAAATAAATTTTTTATTAAGAACTCATTGGAAGTATTTTTAAAAAATAACTTTTGACATATGATCAAAATATGGTCAAAATGAATTATAAATTAAATTATAGTTTTTTACTTAATAAAACAAAATTAAATTAAAATAATAAATTAAGTTATAATTTATATATATATAAATTTTGCTTCAAATATCTGTTGATTTTAATTATTTCATTATATTTATAATGTGAATTTTTCTATAAAAAATTTGATATTCACTTCTAATAGACTTCAAATCCAAAAATTGAATTTAATTATAATGCAATGGAAAGATGCAATGGAATTCAAATTTAAAATTCTTATATAAAATGAAAAGAATCTTAAAATTCAAAATATATAATTACAAGAGTTTTAAATTACAATTCGAAGTTAGAGTTTTATATGTATATATATATATATATATTCTAAAATATAACAATGCAGATAAAAAATTGAAAAAAAAATTAAATTCAATTTTTATATAGATTTACTGGATTACAATATATTAAATGATTAGTATTAATGACTTTAATGTATGTATATTGTTTGGATTTGTTTGTTAAGTTTAAACGGCAGTTTATGTTCAATAATTTAAATATTCGCAATGAATAATCAAACAAAGAAAAAGTCAAAATTTCACTCGAAAAATTTTTAATATTTTTAAAATTTTTAATATTAATTAAAATTTTTAATATGAATCAATATGAATTGTTTTTTAAGATGTGAAAAATATTAAGTTTCTTACGATATCCTGTTTTATGTATCTATTCACGCATTTTAAAAAAATTATCTTAAGATTTGTTCTATTTTTTTGATGTATTCTTTTTCTCACATACTTTTTTAGACATTTTTTTTCTTATATACATTTTCATACATTTTGTATGAATATGTATTTACTATCATATAAATATTTATATCGCACTATTCTTAATGCGATTTTTCGATCTTCGCTTAAGAGATTTAAAAGAGGTACACAGGACAAAATTCAATTCATTATTGAATTTGCATAACTTCAAATTTAAAAAAAAATGATCGAAACTTCGCAAATTGAAAAAAAAAATTTCTTTCAAAATTAGATTATATATTTCTAGTTTTATTTTAGAAGAATCTATAATATCTAATAAATGATTAACATTATCAAAAATTGTAATTTCATTTTGCCCGCGCATTCTTATGAACAAAATGATTTGAATCAACAGTGCAATACACAATAGAAAATATAATAAAATGTAGATTAGGATATTCGATTACATATGTATATATATATATATTTATTAAAAAATAATTTTTTAAATTATGTATTAAATTTTTTAAAAAATGAAACAAATTAAAAATTATATTGATTATGTTTTTCGTTTTGTTTTTTGGTTATTGACAATTAATGAAATTAATGAATTAAAAATTAATGAAAATATTTTTTATATGCAAATAAATATTTTTATATAAATAATTATATTTCAAATCTAATGATATATGAACTAATTTATCTTATATAAGTTATAGAAAAAAAGAATAAAAAGAAGAAAAAAAATATTTAAGATTATAAACGAGTTAATATAAAACTTTTTAGAAAAAGTTATAAATTAAATATTACATTTGTTGTTAAGGATAAAAGTCAGTCTGACTGAATTTAAATTTTTAATAACTTCAATTCGATATTTTAGCTTTCCAATTTTTAATACAAACAGATACAGTTCTCTCATTATTCCACACTTCCAATAATAGTTATTTGAAAAATTAAAATAAAATAGTAATAGCATTTTATAATTTGTTGCAATTAACCATAGAAGTAATCGTATTCTATTTATAAATTAGTTTTCTCTTATCTCCTTTTAGTTACATTTTTGACAAAAAATTACTGAAGAATCAAGATCTATAATAAAAAATCAGAATTTAATCAAATCGTAATTAAAATTCGCAGAAATTAATCAGATAATAATTAAAAATTGCAAAAATCGATTAGAATTATATTTAATATTATTAAAAAATTTTGCTTTTGCTGAAATGATTTTGATTATCCTTATAAGAATTATAAATTTTTTTTTTGAATTAAATTATTTATTTAAAATTTTATGAATTTTTATATTATAATTTTCATATTAAGAGAATTTTTTTTTTAAATAAAATAGTTTAGTTAAAAAACAATAGCAAAACGCAATAATGGAATCATAAAATCATTTAATAAATCTTATGGATTATTTATGGATAGTAATTGCTTTTTATAATTGCAAGCAAATAATAATTTGTACAATATATATTTTTTTTTAAAAATTAATATGTTTTGAAATTTAATCTATTTTATGGTTTTACTTATGAATCGTTCACACAAATACATTGCGCAAAATTTCAGTTCGATCATTACTTGATGATGATATATAAGATCAATTTCTGTTATTCGTATATTTTTCATGATCAATCATCAATTTTCTTTCATCATCTTTTTAATGTGAGATTTAATAATTTATCAATTTGTACGTTATTTGCATAGTATTCTCATTTTTTTTATTTTTGCAAATCTTTCGTGGAATTTTACAAGACAGAATTTTATCTGATAATAAAACAATAATAGATATAAAAGATATAACAGATATAAAGTTTTTATTTAATGGTAAATTTTTCTATATTCTGAATAAATTTTAATATTCATAAATTAATAAAATCGTAAATTGAAAGTCGAAGTATGATGCAATAAGTAATGTATTATTTCGATTTGTACTGTTTATATAATATAATATTAAATTTTATATAAAATAGAAAATAGATATTTTCACATTTTCGATTTCTATGATTTTTAAATATATATATTATAAAAATCAATATTTTGAACAAATTTTTTTTAAATATATAATTATTATTCGGTCTTTTTTTTTTTATTTGTAAAAGATTATTGGTATCATACATTGAATTTTGTCTATAGTATATATGTGCTTTGCATCTATGCAAAGCAATAGTATACGCAATTTGTTCGCAATTCTATATGCGAAATCATAAAAAATGTTTGAAATATTTTAAGAATTCATGAATTCAGAAAATAAAATATAAAGTAATTCTTAGACTGAAATTAATATTAATTAAATTAATATTTAACTGAATAATGATACATACTAAGCTGATAATCATTGTAACTTTGGTTATTGAAAAATTTATATTAGTTTTCGCATTATGAATTGGAAGAATTTCTGCATAATGTCAAAATTATAACTTATAATATCCAAACTTACATATAATACGTATTATATAATATATATAACCCAATCATTGAACTGAAATTTTAAAAGAAATAGAAATTGAGAAAAAATTGTAAATATAAAATTTTATCTGTTTATATTTATTAGTTTCCAAAATTTTTTAATATATATTAATATTCAATATATTAATATAATATTGTAGTGATGATAGTGGATATAAACTAATAGTTATAGAATGAATATTTGTAGAATGCCCTTCGACAAATAATAACAAGTGGTATATTTTAAAAATAAATGGATTGCATTAGTATGATTACATCTGCGCGTGTCTATAAAATAGTACGCGTGTCTATAAAATAGTACGCGTGTCTATAAAAGAGCAGACTCTCACAATGTCACAGCAGGTAATTGTGTCCGACGGTCAGAGCATGATGTGGTGTTAGAATAAAACTATCTATTTATCGTATCTGACATATTCACAATAAGATTTTCTTTAGAAGTAACAATAAATATCATAGTAATCATGTCTGACGATCAGAGCATGATGTTTATAAATTATCTAATTGTTCTTTTCGGCAAATTCTTTTTACCAGTGAAATCTTGTATCCTTAAAAAATCCCTTTCTAATTCAATTTCAGTTTTCCGATGGGGCTTACTAATAACCAATAATATTGCGATCATTGCCTGACTCGCGATACTCTCACATTCGAGGAAAACTCGAACTAGAATGATATTGGTTACCGTTAAACCAACTATGTTTGGAATATGTAATATGTATGTATATGGAATATCTTTGAGATCGGATTCCATTTTAAAAAGTGTGTCAAAAATGTACAATTATAAGCGACTAAACTCTCAAAAATAACAGTCTTCTCAAATAACATCATTCCTTGTTTAAATTTAATAAAAGTGTACGATAACAATAAAAAAGGACTTTTATGAGGAATTTCTTCAATAAACTGTTTATAAATTTCGCGAGCAATAAGTGCTCGCGAACAATTAATGAAAATCTTTCGATACAGTATATTGAATACTATTTTGAATACATATGTAGATAATGTAAGCATCGATAATCACTTTTATTATTATTATTTATTATATTTTATTTATATATATTTATTATAATTTATTATTTGTAAAAAAATAAGACTTACATGTATATTTTTATATTTTTCGGAAATATTTAATCATTCGTGAAATTATTCAATCTTTCTATAGATATAATGATAATTTATTCATTATATACATATTTTGAGTATTTATAAAAATATAAGATAAAAATAAACGGCAATTTCATATATGTTTTGTAGTAACACATACTATATAGATAGCATTTAGTATATTATAATAATAGAAAATTTTTATTAATATTTCAAAAACTGATAAATATACACAATTAAAATTTTATATTTATATTTTAATTAGAATTTTAATAAAAAGTATGTATTTAGATTGAAATATAATGCAGAAATAAAGAAGTTGATAAATATAAATAAATTGCCAAATAGCAAATGAAAGTAATTTTAACACATACATATAAACAGAATTTAATATAATGATATTATTTTTTTGCAAATATCTTAAAAAGTAAAATTGAGCAACGATTACATGTATAAAAAAAATGAATTTGTTGATTAACTTTCTCTTCATCGATTTTAATAATTTTGAAATATAAAAAGCATCATTTTAGAATATTTTTTTTTATTATTACATATTATTACATATTATTAGTCGTTGATTTTATCTTCAAGTTATTTGTAAAAAAACTTATTATATATTAAATTTTAAATATTAATATATTAAGTTCTATTTGGATATATGCGTTCATAATAATAATAATATGCGATCGCCATTTTTCAATAATAAATGATTGTATGATATTCCTATATATATATCTATGTCAATATCTTTCATTTTATTGTTTCTATACATATATATAAAATTATAAATCTGTTTGTTAATAACCGATTATATTTAATAGATATATCATGTATAACATTATACTACTAGTTAAAAGATTGTTATGAATTTTATAAAATTTACAAATTTTATTAAAATATATATATTGATTGTAATTGAATGTGATATCATAAAGTATTGAAAAAATAGCATTAATGTGAAGTGAAATGAAGAAAAAGAAAATTATAGAAATTATGAAATTAAAATTATAAATTACAATAAAAAAATTTAATAAATGACTCAGGAAAGTATTAATTAAAAGTATTTTTGATAAAGTATTTATGTGTTTTGATTAAGATTGAAATGAATCTTATTCATTTTGCAGTGATAAATTTGTAACATTATTTTGATTAATGCTGAAAAACGGTAGCAGAGTACGAAATTGGTTGGCTTATGTTAAGACAGTTTCAACTACGGGCATGAAAGCATATAATCTGACAAATTATCAAAAGAAGAAATGAATAAATATGAATTAAAATATCTTTCAAAATTTACTGAAAGTAAATGAGAATCAAATAAATTACAGTGAGTAATAATGGTTTTAATAACGTGATATTGTGCTGATTACGTTTAAAATTAGATATATTTTAATTGAATAACATAAATAAAATTCAATGACATTAATAAAACCGATTCAAACTGAGATCTACTGTAATGTTTCTCTTATCGAAAGAAGCTGTACATACATAATTACATACTGTACATATGTAATTATGTAATAAATGAAAAATTGAAATTTGTTCATGAAACCGATAAAGTTGATATGCATATAATCAAAATGTTGAACGTAAATGTGAATATATCATTTAATTTTTGTCTGTTAGTAAGAAATTAGCAAAATTTTTCCTATTAGATTTTTTACTAAATATAGCGTTGAACAATCAATTTAATTGTAAATGCTATCTGAAAATGTCGCAAAAAATTTCTGTGTTCCGAGTTAAATTTCTTTAATTTCATCATAGAAAAGATTCGTAAACTCTTCGTTTAATAAGTTACTGAAAAGAAAATTAATCATAAAGATAATTTGTTATTGAAATACGTATATCAGTCTTCTATCTCTGTTTTAATTAAATGAAAGTCAGGACTAAGATTCTCGGATTTTTGAGATTAATTATTAATAGTTAAGATTTTTGATCAATTAAAGAGTTGGAACACATCATAGATTTTTGACGATTATTAAATTTTAGATTCTTATTGTATATATTACCATACACTTGAGCGAACTAAGATTCTATTTACACTTCGCGACTTTTTGTTACTTTTGGCATGTGTACATGTCATGATAGGATGAAAAAAATGTTGTCTTTTGATTTTAATAGATATGTTTGCATCAACAATTCGATCGACGATTCATTGAAAAAAATTCCTGCAAAATTGTCCTTGATCTTGAATTTTAAGGTTAAATTTTTTTATTATTGGATTGTGTTCTATTAATGTAAATATATAAGCATTCAAAATCAGAATTCAAAGATACATATAATAGAGACATAATATTTTCTTCTATTTTATATTATTCATCTACAAAAGTGAAAAAAATATGAATATTGTTTCAATCTAATATTTTCATATTATATTTTCGTAATTAATCGAGACAATTATATTTACAAATCGACAAAAAAAATAAACGAACATATTGAGTGATTGGAATAGAGACGATAATTTCAATGCCTTATTCAATGCATATATTCATTTCATAATTATTGACAAAATAAAAATTGTATTAATTAGTTTTTTAATTTTTTTTATATGTTTAAAATATTATCATTTGTTTAATAATTAATTTTTTATTGAATCTTTTAATGAAAATAAATTTAAATACAATTTTGTACAAAATGTTGAAATTATTTTATTTTGAAAAAATTAATTTATTTTGTTTTGAAAATAATTCGATTTAATTTAGAGTTTATTTAGTTATTTTCACCAAGATAATTAAAAAATATAATAGTTAAAAACATATTATTTTAAAATAAATAATTTTAAAAGAATTATATAATTTTTTTCTTATATTATAAATACCTCAAAGATTTATCAGAATTTGAGTTTTCATTCAGATTTAAGTCTTCCAACATTTTTTCTATCAATAATCTTTTTCACAAAATTTTTTTTTCGATATTTTCAATGTATTAAAAAAATTGACAATATTTGAAAAATTTGACAATATTTTTGCCATATTAATAAATTTCATTTAGTTTGTCTTGTAATATTTTCTAATTGAGTAAAAATTAATGCTCCAATATTTATTTAATTTTATTTTTTTCTTGATTTTCGTTAAGCTAATATAATTTAATATACAACGATAGTTTTAATATTTGAATACCATACAACTTCAAAATTTCATCAATTTTGTACATTTTTTCTTGATGCTTATTTGCCCTTATTAATTATATTAATTATTAGCGAAATATTATTTTTAATTAGCCAATCAATCATCATTGATTTTTTGGAATATATATATAATATAAATTTACTAAAATTTAATTTATTAGGATGAAACATTATTTATAATATTATTTTGTTAACAATAATATTAATAATTTTATTAATACTATTGACCCAATATACTATTGGGTATTAATTTTTTTTTTATTCATTTTTCAAAATTCCCAGAATCTATTTGGCTATGATAATTTAAGTCTCTAACTTTAAAAATTAAATTTCTATAAATTTGTTTTCATCCGGCACGATGTTAAAAATTATCAACTCACTATACGGAATGTCAAAAATATGAAGACATTACAAAAAATATGAAATTTCCGAAGTAATTTTAAATAACATTTTCTTTAACAGCTTTTATTAACGAGTTATTAACAAAAAACACTAGTTACGAAGCGTACAGATCAATCGAATCGCAGCAATAGTGTTGGTTATATGCCATCATGAACAAATTCAAGCAATATGTCAAAAAATTATATAAAAGTATAAATATAAGTAAAAATATTTTTTTATTGATACAAAAATTATATCAAATTATATTTTATTCAAGATCAAATAAATAAATTAATTGATATTTATTAGGATGAATAAATTGAATTTGTTCATCATTCAAAATGAATAATATTAAATTGTGATGTAAAAAGATGAATATAAAACTTTTTTAACTTTTGAATTATAAATATATATTAATTTAGAAAAAAATAAATAATACACTGTAATATTATATTAAATTAAAAAAACAAATGATTAAGTAAGTAAGTAAATAAAATAAAATAAAATCATTCATCAAAAATAAAGTCATTAAAAATTCAATTCGATTATTAAAATTCTTCCTTCTGAATATCATTTTTTAAAAATATTGACGATATTCTGACATTTTTTTAATCTTAATATTAAATTGATTTTTGATAGATTTGCATGTAATATTAAAGTAATTATTGATAAAATATCACTAAAAAATAATATACAAAAGTATATCATCGAAATTTAATTCTGCATAGTCAACTTAATATTAATTAACTGTAATCATTTATAATCCAATAAAAGAATTAAATAAAATATTTAATTTAAAAAATTTTTTTTTTTTGCATTATGGAATAATATTTTATTATATGTCATTCTTATTATATTTTTTATAAAATGATATTTTATATTAATATGTTTATTTCTATAACAATTATTTATATATAATTTTGCTTTTAAATTCTTATTCATTATAGTTTTTAATATATTTTTCAAATGAATTATCTCTTTACAATATTTTGCAACTATTATATATTCTGTTTTAGTTATAGAGAGTTACAATTTATGAGAACAACTTATTGATCCTTCACTATATTTAATTACATATGTATATTTTTTTATATAATATTTGCAAAACCAGAATCGCAGTATCTTATAAACTTTTCATTTCGAATTATTTTATTCTTCAAATAACTATTCCTACATCTTTAATATTTTGAAAATATTTTAGAATATTTTTAGCACATCATAAAATATATAATATATAATATAAATATTTATATTATATAAATTCGAAGAGTTTTCTAAAAATCTGTTTACATAATAGCAAAAATCTGAACGTATATTGCATGTTAGATATTGTAATTAATTTTTTACCATTTAACTAATTTTATGCCATTTAGATTTTGTTTTATATCAGGATAGATATTGGAATTTTCTTGAAATTTTCTATATAATAAGTTTCAAAAAATTGTTTAATATAATTTGTTTAATTTAATCTTTAATTTAATCTTTTAATTTAATCTATATTCTTTATTAATTTCTTTTTTGATGACTTTTTTGATAACTAAAAAATTTTTCAAATTACTGTAAATTTTTACTTTGAATTCAACTGTTAGTTATTTTATCAATAATAATATCATAAAATTGTTGTATATTTGATTTAATCTTTATATCTAATATCTTTTTTATTAATTTTTTTTTGACAAGGATAGCTAAAAAATTTTAAAAATTATTGTAAATTTATCTCGAATTTAACTATTAGTTGTTTTATATCTTAATCATAATTTTATATCATAATTTGTATCTTCGATATTAATATATCTTAATATAATTCCTTCTCAGAAATTTTACTAATATTTATTAAGTTTATAAATTGCCTTTTTTAATTTTTATTTTGTCCGAATTTTTAAAATCTTTTGATGATCTTATATGTAACTCTTTTCTAAATATCTATTAAATCTATTAAAAAATATAGTTTTTCGAATTTTATTGCGTAATAATTCTTTTCTGCAATAAAGCAATAAGCAGCTACTAATTTAAAGGTATTTGAACTTAGCATTAGCATTATTAAATTT
The DNA here is from genome assembly GCF_029169275.1 of Apis cerana. NCBI lineage: Eukaryota > Metazoa > Arthropoda > Insecta > Hymenoptera > Apidae > Apis > Apis cerana. The sequence goes on from NC_083853.1 coordinate 1,962,967, forward strand.
AACTATAGTATTAAACTATATATATATATATATTTCTTATAATGTACTCTTTTTTCTTGTTCTATTTATTTATTATTCTATTATAATATATAAATTCTATTATTTTTTATTTTCAAGATATATTTTGTATTTTTGTACCTTTTTGTTTTTTGATTTATTTTTTTCCATTCTTTTATCATTTGTTATTAATAAGTTTTTTTTTACTGTGTGTTGTAGCTATTATATAAATCTTATCCTTTTGTATATTAAATATACAAAAAGATATAACATTATCCTCTTCATATCTTATCAGTGATTTTTCGTTTTTTTTACAGTATTTTTAATACCATTTAGCATTTTGCATATTTTCATTATCAGATAGTTTTATTTATTTTTTTCTTTTTGTGATTATTTTTTCTTTTGTTTCTAAAGTAGTTTCTTGTATTCTATTTTTTATATTTTAACATGATATTGTTTTTTGATATATTCTTATTGTTGTTATATGTTATTATATTACATATTTATTATTTAATTTTTTTAGTTAGCGAAAGTATAAATTTAAAATTACAAAAAAATGAGTTCATTGTGGAAATAATTATATTAAAGAAAATATTAATATATTTTTTCTTTAACGTATATATTTTTTAATCAAATTAATTTATAATTTAAATTATAATTTAAATTCAAATTAACATTTATTGATAAAAAATAAGAGTCGAATTTACATCGTAAATAAGTGAAAAAATTGTAAAAATTGTAAAAATTGTAAAATTGTAAAATTGTAAAATTGTAAAATTGTAAAAATATTTGGAAAAATAATTCAAATTCACATTTTGGATTTATTTTACTACTCTAATATATGCTATTATATTATGTTACTATTATATTTGATTGAAGGAAATTTGTATACAAATAATCCAATAAAAATCATTCGTATTAATGCTAACTTCTGCATTTTAAAATTAGTATCTTATTCATTTTTGTGTTGGCACTATTAAATTATTCGTTTTGCAATGAATAACTTATAGAAATAAGCTATATATATATAACCTAGATATTATAGAAGGCGAAAAAAAGTAAGAAATAGTGATAGTTAGAATTTATTAAAAATTTTCGTAATTTGAAATTAAAATATAATATAATATAATAAATATAAATATAATAAATATAATAAAATATAATTATAATAAAATAGTTCTTATAAAAAAATTCGAAAACAAAAATTGTGGATGCCGATTTATATCTTATATAACTTATAACTTATAAAAATGACGATCATGAAATAGAAATAGATATGAAAAATAATAGTAATTGTTTATCGAATTTCATTAATAATTTTTCATTTATCATTTATAAAAAGTATTTTTTTATAAATCTTTTGTATATTTGAAAGATGCTTTAATAGAACTTTAATAAAAGATAGAAAAAATTAATTTGCTGGAATAACACAGATAAAATAACACAGAATATTAAATCCATGAAAAGTTTATTAGATGATATTAAAAATGTTTGTAATTAATATGTATATAAAATTTTATACAAAATTTTCCAATGATCCAAATCGGAAATATTTGAATAAAAATCTGAATATTCGGAAAATGTATGTCATAGAAAATTATTATTTATAATGAAAAAGCATATATATCATCACATATTAAATATGCGTTTTAATCTTCATTAAAAAAAACATGCTAAATTTATTAAAGTTTATATTTCTAATATTTTTTTTTAAAGATCAATGAGAATGCAAATAACGAATTTAGCATGTCGCATATAGCACGAATTTATTAATGAATGAATATTCTATAAATATTATGATATATTAAGATAATATTACATATATATTTTATCTAATATAAATATTTATGATTATATGTATGACTAAGTTATTTTATATTATAATTAATGAATACTTAATAAAATAAAATGTTTAATAAAAAATGTGCATTTTTTTTTATAATCTTTTAAAAATGATTCACATAAAGTATAATTATCTTTGTATATATGATATTTATCATTTTTTCTGAAATAATAAGTAATTATAATATTATTAATATTATCATTCGATATAATAATGATATTTCATTTTATATATTATTAACTTATTCGTATATATTTTTATTCGTTATATTTTTAGTGCTATTGAAGAAAATGTAATTTTTATTATAAATAATATTATTAATATTCTCTCATTTTTTATTTTTACAATAGTAAGAATAGAAAATGTATTCTATCTGTAATTTTTTATAAAATATGATACGAAAGTTTGACAAAATTTATTAATTAATGAATTTTAAAAACGATGTTTCTAGAAATAATGATTTTTCTGTTTTTTTTATAAAAATGATAACGGTAACCAATAAAGATATTTTTTATTTCTGTTTTTCAATTTCTTAATTTAGTATAGCCTCAAATTCTTTAATATAGACTTCAAAAGATTTAAATTGGATAGATTTTCAAGCCAGTTTTCTCCTAGAATTTTAATAATAATCTCAATAGCAATTTCTGTTTAATGAATATTATAGCAATACAAAATTATTTAATACCATATGTTTTTGTTTAATTGAGAATCTATATTGTAAATCTATCTGATATTTCTATTAATTTATCGCGTGAATGAAAATCTTGAATTTCAAGAAATCTAAAATTATTCAATTATTTCTACATTAAATATCTTTTTTATTATAAAGATTTATCTAAGATTTGTTTGAAAACTTAGATTCTATTGAGTTTTATTGTTTTAGATATGTTTTTAATATACATATTTATTTTTTATGGAAAATGTAACCATAAAATAGATAAAATTATCTAAAAATGTTATAAATGCATTTCATCTCATATTTTCAATTCTAATCATATATATCTAGATATACTTTAACGACCAAGTTGTTTTTATTCTGTCTCTTTAATGATTTGCCATTATAACATTTATATTTGATATTTTTTCGCTACTAAGTTTGGGATTTAGATTCATTTCTTTAACTTAATTTGATTAATTTCTTCGTTAATGAATCTCAAATATGTTAATTTTAAATACCAGCATATTATATTGTCATTTCTCATTATTAGTATTTTATTTTTACTTTAATTTTATTATATCTATGAATAGTCCAATATTATTATATTTATGAATAGTCCATTTGCATATTTTCCAAAATCATTTTTCCATTTTTTGTTATTTCAACTTTAATTTTGATATTTTACTTTAATTATTTCACTTAGTATTTGCAAAAAGATTTTTTGCCAGCTTTAGAATCACTAAAAAAGTATCTTTTAGTATAAAGTTTTCTGTTTTAATCTTGAATTATCATTGTTACGGATCTTTTTGCTAATGCTATTTGTGTTATTATATTTGTTTATTATTATATAAACAATATATTATATTTCATCTAAAAAATTGAAATCGATAATCAGATTTGACGTACTTGAATATATGACCCAACCTTCATTACAATTGTGTCTACTTCATATTTATCTCTTGCCAAATTTTTATTTTTCCGAAAATAATAATCTTTTTCTGTACTTGTTTATTTATGAATTCTGTGTTTCATTTAAAAAAATTAATTTCATTTAAAAATTTGTTAGTAAAAGAATACTTCCGCATTTTAGATTTTTGATCGATATTGAAGTTTTAGATTTTATACAATTTCATGTTGTATGATTGCTTTCATTGCATTTTTTTATATAATTAAAATGAATTTTAAACACCATATATTTCTTTTAAGTATTAGTTAAATCTATATATTGCATCATGTATATAATAAATCTATATATTTAATCTATTTTCTTCTAGCAAGAATTAAATTACATAATTAATATTAATTTTTATGCATTTATAAAATAATTATATTGATTCAACAAAGTTGATAATATCTTTATAATTATCATCAATATTTTAATTTAATGCTACGTTTTTAATGGTAATGTCATTATTTTTTTCAAATATATAGGAAAAAATTTTAGAACAGAGAATATTTATTTTATATTTTTGCTATTCTGTATCTTTTCCGTGTTGCTAATAAATTATTAAACATTTAACTTCCACTAATTTTTTTCATTATCTATTCTTTAATGGCTTTATATTTTCGATTATATTGTTTCATAGATATCCAGATATTATTTTAAAATTTAAATATTATCTTTATTTGAAATTTTTATAATTAAATATTTGATTCATTTATTAATTTTTTAATTTATATTATTTATATTATTTTCAATATTCACGTCAACCGTTTTTCTTTTATTTTTATGATTTTAGAAAATCTAATAAATTTACTGATCTTTTGATGATAGATTTTATTTAAAAAACTTTTTTTATTTTTTTTTCTGATATTTATTTGAATTAACACAGGAATTTATCATAGAATCATTTTTATTTATTATTTATAAAATCATTTATTTACAAAATAAAACGCTTTACTTTCGACAATACATACATTTCTTATACTCGAATATTTCTGATTAATATATATGATTGAGATTATGCTATACTAAATTTATGATCTATATATTTTTATTGATCACACATTATTCATTTAAAATTTTCATTAAGAAATTTTGCTTAAGAAATTTAATTTTATTTTATGTGATTATATACTATTGTATGAATAATGAATTGTTATAATAAGTGATCATTTATGGATACTGGTATATTTTTTTTAATTGCAGCTAGTTACATGTTTTCTAAATCAAAGATTGAAATTTTGTTTTGAAATCATAGCTATAAATTTATATTTCATTATCAATAATAATCTTTTTCATTATTTTAGGATTACGAATTATTTTCAGTGATCTCCATTCGATAATCTTTGCATTAGTAGCGTAACAAATTTTCAAATTATATGATTCATTTTCAAATCTTGAATTAAAATCTCAGATAATACAATATTTTGTTGATAATACAATTTTTTATTTTATATATTTTCATAATACAATAATTTTTGGAATCTCAACATCATTCTCTATCTCACATATTATATTAATTAACGACAATTTTTATTGACAAATTTAACATGTTTGACATTTTCTGATATTGCGAGCATACTAGATCGAAGATTACTTTCTATCGTAATCATATATTTATTCTTAAACTGTTTAAATCATTTTTTAAATTTATTATTTATAGAATCACTACTATACTTGACGAATCATATTAATTGTTTCGGTATAAAAATGATCAAGTTTTTAGCAAATTCTTTAGTTAACAATATATGATAATTATAAAATAGGCTCACAAAAATTGATATTTAGGAAGTCACATATTTTTTTTGAATAGTTGAATAGTTTTAAATAGTTTTTTGAATAGTTGAATAGTTTTTGAATGAAGAAATCCATCAGATGGTTTATTCAGAAATAAAGATATATAAATAAAAATCTATAAATAAAAAAAAAAAGTATAAATAAATACTTTTTAAACACATTTCGTATTGGCTAAAGATAAATTTTTTAATTTATTAATTGGTTGGCTATTATTATTTCACGAAAATGTAAGTTTCTTTGGTTAAAGTTATAATTTAATTTAAAATTATGTCGATATATATAGCGAAATAAAAATTCTGCTATATAATTAATATAATATTGTTTATATGTGAATTCAGAGAACATTAGTATATCTCTCGAAATGTTCTATATTCTGCACTATGGTGTGGATTAACGAAATTCATTTTATGATTAACTATGTTTGTGTTTCCTTATTTAATTATAGGACTTTCAAAAATGAGATATAATGTCATGGTTGATTTTATTCATATTTTAATAATGCGTAAGCAAAGTATTAGCAAACTTGAATACTAATAGTGATACTTTGAGAATTAATATAATAAATTTTTGCTTATTTAACTATTGAATTTCTTCAAAAATCAATTAGTCAGAACTAGACAATTTCTTTTTCGTTTTAAGAATCTCACTATCGGTATTTCTATGATTAATCATTCCATATTTTTCTATTATGATTTGTCATGAATACGAATATATAATAATATATTTCTTCCAATCTCCTTCCAGTTCATAAGAATATAATAGAATAATCATAAGAATATTGATCTCAATAATTTCTTTAAAATAATTATCTTTGCGCAGAATATTTTTTTATATACAATTCATGAAAAAAATTTATCCATTGATAGATGTTTCTGAAAAAATGCATCATGAATTCTTGCCAAGAATTAGCATTATATGATAGTATAATTACAAGATAAGCGTGGTTATCTTCTTTTATCATTAAAAGTAATTCAATTCCTTTGCAGAAAATTTATATTAGAGGAGAATGATGTTACATTATTTCCACTATCACTACTAGACAAAGACATATCATAATATGTTTTCACTAAAGTCAAGCACTACATTGTATCACATTATATCCTTTTACGGAAATTTGCTGTAGAAGAAATAAATCACTTTTAATAGCGTAGAGTAGCATTCAGCTGATAACTGATAACAAAAATAATTTATTGGAAGATGTATATTATGAAACCAATTTTTATAATAATATAATAATATAAATACTGATTTTTATATTGTACACGATTTGTTAGATTTAAAAAAAAACCTATGTTCGAGAACAATGATTGAGTAATCTTGACAAGAAATTTTATATTTTAATTTTAAATTTTCTTTTTAACTTGATTTTTAATTTGTAAAATTTTCATCTAACAAGTGAGGAATTAAAAAAAGACTGCTGAAGTTCAAGTTCGAGACAGAAAGTTCAAGTTTTTCGAAATATAATATATGTTTTTGGAAAAACTATTCTGTAACTCTCTATTTCGAAAAACTGTCTACCTCGAATTACTTTCAGCAGCCTTTTTTAATCCCTTATTTGTTAGATGAGAATTTTGCAAGTTAAAAATCTTCGAAAAAAATTATATTATACACTATTCTCAATTCGTTATTTAGAATTTTATTATAATTGCATATTTGTGCTATCACAGACATAATATTCATTTATTGATTCTAAATCATATAATCCCTCTTCCTTTGACATGATTAAAGTTATTAATTAAAATCTTAGCATATTCGTTTAAAGATTACAATTTCTTTTTTACATATGAAAATATAATGTATATATGTAATATAAGATATGATATAAAAAATAATATAATATATGATATAAAAATATATAAGTATAATGTAATATAAAATTTTTAATATAAAATAAGTATAATATAATTATAATATAGTTTTATAAACATTTCTATCTTTGTTACATATTCGAATTGTCTCTCTTTTCCGCGGAATTTCTTTTATTTAAATGTTTTCCAGTGAATTTTGTTTTTTACATAATTATATAACAATAATATTTATATAATAACAATAATTAAAGATATTATCGATATTGTAAATGATATAATAAACTTATATTAGTAATCTATCTATCTAATGGTTAACAAATCAGATATTTTTCTATTTTTAGATCACATTTGTATTAAATTTTTACTAATAATTAATTAAAATTAATTAAAATTTTAATTTAATTAAAATTTTCTATAGATTTTTTTTATAATTTTTCATAATTTAAAGTATTTTATGTTTTTTAATTATGATAAGTTTAAATTTTTAAATAAGTCTAATGATTAAATTAAAAGCAATTTTATTATATACAATTAATTATATAATACAATAATCTAATTTTTGTTCTAACTTATATTTTAACTTATATTGTATATGATTTCTATTATAAATTTCGCTGTTTAAAAGATATTTATATATTTTGTTTTAATCAAGATTATTTCAAAATCTTTATGTTATCGTCATATATCACAAATTAATCCGTTAAATTCAATTAGTTATTTTATTTATGTGCTGGATTGCTGTTAATATAATTATTGTATTAATATAATATCTGTTAGTATAATAGAGCAATCTCGAATTACATTTTTTTGAATTTTGAACTAATTTAATGTATAATTCAATTTTATATTATCCATTTTGGATTATTTTATAAATCGGATGAAAAAATTTACAAATGAATGTGTGCAAAAGAGATAAATGAGTAAATACTTATTATTTTATTATAATAAATCTTTCTCTTTCCTCTTCTTTTTTTTATATTTAGTTATGAGAAATATATCTTCGAAAATGAAAGTCATTTTTATAAATTTCTTATTTATGCAAAAAGTAAGGATAACAATCATTCGAGAAATTTTTATAGAATTAGCACAATTGGATGAAGAAAATTTTTGGAAAAATGTTTGATCTACGTGATTTTTTTAATAGATTAATTTTTTTTTCTATTATTTTTTTCTATTTTAATATAAATATTATATATTTTCTTTTTTCCTACAAAAATCAAATTACGAAGGATACTTTAATAAAATATTATATTATCTACATTTTTTTTTATTATTATTAAAATGTTAACTTCTATTAAATTATTTTTTATTTTTTGACGAAGTATTTTAAAACATATGATATATTTTATGATTTGTATAAACGTATAAGATATATCATTTTCTTTATCGTATAATTTTCTTTATCATGTATTTATGTTATTATGTATGGTTTCCTCCATGCAAGTGACAATTTTTTTTTTATTTTCTGCGTCTTTTAAAAGACAACATATTTAAATGTTCATATTATTATTAATTTTATCGTGTTTTAATAAATTTCGGATTATAGTAGTCGTTAATCTCTTAACTCTTTTATTCTCATATATGTATTTTACTCGTGAAACTCATACGAAGTACAGATTTTCAGTATTCATTTAATATTGAATGTAGAAAACTGTTTTTCAGATTGTTGTTTATTGAATATAAAAATAACAAATATATATTTAATATATGATTTTGATTTTCTTTGTTTATATTAATAAGTTATGTTTTCAATAATGTTTTTAAATCAAGTCTTTTTTTAGATTTAACTTAAGAAATTCATTCACGATATCAAGTTTATAAATAATAAAAACTGATTTTACAAAATAATTAATTGAATAAAAATCTCTGAATAGACATTTTTTGCTCCTTTTATGGAATATTATAAATCTTTTTTTAACAATTCATAATTATAATACAATTAATAATTATAATTATTGAATTCTTAATTATCATCTTTTTAAAGTAAATTTAGATAGTCCAAAAAAATTTTATAGTATATATGTTTCTGTTAGATATTTCTATTAGAGATATGTCTTTATATTTCTAAAGTTTCATAATTTTTTTAATTTTCTTATTAAGAAAATTTTTTTGTCAAAAAAAGAATTCAGATTGATCAATATCAAATATAATCAAATCAGAAAGAACTTTTAAAAGAAAAATTAAAAATTTGAAAAATTATGCTAAATTTTCAAATGATTAAATCAGAGAAAGAAATTAGAATTTTTTTATCATACTAATATTATTAAAATTTTTGTTCCAGAATCATATAAAAGTATTATCGCCAGAAGATGATAAAAACATCATGAATGGAAAAATTTCATCATTAAATGAGAACTATAAGAATTGATTAAATATCCAATAAATATAACATTTATAAATAATCCATGAATATTTGAAGACAAAATAAGATCAAAATAGATCAGCTAATTATTACGAAATTAAAGTGTTAGCGAAAAGAATTTGATTATTGATTATCAGAAAACTATTAGTTCAATAGCTCTATTCAATATTATGAGAACAATAATAAATATGACTTCAGAAAAATTGAAATTAATAGTTCAACATTAAAACATACTAATATAGAAAATTAACAAAAGAAAATGTATATATGATAAAGAAAAGTATAATAAAGTAATACAGAAAAATGATCTTTATAGTTGAAGCAGAGATGTGATAATGTTTTCAGAAAATTCATATAAATGAAAAGAATGGCATAATCTAAATACAGTCGATTCTTTCTTATTTCTAAGAATTAGAAATAAAAAAAAACTTTTTATTATGAATATGTGGATAATAAATTAATATCAGATAAAATAACTAAATTTCTGAAATCTTAAAAATGAATTTATAATTATTATCAAATTATTGAATAATCTGAATTATCTGAATATTAAGATCACATATTTGAACATTGGATAAATTTTCATTTATCAATTAGCATATATTTAAAAAGTTTTATAAAAATTTAATATATGAGAGTATAATAATATTAATATTATATTGCCTTGTAAAAATTGAAATATTATAATAAAAAATATAATATTATAATAATATAATAAAAAATAAAAAATATAAGGATAAAAATATTAAAAATGAATTATCGTATCATAAAATTGTAGGAAGCTTTATATATATTAATTGATATATGATAATTAGATATTTGATTTATGATGTCGAAAATAGATAGCTTCAAATTGATAGTGAAAAGAATAATGATATCATTTCATCAAAATATCTTATCTTTACATAAGTTCAGAAAATTGAAAAGATTTATGGAGATGTTGATATGGAGAAGATGTAATGATTAAATGTTCAAGAATATTTGTAAATATGCTGAAAATGTAATTATATGAAATAGTAAAAAAAATTATATCATTTGATCAACAACTGAAACTGAATATATCTCAAAATCAATGTAATATCAAGTCAAAATAATATAGTTAAAAAAACTTGATAAAATTGAAATAATTAGAGAAAATTTTTAAAATATAACACAAATACAATTAAATTTATAAAGAAGTTATAAAGTTTCAAAAGTGAAAAAAATTAAATATACATTGAAATTCATTTTTATTTTATAAAGCAAAATTACAAAAAAAGAAAAGAAAATACATATTCAACATATCGAGAATATAAAACAGGAAACAGTTATTTTTTATTAAATGCTTACTTTGTATACGGTTCAATTATCTAAGAGAAAAAATTGAAATGGTTAAAAGAGAATTAATTGATACTACAGATCAATTTTTTGATAAAATTGTAATAAAATTCTCAAGTCTAAAGAAAGTTTCTTTATTAAAATTAGGCTTGAGATAAATGTCGCATAAAGGCAAGTATTCAATTGTTATAAATCTCAAAAATAGAATGTTGATATTAATAACCATAACTGAAATATATCATCAAAATCACATTGCACTCTGTCAGATTGAAGTGTTTTAATATTAGAACTATCAGAAATGGATATATACGTATTTTTACTGGTATAATTATGGTAAATATATTTTTACTGGTCAAAATGACTGCGATTTATATTAAAGAAAAAATGAAATCCATAATATTTAATACTTTGATGTATTTGTAAAAGTCATTTTATTTTTCAGATAGAAAAATATTTAAAAAAAAAAATTTCTAAAAGAATAATAAAACCAGTCATTTTGACTGATCCAGTAGTGTTAATCCAGTTCTAGTGTTAAAAAATATTTAATTCCAAATATTATCCTCAAAAATGGATACGACTAATTCGCCAAGATGGAGTTATATTAAATGTCTTGTGGGCTGCAATAGCCTTCGAGTCTTGATAATTCCCCTGTTTGGATTTTGATTTTACATGTCTTCGGAATAAGATTATATTAATTGTTTGACTCAAATTCAAGATATCTAGTCTATGAAAAAACTGATGATGATTCTTCTAAAGAAAAAATGAAAAAGAGAAGAAGAAAGAAGGTTTACAGATGAGACATTTTCTTATCGGTTCATTTGCTTATTATATGAAAGTATTTTGAACGATCATCATTTCCCGCTTTTTCAATTACTTGTCTCGACAGAATTTTGATCTGACAAGAAGAGATTCCTTATTTGAAAATTCAAAAAATTATGAAATTTTGAAGATATATAAGTATGTATTATGCATTTATTTTGCCAAAATTACCTTAAGAAAGTGAAATCAATTCAAAATTCATTTTTCGACTTATTAACTCGCAAACTTCAAAAAATATAAAAAAAATTTTCAAATAAAAGTTGTTTTTTTTTATAAGAACTATCATCTAATAAAACATTTATTAATTGTTTACACAAATTATTAATTTTTTAAAAAATTGTTTTTCATTGTAAAATTTTAATCGATATAAATATGCGATGGTATAAAAAAATAGAATAAATACTTTTTGTTTTTAATACAACTTTGTTGTGTTGCTATTTTATTAAAATTTTCAAAAGAAAAATTTTCAATAGAAAAATTTATATTATATATTTTTGATTTTTATTAAATATTAGATCAATATATTAAATGAGAAAAAACAACTTATAAACTAACTTGTATAAAATCTTTTTATTTTTAATGTCATCAAATTTCTTTATTTTTTTATTTTTTTCTCTTTATCAAATAATAAAGAGACGAATAAATGACGAAAATTGATTATAAATAAGAGATTATAATTTAATGATATTATTTCATGCATGTAGATTAATATCATAATTATATAATACATTATATAATAAAATTGGAAAATTTCATTATATCAAGCACATTATATATTATTTCTTTTCTTGATATATTGCAAATATTTCTATATTCTATATTAGATGGTATATTATTTAATATCTGATTTAATATCTATTTAATATCTGATATATTATTTAATAGCTGAATCAATCAAATAATAAAGCATCCCATATTCGGTAAATAAATATTTATTAATTCATTAAACAACTCTTTAGTTAACTTTTAAAATGAACGCCATTATATAAATGTTCCATAGTCGATGCATTCCATATTCTACGCGTAGAACCAACCAAAATAAAAAGTTTGTTCCTTTAGAACAATAAAAAGAAGAAATTTTCAGGAAGCTAATATTGTAAAGTATAATATGCATATAATTATGTAAGTAGCTACAAATTATATTATTGTTGTAATATATTTATTCTTTTGATAATATATACAAAATATATACAAAAAAAAATAAAGATTTTTGATAACTATATTAAAAATAATTTTTAATTGTATAAAAAAATTAATAAATATTTCAATAAGTGATAATTCTTATGAAATAATTTTTATCTAAAAATTTTTTTTTATATTTTTTATAATTTACAAGTTATAATGTAAAATCAAAAAATAGCCAAATTTTCAAAAGTTGATCTTCTTAAAGTGATTTTAAACAATAAAAAAAAATTGCATAATATACATCTACATAAGCATTAAATATTCAAAGTTCATAATTTTTTGAATTTTCAATCTTTCTTTGTGAGTATCAGTATAATTCCCGTGAATGACACGATCAAAATTCTCTCATTTCACAAAATGACGTTATTTTAGCTAGGTATTGTTAATACTTTCAATTCTCTATTCTGCAAGAAAATAGAGGAGAACACTATCATATTATAAATTCGCTATGTGAAACAGGCAATTAGCTTTAGAAGAGATTTAAAAGTATAGAGTATTAATAGAATATATAATAAATTAATATTAATAATAGACATATGAGAAGAATTCGTTGATGTCACATAAAGATTAATCTTAAACTTTTCATGGGACATAATGTACAATGTGGCATTCCGGTATCAATAAATTTGCTATGTTGACAACACGTTGGCATTGATCAGTGATAGGAAATAGAATGAATTATTTATTTTGCAGAAACCGATGTGGTTTCTATGTTTTCCGTTGTCCAACTGGGACTGGAAATGGGAACACTCCTAAGATTCTATAATTTTATTCCAAAAGATTTCAGTTAACATGTTCATTTCTAGTTATATTTCTAGTTATTTAGAGTACATCTAGAAATATAATGAAATACTTCAATTTCTTTCTAAACAGTTTCTGACGTTTCAATATCTTTGATCTCCTATTTTATGCTAATTAGAAAACACGACATCATTTAATTCAATCGTCATTCAATCCTCTGCTGTTCAACTTAGAACTACATGAGAAAGATCGCTATTTATAATATATATTAGAAATTCTGCAAAATTATAGTTTTATGCTTTTATGCTATATCTCATATAAATTAATAATGATAGAAATATCAATAAAAAATTTTTACAGTATATTGAATTCTGCTTATACATGAATCAGTGTTTAGATTCGAGAAATACGAAAATAAAATATAAAACAAATCTTGAGCAACTATGATTATAACGATAAATTATAACGATAGATATCAAATTGATATTAATATTTATTGTAATTTCAAGATTTTTTAATTCTTTCAAATATACGGAATGCATAATCTTGATATTAGATTTGAACCTATTATAATCTATAAAAAAAATAGTTTTTTGATCGGTCTATACTTTTGATTGTTATATACTTGAATGCTGCCTATTATGTGTTTTTAAAAACAATAAAAGATTATATCTAATCTATTATTCTGATGCATATATTGCATATAATTCAATGTATGATACCAAAAAAATTTTTTATATTATAATATCTCTAAAAAACTCGAAATTAAAATTTTACATTCGAAACTTTTTCCTCCTTCTTTTTTCTTTTCAAAATTTCAATTTCAATTTGGTTAAGAGATGCATACTATGTTTTATTTAAATTTTCTAATCTCTCCCGATTTATATTTATCATTTCTTAATTTTTTTGGATCATATATGGATTCATAAATTGGAACATTTTACTATTTCAAATGTATTTTTGAAATTCTTTATCATAATTAAATTATCTTTTTTATATTTTTTCTTATCGATATATCTCTTATTATATTCCTGTGTTTTTATGCAATTTGATACTTTCTCATATAACAATTTAAAATTATAATCATATTTTTTTTATAATTTTGAAAAAAAATATTAATTACATAAATTTCTTTTGTATTATATTTTTATTTATCCTATTATCTATATTGATAATTTTATGTTATAGTGAACAAATTATTAAAAAAAATTAGCCTTTGATTTCGTATTATGTAGAAGTTTGGGATCTGTAAGTTGATTTTGCTCAACATATGCATCGATTGCACATTTGTATTTACTGACTCATTTCATTGGATTGAATATAGATTGAATTAGAATTTTAAGTTCAAATATTATCAAATTATAAAAATAAAAATTAATCAAATTAAATTACAAACAGGTATGGTTTATTATTATTAAAAATTTTAATTAATCCCTAGAATAAAATATTTATTATACAAAATTATATTCAATTATATCAAAATCATATATATCAAAATACAGAATATGATTATACAAGACTATATAAGACTATATAAGATTACAAAATTATACATTTGTAAATTGGAAGAATAACAACATATTAATCTACAGATGATTATCAATGTATATCAGAAATGATCAAATAAGGAAAAAGTTGAAAAAGTTAATCATAATTGAAAAAATTACTAAAACGCGACATAATATAAAGAAAAAATTAAAAATTATTCTAATCAAATATTTAATATAAACAACATATATACTACAGGAATTCCAACAAAACTTAAAAAATATTTCTCATCTTTATGTTTTAAATGTAGATCTCATACATCTAATAAATACACGAAGTAATTTTCGTAGAATTATTATTTATCCTGACAATATAAATAAAAATTATTACGCATTAAATCAAAAAATTAATATATCCCAAATGTTTTTAATAAATCTAAATAATAAGTCTATAAATTAATAAAAAAAATAATTATTGGTATCTATATTTATTTTTAATTATTAATTATTGCATATGATATTCATAATTATTTTTTAATTATAATTTTTTAAATTATTTATATATAATATTATATATATAAATAATATTATATTTATTTTATTAATGTAATGTGCAATATTTAATCTTTTCAATAATTAAATTAAATATAAATCAAGAATTAGAATATTTTTATCAATAATAATGAAAAAATAATCTATCTTAACTTCAACAATTCTACATTGAAATAGAGTAAAAAGAACATCAATAATATTTTGTTCTTAACTTCTGTCATAATAAAAATAATAAAATCAATATTCCAAAATTGACATAAAGAATTTTTTCAATATTTAATAGAAAAAATCAACTAAATGAATAATTTTTTAATGATCTACTATTTTAAAATTTGAGGCAAAATCAAACTTCATTATATAATGATTCTTCTGCAAGTAGATATAAAGAAAACAAAATGACTTTAAAGAACATTTCATCATGCAATAAGTAAACTAAATTGTAAACTATAAAAACCGAAATCCGTATAAATATTTCAAAATTTTCGCATACTTCTTAATAGAATTACATAATATAATAGAATAATATAATAATAGAATACATACATTAATATTGTTACAATTATTATAATTGTGAAATATGAATTGTTTTGATCTTTATTTTCAACATCACACTTTTTTAAAAACTTGCAAGATTAAAAAATCGCGAAAAACGCTATTGTATGATCGCAAAATTTATTTAAATGCCGTATTTTTTTTATATTGTGAAAATAATTAGAAAAATAAATATTCATTATATAATAATATATTTATATAATAATATATTTAATATATTTCATTATATATAATATTCATATAAATATTCATATTATTTCGCATATAAGAATTATTAATATGCAATTAGTATGCAAAAAAAAAAAAAGTCATATTTATGTCGCCAAATGTCTTGTAAGTACTAAAAGCAGTCACAAGAATTCTGATCCTCATAAGCTATGATGCGACCCTCGCGAGATCCCATTCTTCGAGGGGAGTTCATCCTCCTTGCGATCAATCCCTTCTCTGTGTGCATTTTTTCCGAAAAGCAAGGATTGGAGAAAAAATCAAGGCTTGCGACAATCTTGCAATTGAGTTGATATAGAAATAGAAAGGGACAGATAGAATTCGATGACGATATAGTATACATCAAAATACAATTAAAATCATTACAATTAACCACAAAAAGTATCACCACATTCGTTTACTCAAAGCTCGAATATCAATTTAGACACTCCATTTGTATAATATTCAAAATCATTCACCATTTTCAACTTTAACACGGAGTGTCAAAACTCACAATACAAACAATTATATAATCCTAATTGTAGGTGGCTTTTCGAGTGATAATATTTAGTTTAAACATCTCTTTTTGTGCAATGTCACACTTAATTAGATTAATTATCGTTATCGTTATCGTAATTAGCGTTATCTATTTATTTATCGAAATCCATAGGAGCAAATCAGCACATTCTTAAGATAGAAAAGTTTTTGAATTAGAAAAGATGAATGTGTTTTTGATAAACTTGTTTATCTTTATATGTATAAGAAAGTCATTGATAATACTTAAATCAATTTGAATAGAATTCTACAAATTAATATATTAGTTGAAAAATCTTTGTTTTTTTACCTCAGTCGATTTTTCGAAACGAAAATTAAATATTTAAATTAATTTAACTTTAACAAATTTAATTTATTGGCAAAATTGAAATAATTTTGTATATAGATCTCTTCATTCTGCGTGAAGCGGATAAAACAATTCTTAAAGTTGATTATTTTAGGAAATTTATCAAAAATTAAGCAAGTATAATTAAATTATTACAAGATTATTGCAAAAAGAGTATAGATGAAAGAACAAGATATTATTAGCATTTTTTATAAATTAAAAAAGAAACTTATGAATCTATTAATTATAATCATATTTGATTCAGATATACTGAATTTCATACAGATATTAATTTTTTGGGAATTAATGCAGTTTTATTGCAACGAGACAACAAGAATATTACTACGCTCGCTTACACAGAACAAAACAAAAAATAATAATGTTGGTAATAATGTTTATTCTTCATTATTTTAGAGTTTATTTTTATTAATATTAGTATCATTTTTGAATCTGATGTTTAAAATCGTAACTGATTAATACATTATTGATTACTAAAAGAAATTTATTATCGTAAATTAAAAAATAGCTAGAAGTCCAAAAATTCACATTCGAGATCGAATATAGATCATCATAGATTAAAGATAAGAGAAATGTATTAAATCATAATCATTTGCAGATAATATTAAATATAGCTCATAGACGTTACAGAGATTGATTATTATGTACAGAAATTGATTGGATCATTATGGCACAGCTGAACACAAAATGGCACAAAATGAATAGTTATTATGAATTCGGAAAATACTTTTAGATAAAAGTTTAGCTAAGAAAACATATTTTCAAGAAATATAAATTTTTTAATTATGTCATAATGTCACCGAGCATTTAGGCATTTAAGCGAGAAAATATTAAGACGAATTGCCAAGAATTAATAATTCAATAAGCTTTCTTATTAGCCAAAATAAGAAGATTTGTAATAAAATAAGATTTTGTTAAGATTTGTTTGAATATAATTGTAAAATTGTATAAATACTATAAGCATTCTAAAAAATTAAAAAATAATGCAAATTGTAATATTAATTCTTTTTCATATCAATTCCATTTCATAATGTAAATGATCATGTTGTAGATCATACTGATTATTTTTAAACAAATTGCAAACATTTTCATTATAATAAATGCAATTACGATAATTGAAAAATCCATTGAAAAATCAAAAGTTACAATTTTCCATTAAAACATTGCTCATATATTCCCGATAAAATTATTAGTAATCAAAGTACAATCTATATTAAAAATATTCCACAATTTATACTACAAAAATATGTATATGTGCAAATATGAATTCAAAATAGAAAATCGACCAAATATATGTATATATTTCGCACATTTTTTTTTTCTAAGAAATATCTAAAAAATATATTTTGCAAAATAAAATTTTAACAAATTTCGATTCGTGGAATTTCTTAAAATATTATATAATATATATATATATATATATATAAATTTTATTATTAAAAAATATTATCAAAAAATTTGCTAATCCGAATAATGAGTAGATATGAATGAAAAAGAGTAATGTTTTCCATTCGATATTAAATGAACACTAAAAAATTTGTATTTCGTATGCATATATGAAGTGATTTCTGTTAGTA
Organism: Apis cerana; assembly: GCF_029169275.1. Taxonomy (NCBI): domain Eukaryota; kingdom Metazoa; phylum Arthropoda; class Insecta; order Hymenoptera; family Apidae; genus Apis; species Apis cerana. Next base: position 1,981,707 of record NC_083853.1, read on the forward strand.
TTAATCAATATTAGTAATTTACATTTTTATATATATTTAGATTGTACTAATAATTTGATTGACAACTTGTGCTAACAATTTTGATGTTCAACAAAAAAATTTAGTCTCAACTGAATGTTAATGATAAAAATCGATTTTATGTCAAAAGAATCTCTCTCTCTCTCTCTCTCTCTCTCTCTCTCTCTCTCTCTCTCTCTCTCATGATAAACTAAAAAAACTTATTTTAAATTTTTATTGAATAAGAGCATATAATTATATTAAAGATATATTTTATAATATCCTTTATTCTCGAAATAATATTTCTTTAATATTTTTTCTTATTATTTTTTTAAATTAAAATAAGTTAAGAAAATAATTACAAAATGAAAATTGTTAACATTTTAATTGGAATTTTTTTGAAATTATAATTTCCTAGAAATATGATATAATAAATATTATATACAATTATAAAAAAATAAAAATTGACAGATAAAATAAAATATATATTTTAAATAATTATTATAAAATAAATATATTATTAAAATATATATATTTAGATAATAATTTTAGATAATTCACTTAATAATGATTAAATTGCATTTGAACATATTTATATATTGTTTTGAAAGTATTTCGATTATTTCCAAGTGTATCACTTTGGTGATTTTATCTTTGCATCAGGATAATTATCTGAAGCTGTATCTATATACATATGTATAGTCTAAGGTTAAACAGGCATGTAATATCGTATAATTCACAAGATGGTGGATATTTTTTGTGAGGAAGTAAGAAAGTGATATTTATGTGCATTTTATTCTAATTTTTCTGAAATCATTATTTGATTAGTGTTGAAATAAATATGTAATAACTTATAAAAACTAAACTAGCAATTTCATTGCTCATATTATTTATGAGCTCAAATATATAATATTTACTATAAGTAAAAAATATTTTTATTTTCTTTTCCTGTTATAAAAAAAATTAAATATTACATTAATATTTAACATAATATATTATATAAATTAAAATTTAAAAATACATAAGAACTGTTTAAAAAAATAAACAATAATGCACTCGACTAAAAACAATTAAAACAGATAAAACTATGAATAATATTACGTTTATGTACTATTACATATCTGAAAATGAAAGTGAAGAAAAAAGAAATAATTTATTTTTAAATAAGAAGTGAGCATTTTGTGAAAACTAAATATTTTTCAATTAAATATTTCACAATTTATATTCTAAAATATATATATATATATATATATATATATATATATATATAGGATAATTAATATTTATTAACTGTTTTATAATAAACTATAAATATTATTAAATATTGTACATAAATATTATTAGACTATAAATATTATTAATTATTGTATATAAATATTTGATTCGATATGAGCTAGTGATATATATTTTATGAAACTCTTTATAAAATTTCATTAATTTAATTTGTATAATTAATTTATTATTTATTAATTCTCAACAATAATTTTTTCAATTTTGGAAAAAATTTTTTAATTATTTATATTAAGTATTTATTTATTTGTTCATAGGAAATATGAAAATTTTGTCAATAAGAATATATATATTTATATATATATAATTTTTATAAAAATAAAATAATATCAATTAATTATATGTCTAAAAAGTATTTTAATATATAATAACAATATTTTTTTAAGTTAATTGTTTTATACATATATAATATAAAATTTATGTATAATATTAATAAAAGAACAAAACAAACAAAATTTTGATAAATTAAAAGTGAAAAATATTATATGAATTTGGACATATAATCAATAATGTCGAAATATTGTGATACGTGTTCATTATATTTTCAAGATGAACATACCTTGCAAAGTCATCTTGCAGGTAAAAGACATTTAAAAGGACTTCAACAATCTAAAGTTATGGAGAGATCAATTGTTGTTTCTCCATTACCAAAATTTATTCCTGCTCGTAAACTTATTAACTTTTTTCAACAATATGGTGCAATTAAATGGTATCAATTTCGTCAAAATTATCTCACAGTTGAATTTTATGACAGGTAAAGAATATTTAATTATATAATATTGTTATTGTTATATTTTAGTTTATATTAATTTGCAACAATAAAAAAATTTGTTTATATTTAGAATATATTAATTTATAAATTTATAATTATAATTACTTATAATTGTAATTTTAACTAATCTTTTAATATTATAGAACTTCTACAGAAATTTTATTAAATAAACCAATTTGGATAAATAATGTAAAATTAAATATACAAAAAAGAAAACCACATATCAGTAAGTATTTCTATTTATTTAAAAAATGTAAAATAATATTTATTAATTATAAAATTTTATTTCAAGATCTGAAAAGATCAAAATCAGAGAAAAAAAATAATATCATGGAAAACAGAGGTTCTATAAGTTATGATAACATAAAATATATATTTGACGAAGGAACTACATTTGATAATCAGTTAATGATGTTTTTGAATGCAATACAACTTAATGATATTGAAATAGAAACAAAATATGAATCTGTTTGTACACAATTAGATGAAATATTTAAAGTGATATTTCCAAAATGTAAAACATATAGATTTGGTTCAAGTCAAACAGGATTAGGTTTTAAAGAATGTGATTTAGATATATATATGGATATTGGTATGAATAAAAAAAAATATATATATATATATATACTACTTATTTAATTTTATCATTTTATAATAATATTATAATAATATTATTTTTATTCAAGGTGAACCAATAAATGAAAGTAAAAATACATCAACAGATTCATGGACTATGAACAAGATTTTTAAAAGTGTGAAAAAAATTATGTACAGAATGAATGATGTTTTTTCAAACATAATAGGAATTCCAAAAGCGAAAACTCCTATTATAAAATTTTATTATAATAGAACAAATGTTTCTTGTGATATTTCATTTAAAAATATTTTAGGTATATATAAAAGTTATTTGATAAAATATTGTTTGTCTCTTGATAACAGATTAAAACCATTAATGATGATTATCAAATATTGGGCACGACATTTTAAAATATCAAATGGACAAAAAATATCCAATTATGCTTTAGTTTTATTAATTATTTTTTATTTACAACAACCATCTGTTAATATTATTCCACCTTTGATGGTGCTTCAAAATACATGTCAACCACAAATTATAAATGGTTGGCAAGCTAATTTTGATGAAAATACAGTATTACCACCAATTACAAATAAGAATAGTGTTCCACAACTTCTTCATGGTTTTTTTTTCTTTTATGCAACTTTTGAATATAAATCACAAGTAATATGTCCAATAGATGGAATGATACATACAGAATCAGAGTTTAAAGAAATAGAAAATTTACCATTATGTATGAACAGATATAAAACATATATAAAAGAAGATGATAATCTTAAATTCATTGTTAATAAACCAATGTGTGTACAAGATCCTATAGAATTAAGTCATAATGTTACAGCGAATACAAAGTTTTCTACATTAAATTCTCTCATAAAATATTGTGCAATTGGTGCAGAAATTTGTGCAATGACTAGTAAAAATGATTATAGAAATCTAATAAAAACTTTATTTACTACAGTTATAAAAAAAAGAAGTAATCTTAAATTTAATATTACTATTTCTGCAAATCAATTTCAATGTGAAACAAATAATATTGAAACATGTATAGATATAGAAAAAAAAAAATTTTCTAGAAAAGATTGGTATTCTAATGTTTTTAATATAGTAAAAGATACTTTTGAAAAAGTTTTCAAATTACAACTTGAAATATTTCCAGTTGAAACAGGAACAAAACAGCAAAAGATTGATATATTATCAGATATTCATATAGAAGAATTACAAAATATTATATTTCATTGTACTGGATCTCATTGTGTATGGCGTAATAGACGAATTAACAATATTATTTTAGATCCCAGTTTAAGTTGTCTTCAAAAGGAAGCTTTTATATCAGAGCAAGTAATAGAAAATTATGATAAGGAAAAAGGAACAAATAGAATAAGTTTAGATTTTATATGTATGTTTAAAAAAAAAAATCCTTTAAAAATTATTTTAACTTTAAATAATAAAAATTGTGATGATCATATTTTTCAAGAATTTGCATGTTTTGCTAGAGATAAGTTAGTTGAAATAATAAAACAAACATTAATACATATACAACAATTTAATAAATGTTAATATCACATCTGTATATTACATGCATATATTAAATATCTAATTTTGGACCAAAAATGTGTAATTTTGAAATTTATATTTGTAAAAATGTTTTGTATCTTATAATATTTATTTCTTTAATTATATTACTTTTAATAATATTATTGAATCAAAGTTAAATTTAAATAAATCTGAAGTATTTATTTAATTTTCTTTTTATTAATAACTACAACTTTTATATTGTTTAAACTTTTAATTTAATAATTATCAAATTATTATTTAATTATTAAATACATGATAATAAAACAAAATAGTAGTATACAATTATAAAAAAATAATATATATAAATTATTCAATATAAATGAAATAAAAAAAATTTGCAACATTAATAATATAATATTTTTGCATTTGCTGTTTTAACCAAATTTTTTATTATAAAAAATAATTAATTTCTAATTATATTATTTATTGATTATAATATATAATATTATATATCTTGATTGTAATTTCGAAAGGCCTCGATTATGGAAATTTGAAGAAATAATTTCTTAAAATTATAGTTTTATTTATGAGTTTCTAAAATATTGAAAAAAAACTTTCATTACTATTCATATTACTATATTAAAAGCTGTGTATACAGACGTTTTTAAATATATTGAACGCTATTTATCCAAATGTTATTAATAATATAATAGTCTTTGTTATAATGATAATTGTCAAATATCAATAATATAATAATGATATTTATCTAAATATATATAAATTACTATTACTATTACTTACATTTACAATCTTATTCTCAAGATATTAAACATAATTAAAAACAAATTCTTGTACAGATTTAATAATTATGATAGATTCTAATAAATATATATATAATATTGATCAAATTTGCTATAGATAGTAATAATAAATGTGAATTTAATTGATCTATTGTATGTAATTAACTTTGAACACTTGTTGCAGTTGTTGCAATATATGATAATTATTTACAAAAAAAGCTTCTTCACCAATTTTGATGCCTTACACACACACGCACACACACGCACGCACGCACACACACACACATAATTTTATAGAAATCGTCATTCTGAATAATTTTTTTCTATAATTGTCGTTTGGTCTTAATTTTCGAGATATTTACAAAAAAAATTATTAATATTGTGCAGAATTTCTCCTATATACAATATCTGTGTAAATATGTTATCATTTATCATCTGTAATGTAAATATATTGCAACAATAGATTAAAAACATAATGTGTGAACTAATAAAAAATTTGCCCCTTATGAATTATGATAGACTTGAAATATCATTATTTATATCAAACTTGAATATGATATAATTAGTAAAATAATAGTCGTTAGCATTATTAGTATAGTGACTAAAAAAAAATATTTTAATTAACTTATTAGCTTTAAATATTATTTAATGATTTCTTTTAGATTTATGGAATGTCTAAACTCAATATGGATTGAATTTAAAATATTTTATAATATTTTATAAACCTATTATGATCTAAAGCTTTTCAATCAATTGTATATTATAGACATCTGTGATATGTTTATAGAAATAAATTGAATTTATAGAATTTTATAGAATTTATAGAAATAGTAATCGCATATACATAGCTACAGACATATAAAAACGAATTCTATTAAAAAAATAATAATAGCAATATTTTTTTACAAATATTTCGAAAAACTAAGATGAAACAGCAATTTTATGAATAATATTTTTTAATATCTAAAAATGTCTAAATCTAAAAATGCTAATTTTAAATTTAGGAATTGACTGGTTCAAAAATTATTCATATTTAAAGTTAGAAATATATAGGAAAAAAATTCAAAAATTTTTTCGTATATTTAAAAATCATTAAAATCAACGAGAAAGCTTTTTTTTTAGATAATCGCTAAAAATTTTTATTATTATATCAAAAACTAGTAAATATCAGTAGTTAATATTTTATATTTAAATTTGAGGTCTTATCTTTTATTTTCTTAATTCAATAAGATAATTGGATTATATTACAGTCTAAAAATTATTAATCAATTTATTCTCTTATTACAATTTTTGTAATATTATTTATATTACATGTATGATTTGCGTTACGAAAAATAATATATAATTTGTCACTCAAAGAAAGAAAACATTTCTCAATTAATTTTAAATATCTAGTAGCGTTACAATAGAATTCCTTTTTGAAAGAATGACATTATGAGATTATTTTCATTGTCATTCTTATTTTACATCTATATAATATATTTCTATTTATTTACAATATGCTATAGAATCATACTGTCGAAAGTTCACTAATTATATTATTTTTTCTTTCAATTCTTTTGTTTTATCGTTCTGGTAATGTTATTTGATAAATAAGTTGTCATGATAAGTGAATTCAGCAAATGTTTTTATTCGACATTTCAATAAAAAAGTCTATAATCAATCAATTTAGTAGGAATAATAATTAGTAATAATCTTGTATTTTCATAAGATGTTTTTAGCAATTACATTTGATTATTTTGATAAAAATTAATTTTTTTATGCTATTTAATATTTTTTGATAGAATCTAAAAATGTTAATTTTAAATTTAAGAATTGACTGGTTCAAAAGTTATTCGTATTTAAAGTTACTGATTTTAAGCGTATTTTACAGGTTATTAGGACATATTGATTATTTCATATTTATTTACAATTTATTTAATGAGCAGATACTGATGTATTTATATATATATATATATATATATATATATATATATATATATACAATATATTGTTATTATAATTAAAATATAAGAAGTATATATAAATAAAATTTATATTATTTCATTCCTTTCCTTTAAAAAATATAATTTTTTTTACATAATAAATTATTATTTAAAGTAATAATGTAAATATATTCAGTTGAAATATTTTAGGAGAATTTTGTAACCTTAAAGTATTTTTTGTTTTATGATGTATTTATAATTAATCTTGTTTAAAAAATATAAAAATTTAATAAAAAATAATATTTTTTAAAATAATATTATTTAATAAAAAATAATATTTTACTAATATTTTTTATTATTTAGTTTTTTTTACACATACACAAATATGCATAAAATCCTAAATAACAGAATCATTTACTTTTTTTTATACAGAAAATAAACTATTTTATTTTGAGAAAAGTTGAAAGATTTAATATATATATATACACATATAAATATATAAAATGAAAATAAGTTATTTAAAAATAATACATTTTATATTTTCAAAAATATTTTTTTTTGCATATTAATCATTTTATCATAATTAAAAGACTTTATGTATATTTTTTTATTTCTATTATGATTTTTAATATGATTAATATTAATATCTTAATGAAACAATTTAGTTACATATATGAAAATGACTAATAATATTTATAAAATAAGTTAATATAATATGTAAAATTTATATGTAAACATATTTTGCTTCCGATTTTAATTATTTAATGTTACTAATAAACAATGGTTTTTTTACACTGTTCATATTGTCAGATGATTTGTTTATTTAAAAACATTATTTGTAAACATTATAAATTTTATAATATACAATTTCACAAACATAATATTTGTGCAATGAATGTTTATATGAATATACATTTAATTTATTATATAATGTTTAAATTCAATTTGTATTTAAAATATTCTTTAGCATAAATTATTTAATAATTTTTTAAATTTTAATATATCTTTTAAATTTAATACATAATGCAAAACTTTAATATTTTAAAAAAGTCATAAATTCATTTCAAATTTTTGCAAGAATAGATTACAATTTTTTTGAAATATTAATATATTTGATTACATAATTCTACATTTAAGATTTTTGCTTTACACAATCAATTTTAGAATTTTCCACGAAAACTTCCACGCCCACGATAAGATCTTCCTCCTGAATGCTTTCTTCTGTACACATGTTTCATTAATGGACTTGATCTACCTCTTGTTAATTTTCCTCTTCCATGCCAATCATTTCCTCTTTGGAATGTGTGTTCCAATTCTAATTCTTCTGCAGAATCTTCTAATATCATTGGACTTTCACCACGACTATGATCACTTCTATTTTCATGAAATTCATCATGTTCTTCTAAAGAATGTCTATAATTAGGCGAATATTTTTCACGACCATAATGATCTTGTAAAGATCCTTTATGACTGGAGAAATTATCTCGGTTTCTTATTGGAGATCCTAATTTCATATTTCTTGAACTATGATCTAAAGAAGATACAGAATCTATACGATGTTCACGATCATCAATCCTTCTAGAAGGAGATATTGTTCTATTCCAAGTCCTTTTTTGAGAAGAATTACTTAAACTCCATCTCAAATCATCAGCCTCTCGAAATTTAGGTGTATAATCAAACATTTCACGCACATTCCAATCTAGACGATCCATAATAGGTCTTTTTTCTTCTTTAATAGCATATTGTAAATCTTGAGGATATACTTGTACTTCAAAATCTACCATAGTAACACTCGCTTGAACAAATTTCGTATTTGTCTCTATTTCATCAGTTTGACAAATTTTTTGATGCATTTGTATATTCTGTTTTATAGAAGTTAAATGTTGACTTTCTTCTTCTTCCCAATATATTTTATTTTTAGTTTTTTGCAAAAGTAAAGAGTTTGATGAATATATGTTTTGATCACTTCGTATGTTTTCTTTCTTTGGATCATAAAAAAATCGTCCTTTCATTTTTAAACGAAGATCTTCCACAGGAAGTTCGCGCAAAGCATGTTCACAGTGTTTTAATATTTCTGGTTTGAATCCTATTATGAAACAGAAATAGAATTATGCAAAATTAATGCATTAATTTTTATTATTTGGAAATAAAATTTTCTTTAATGATGTTATTTTATTTAAAGATAAAAATGAAAAAAAATCTAAATTAGCAAATGATTAAAATATTTTTACCTGGATACAAGACAGGTAGACTAGTTGAATCTAAAAAGTATAAAATATGAGATATAAACATTTAAAAATATAATGAACATAATATATACAACTTCAAATAGTAATTAGATAAAAATATCTTCATACCTTTTGCAGAAACAGACGCTTCCAATAGACTGGATAAACTCGTTTTTTCAAATTGCTGTAAAATTAATTCATAAGACAAATATTAATGTTTTCATATAATATTCAAAAACTAAACTGCACACTATATAAAAAGGTATATAAAAATATTATTGCTTATTAATTTCAAAATGATATTTGTGGTTTTAATAATACAGAATAAAATGGCTATATAAAAAAAATGTTTTATTATAATATATAATAAAATTACTTTTGTATCTGAGATGACTGGTGGTTCAGGTGTCTTTAATCGTTCTTCTTGTGAAGCATGATATCCATTATAAGAATCTGTAAATCTGCGTTCTCTATAGTTTTGAGAGATTGCATCCTTAGATTTATTTGAAAATTCAAAAGTTTGAATTGGAGATTGACGAGTAGAAGGAATGCCATGAGATGAATTATATGTTTGTACATGTTCTACTGTAGATGCAGTTGATTCATGTTGTGGTGAAGAAATTGGTGCTGGAAGAAGTGGTGGTCGATGTGTTGGTTGAATTGAACTAGTATTTGATTGATTATACATTACTGGACCAGAAACATATTCAGTTTGAGGTAACGGATGTAACGAAACTGAATCAAAATTCATTGGTTGAGATGAATTTTCATAATTTATAAATGCTGGGCCACTATTTGTTATACTTGATGATATTGATGGTGCCAATACAGTTTGATGTATATAAGATGGCATTGACATTGATGATCTAGGCTCTGTTTCTTGTTGATATACATTATTTATTAAAGGTGATATGCCATCCATAGGTGAAGGATGTGCATATCCGGTATTCATATGTGATGTCATTATAGCTTCATTTCTTAATTGCCTTGTAAGTTCATTAATAAAGGGAGATCGCTTTCTTCGACGTTCTAATGATCTACTTCGAGTTCGACTTCGACGACGTGGACTATATCGTCTACTAATTGGTGAACGACTGATCTTTCTTCTAAGACGTTCCATACTGCGACTTCGTTGTCGATCACGAGATCGACTTCTTCGGCTTGACAATTTAAAGTTTATATTAAAATTTTTTATTAACTTAGAAAGTTAATAACTTTTTAATATTACAATTTAAGAAAAATATGAAAATTTCTCAATCAAATTTTTTTTACAAAGAAAATTTATATATAAGAAATATTTTTATTTCGATAATAAATCTTAAACAATTACATGTTTAAAAATATTATCTTCTCACCGTTCATGTATATTTATACGTCTCCTGTGTCGTTCAGCACTCCATCTTCTATCTGTACTTGTTTTTCGTTCCCAACTAAGTCGTCTAATTGGACTTCTTCGGCGTTCTGGACTAAATCCAAAAGGACTTCTACGAGTACAATTAAATCTTGGACTTCTTCTTTTATCAGGACTAAATCTCAATGGACTTCGATGTCTTTCATTACTCATTTTGAGAGTACTTCTACAACGTTCTGGACTTAATAATAATGGAGATTTTCGCCGAGGAGAATTTATCCTAATTCTATCTGGAGTCCTACGTCGTAATGAACTTCCTCTTTGACGTTCTAAACTTCTACGTCGTTCTCGGCTTCTACGAATATGCATTTCTGTAATGCTTTGAATGGCTTCTGTTTCTGTACCTGGAGGTACAACATTGTCAGAATCTAACAAATGTTTAATAGCTTTTTCCTTTTCAGCTAAAAGTTTGCTTTCAATATCTCTTTTTGTACGTATTTTATCCCTTTCTATATCTTTTGTGCTTTTAGAAGGATCACGACGAATTTCTTCATGTTTTTTTTCATCTCTCTTTGGTCTTTCACGATTATAAGATCCTTTATAATCACGCCGATATCTTTCCCTATAAGTAGGCTTATAATCATTCTTTTTTGTATATTATTATATAAAGAATTATATAATTATATAAAGAAAAAAATTTAAATTATAAAATATAAAATACATTAATTATATAATACAATATTAATTGTTAAAATTAACATATACAAATAAATTATAAATTGATACTACATGAAATGTTATTATAATATTTTATAATAGTTCATATTTTTATTATGTAATATTATATAACAAATTCATTTCTACAATATAATAAGTAGCTAATATAATATAATATAATAGCTAATATAATAAACAACAATATGAATTCTATTATTAAAACTACCTAGAAGGACGTTTTTGTTCTTGATCTTTGATATGGCTAGTCTTAAATTCAACATCACGACCTTTTTCTTCATCACCTTCCCAAGCATCAACAACATCTAAACCTTCCATAAAATCTTCATCGTCAAGAAATTCTTGAAGTTCCTCATCTGGTATATCCTTTAAACCTTCAATTGCACGTTGAACATCTTCATTTGTACTTTTTAATATAGATTCTTTTTTATCAGCACTTTGTTTTGGACAAAACTGATCCATTGATTCATTTTGCACATTGTTCTTAACACTTGAATCTTTCATTTTTTTTGGTAAATCACACATGTTTCTGAAAGATTAACTTAACTATTGAATGTTAATTCAATAAAATTTATGAAATCAATGAAATTTGACATTTCATATCTTTCACATCAAAATAAATTTACACAATAAATATTTTTAAAATATTTTTAATTTATGATGAAATTAAGATAATATTAAATTGATTCAAAATTTATTGTCATTTTATTATTTTAATTTTTATGTTTAAAATATATGTAAATAGTAAAAATCACATTTTTTGATAAAATATTCATATTACAAATATATTGAAACGAATTAACATATTATGAAACTTAAATTATTAAATATATTTAATTTTTTTTAATCATATACTTAATATAATTATAACTATTCTTTATTATATTAAATTTTAAATAAAAAATAAACGCACCTCTTAACCCTTCGATGGAATATATAATATTGATATTAACACTCTCATTACGTAAGTCGTATTATCTTTATTTAAAATCAAAATAATTTAAAAATTTATATTATATATTTCTTGATTTTGTAAATGACACTTATAATACATTTAAGTTAAAAATCGAAGTTACAGTTGTTTGCCAAGTAGACTGCTCTAATAAGTAATATACGCACTTATTGTTAATATTTAGTACAATTAAGTACAACACAACACGTAACCTCAATGATAATTACAACACGTATTAATAATGATATAAATAACAGCTAACTTGTTTCTTCTTAAAAATTCTATTATGTAGAAATATTTGAATCCAAGAAATCCGGATCTTGAAGAATCAACATCTATCTATTCCGCCATATTAGTTACCAACAGTATTGAGATATAGTGTAAAACAAGGGCATACTCAAATAAATTTCAATATTCTAATTAATAAAAGAACAATTTAAAATGATGTACTATTGTTAATAAAAAGATTTAAATTATTTATTTTAAGTTCTTTCTTAACTGCTCTATTATATCTTTATTGTTGAATAATAAGTATTCAATTTGTTTTTTATAAGTTTATATTAAGAAAAAAAAAAGAAATATGTACAATTTAAGTAACACAGTCATTATCAAGAAATAATTCTAGTAAAACTTATAATTTTATTATTTTTCTATATAAAATAGTATGAAATTTTTTAGTAATTACTATTAAATAATATAAACAATATGTAATATATATTAACATAATTTAAAAATTCCAATTTTAGGAAAAAGTTTCATATAAATCTTTTTTACATTAATCTTTATAAAAATATATAATATCATATAAAAATATTAAATTCATTTAAAATTCTACCAATAAAATAGGGAATAATTTTTTCTGTATTAATAATTTAAAATCTCTAAATTTTAAGTTACATTACACACACATACGCAAAATTTTAGCATTAATAATGAATTTATTATACTTATAGAAAAATAATTATTTATTTATTTATAATAAAAAGAAATATATGTATTACAATTGTTTTTTGAAATTGAAAACAATTAATTTTATATGTTGAAAAATATTTTAATAAAATATTTTATAAATTATAATAAATAATATATTCAATAAATTGTAAATATCTTTTTTTGGAAATAAAAATAAAATTAAATGCGTAAATAAAAATACTATTCATTGAAATATAATTTTATTTACATTACTATTTAATCTTATTTAGAATTAGATGATCACATATAGTTATAAGACACAAAGTTTATATTGAATAATAATAATGAGAGGTAAATAAACAACTGGCTTTACTTTCTTATGACATAAGATTAAACAATATTAATCAATAGTGAAGAATAATTGTAAATTATGAGCATAAAATTTTATATCTTTCTTTATCGCATTTCTTAGAGCATTTTATGGAAGGAATGCAATACAGGAAGTTTTTAATAAAATTTTAAATCCACCAAATGGAAGAACTGCATATTTTCTTGTCAATAATCGACTAGGCCTCTAAAAGATAATAACGAAAAGTTTCATGGAATTCTCTTAATTTGAATATAATAAATATAATAATAATAGTATTATATTATTATTATAATAAATATTATAATATTATTTGTAATTTTACCGGCTATTTCTTGGACTCAAAGAACGAAGTGGTGAATCTCTGTATCTTCTACGAGATTCAGTTCTAAACTTTTCACGATCATCACGTTTATCTCGTTCTCTGTCTCTTTCTCGTTCACGATCGTTTTCAAAATTCCTCATATCTCTTTCTTTTCTTTCTCGACGTATAATTCGCGGACTACGACCAGGACTTGGTGTACGTGATATGGAGGAATGCGAGTCAGAACTATGACCTTCATAACGATGTCTTCTTTCTCTTTGTCTATAAATAATTATATAATGATAACAATACAGAATTAAAAGAAAAAATATATAGAATAAGAATAATAGCATACTTTCTACGTAATTTCAAAGACATTTCTCTAATTTCATCCTCTCTATCTTGTCTTTGCTGTTCCATTTTCTCAATTCTAAGTTGCTCTGCTTTTTTATCAGCTTTATCTAAAATATAAATGTAATTTTAATATTATATCAACATATAAATTTATTTAAAAGTTCTGATGAATTTTACTTACATTGCCTATTTAATAAAGCTTGCATTTTTTTCTTAAGTCGTTCTTGAGGTGTAATTTTCAGTGACTGAAAAATTTAACTCTTAAAAGTCTGTTTTCAATCATAAAAATTTGATTAAAAATATAAAATATTTTTAAAATTTTAATATAAATTTTATGATATTTAAACATATTTTGTTATAAGCATATATCTTATTAACATGTTTGTATATTCTATAATTTTAATTTCATATTATATAATAAAATTTATATTAAAATCTTAAAAAATTTATTATACAATTACATAATAAAATTAAATTAAAATTATTAAATATATCCTATACTGCAGAATTTTTTCATGTTACTATGTCTACAAAACAAGTATATCAAACTACTAAAATATTTGATGTTTTCATTCTGATAATATAATAAAAGAAAAATTTTATAAAAATTATAAATTGTTATAGTAAGAATTACTTAATATTTATTACTTTAAGATTAATTGAAATTATAAATAAAATAATATTAAATTCATAAGTAAAATAAAAATTACATTATATTTTAAAATTTACAAAATTTAAATTCTTTTTAGAATTTAATTCTCATTAAATAGAAAAAATTGAAATAAATTTTTAAATATAAAATATCAATAATATAATTATATCATAAATATTATACAACAGAATGAAAACAAGTAGCATTTGTTAAAAGTTCTTCATTGAGAGAATAATTATATAAAGAGTATATACTGTCATTTATTCTCTGTGCTTTAAGTGACTAAGTAAGCGTTATGGTTCTTACTGACTTTGTGTCCGCCACCAGAATTTGTACTTAACCCTGCTTTTGGCTTGTTCCTAAAATATAAATAAAAGTTGAGAAAGTATTTAAAATTGATTTTAAAATCATAATATACGATAATTAATATTAATATAATATAAATTTACATGCTCGTGGTATTAGTAACCATTGGTTTTGGTGTTGGTGTAGGAATTTTTTCTTCATTGTCTGATAATTCTAATTCTAAACTCGATGATTTTCCACGTCGGCCATAATATCTAAAAAATATTGTTTAAAATTATTATTAAAAAAATAAATATAATAAAGAATTAATGTTTAGTGAAATATATACTATACCTTGGCAGTGCTGGCATTTTATTTTCGATACTGTGAGATCGTTTGCATCTGGATTGACTTCTTGATCTTGATCTAGATCTAGACTGAGATTTTGTTCTGGATCGAGATTTAGATATTGACTTTGATGGAGAATAATGTCTTCGACGATAACTATCTCTAGAATGACTCCTGTTATGCGACTTGGATCTTGATTTTGATCTTGATCTGGATATACTGCTCGAACATGAACTTC
Source organism: Apis cerana (assembly GCF_029169275.1). Lineage (NCBI taxonomy): Eukaryota > Metazoa > Arthropoda > Insecta > Hymenoptera > Apidae > Apis > Apis cerana. The sequence goes on from NC_083853.1 coordinate 1,997,312, forward strand.
TAGATCTTTTTGGACGTGAATGAGATCTAGACCTCGTCTTTGATCTTGAAATAGTACGTGAACGAGATCTAGTAAAACTTCTATATCGAGATCTGGATTCACTTCGAGTTCGTGATCGTTTTGAACGACTTCTTGTTCTTGATCTTGTATTTTTTCTATGCCTTGAACGTGTTCTTCTTGATCTAAATTAAATTTATATATAATATATTTTCGAGATTAAAAAGCTCCTAATTTTTATTTATTTTCAAAAATATTATTTATTTGTTGATATTAAATGGTCTCTTTCAAACTAGTTCCCAAATATATTTATGTCAAATACTTTAAATTATTAAATTATTAAAAAATTATTAAACTTTTGAAATGCATTTTTTTATTTCATATTTTGTTTGACAATCCTTTTGCTTTTTATTTTTTTTATAATCACATGACATTTGATTATGATATAGTCACATGATCACAATAACATTTATAAAAAAAATAACATTGCAATAATCAGCTTCCATATTTGTCGAATATAGTCATTTGTGATTCCTATTTTCAAAAATGAAAAGACAATGTTCTGTGAATGAAAAGATAATTTCTTAATAATATCAATAAATTATAAAATAAATAAATAATAAATATATAAAAAAATGCATTTTAGAAGTATTTTGAGAATTTCAAAATATACTAATATATGTATGTAATATACAAATACAATATTATATCAACAAATAAATATTTTTTTAATAATTTTTAAATAAAGAAAAATTTGATGTTTTGATTAAATTTTATATACATATAAATATATTTATACTTGAAAATATATATGTAGAGTAGAAAATATTTGTAAATAACTAAATAATAAAACTAAAAAAAACTAAAAGTATATAATAATTAATAAATGTAATTATACATTTTAATAAAATAATTAAAATTATTATATAACTATTTAGTTAATTAAAATATTATACAATTATATTTATTAATTAATATATACTTTTTAAAGTCTCTAAAAAAATATAACAAAAAACAAAATATTTGCATTATTTATAAAAAAATGAATTATATAAATGTAAGATCATTATATTTTACAAATTTTTTAGAATTTCTATATTCTGTTATTAATCGTATTATTATTTAAAAAGATTTTTGTAAATCAATTATCAATGATTTTTTATAATTTATATATAATATCTTTTTTATATAACATTTGATATTTCATATAAATTTTCATTATATGAAAATTATTAAAAATTTAACAAATTTATAAAATTTGTATCATATATATTTAAAATTAATAATTTATGAAAAAAGGCGACTTTATCTTGAGTAGAAAATTTATAATAATTTTTGTACATCATTACACTAGAATCAATTTCAAAAACTAAATATCTACTAGCATATCTTATACAATGCTTCTGAATTTTTGTTTAATTTTTGAAATCATATTTAAAAATTAGTATTTTATTGCATATAAAATTTTATAATATTTTTTATATAATATTTTTTAACTACAGAAAAAATTATTTATAATTATAATACTTGAAAAACAAATAAATTTATATTCTCAAATCATAAAATGTCATAATCTTCAAATAAATTATAGTCATTTCTGCTATTTATTCTTATTTAATAATATAAGTAATGAAAATATTTTTTTTTTATTTAATTTTTTTTTAAATTTTAGAAAATATATTTAATGTATATTTTTTTACGTGTGTTATTGTATGTATTATTTAATAGATGTATAATAATGCTTTAATTATAATTAATTAATAAATACATCAATATATATAATATTATATAATAATTATATAATAATAGTATTATATAATAATAAATATATTTATGTAATACTTATACATAGAAAATTAATATATATTCGTAAAATCTTTAAATTGTAAAAGTCAAAATAAATACAAAGTTATATATTAGTTGAAATTTAAAATAATTAAAAATTTTTATTTGAAATGAGGTGGAGATAAAATAATAGAAATAAAATCTTATTCTAGTTCTCTCTTGCTTTATATAATATAAATTTAAATTGTTTATAACTTAACAAATAAAATTTCATATTTTTAAAATTTTCTAATAATGTGAATATATTAATATTTTGTATAATTATATGCATATTAATAAACTTACCTTGATCTCGATGTACTACGTTTTCTGTCATGATTTCTATATGATTTAGATTTAATAGATCGAGAACAACTCCTAGATCTTGATTTCGAAAGTTTTCTATTAACTGTTCGCTCGTTCAGTGCTGGACTGTCTGATCTTCTATGTCTAAGATGAGAATAATTAACTTTTTTTGAATTAGAAGAAGTAACATGAGACGAACTTCCATAAGTTTCTTCTTCACCACCAAAACTAGTAATGTAAGTTATTTGACCAGTGTTTACAGGTGAAATAGATCTCGAACGAGATTTAGATGATGATTTTCTATAAGGATTATATTCAGGACTTTCTCTTGCTGCATAACTAATAAAGATAAAACAAATTATTATAAATATTTGCCATTTAATTAAAATATGAACATATTATTTATTTATTAATAGTTGACTAAATAAATGTATTTTTTCAATATAATATAAAAGTAACTATACCTAGGTGGACTCATAACTCGACCAATCATTTTCTTTTCTCTAAATGCTCGTCTTTCTCTACGTGATCTTCTACCCTATAAAATGTAATATTATATGGAAATATATATTCAATTGAAATTATTATATATTATATAATTATAAATATATATATATAATATATATATATATTATAATATAGAATGGGTAAAATGAGTTATAAACTGTTTTCTCAATTATAAATATTAATATCATTTATTTTAAAATTAAATGATAAAAAATTAAATATTTATATATATTAAAAAATTTTTAGTAAATTTTGAAAATAAAAAATGTTGCCTATATATTTTTTTAAATATGATGTTAAATTATTTTTTTTATTATTTAAATATCTTATACGAATATTTTAAAAGTATTAAATATTACATTAGAATATTATTTTTTTTTTGTTTTCAATTTCAATTTTTTTTCTTCTATTTTTTCTTTTGTGTTTAATATTTCTTTTAATTTTATATTGTACATCTTCTTAATTCACTTTATAGAGAATATCTACATAATTATCATTATAATAATATAAAAAAAATCTTTTTTAAATAGAATTTAATCAGTTTTCAAATAGTTATTTAAAAATTATTTGAAAATTTAGAACAATTTAAAAAAAAATTTTTAAATAAAAAATAAGATCATCTTTTTTAAATAATATTATTTATACTTGATTTTGTAATTTTGTACTTTATAATAATTATCAAATCAAATTCGATAATTATTGATATATTATAACTTTAAAAAATATGAAAATATTTTAGTGTAAATTATTTTATTTAAATTAAACAACTAAGCATTCTTTTTAGAAGAAAATTTTTATATTTATAATTTTATACTTGCTAATTTTTTGCAAATATAAATTTTTATTTAATAGACCTATTTATTCTTACAGAAAATCATAATTAATTTAATAATTACAAAAAACATGAATAATATTTAAAAATCAAATTAATTTTTATGCATCAAATTACAATAATTCAAATCTATTTCATTATTTTTGTTGATTAATTTCATATTTCTGAATTTAAAGTTATTTCAACATTATAACATTATTAAATTTGAATTAACAAAACAATAATCTAGATAATAGCTATCAAATTATCATATACTTATATTAATTTTAATTTTGTAGAATTTACTATATGAAATACTAAGAAGAAAATATGAATAGATAAATGCTACTTTTATATAACTTTTATAAAATTTATTAATTAATAAAAATATTTATTAATTATTAATTTTTGTTGAAAATAAATTAATATTTTCTTAAGGAATAAAATACTATATTAAATATTAGTATATTAATATATAATTCCATTTAAAAAATATAATTGACTTTCATATGTCTTTTATGTACATATTTATTTTATAAATATTTTATATTTATTTTATTTATTATATAAACGAAGCAAGAAAATTATAATTGCTTCCTTTTAAATCATTTAATTTTTATCTAGAAAATATTTTAATATCGACTAAAATAAATTAGTATTTTAAATTAGAGATGTCAAATTTTTTTTCTGTAGATAATTGATTCATCATCCAATTTCTTATTTGATTTCAGGAATTATATTTTTTTCGCTTGATTGATTTTACTATGAGTAGTCTAATCACTATTACATACTTTGCGTATGAACTAAATGTGATAATAATAATATATCTGTACTCTTAATAATTTATTGCAAACAAAATTTTTATATTTGTATATTTATTGTATATTTATAATAATTAATCTTATAGTTACTATTATAGTATAATCTTATAGTAAGATTTTGCAATTAAAAGTATAGTATAACAATCAGAAAAAAAAAAAAAAAATAGGTATATAGCTAGCAAGATTTGATACTCCTATTTTAGATAAAGTTAAAAATTCCTGTATACATAATTAACATATAATGTATCATTATGTATAATATATCATTAATATATCATCAAAATTATTAATTATATTATGATAATATATAATTATACTATAATATAATATAATCATAAGTATTTTATAAAATATAAAATTATAAAATATTTTACCGAATACATAGCTTTTTCTTCTTCTTGTTTACGTGCTTGTCTTAATGTTTCAGCTTCTTCAAAATCTTGTGTTAAGAAACTAAAATAATCAGCGCCCAAAAGTCCATATTTTTGAGCTACTAAATTCATTTCATGTGCTTGTGATGGCTCTATTTGAGATACATCTACACAAATATCTAAAAATAAAAATTAAATTTATGATTATACAATATATTATAGTGTATATAACTTTTATTTATTATAAAGTATAACTTACCTAAATCAATATCACTATCTTCATCATCTGCTTTTTCATCAGATATAACAATATCCAATGATTTTACAGTTTCAGATATTGGTTCTTCTGTTTCATAATTATATCCAATAGCTACATTATTACATGATTTTTTCTTATCTCTAGCAGCATCTAATTTTGTTGATGAACCAAACTGTTCTTCCAAATGTATTTGATGTAAAAATTTTTCTTCCGTTACTATATTGAAGATTTTTTTCAAAACAATTTAAAATAATAATAAAATGTAAATTTTAAATAAATGCAATTTACCTCCTAAAAATTCATTTTGAACAATGATTCGGTAACGTTCATAATTGATATGTCTGTCTTCACTAGTGAGAGCAATATCTACATCAATAGAATCTGGTGCTTCTGGTATCCAATCAAGATGAGCACGAACATCAAATCGGTCAATAAGATTGTCTTCATTTCCTTGCCATGGCATCCTATTAATGTAATATAATATATATAAAATTGTATATAAAATAATTCAAAATTATTATAAAATAATTTTTTATTTTATTTATATTTCATTATTATAATATTTAATTTATATTCAATTATGTTATTATTCAAAATTTTAATACATAAAATATGTCTTTCAAATAATTTATAATTTTCAATATTTTAATATACTGCAATAAATATTATGCAAGTTAACTTAATCTTATTATCTATGAAATTATATATAGAATCTATTTTAAAATTAATATATTCATGATTGATCTTTGTTGGATTTACAGTTTAATTAAATATATATGAATATAAAAAGTATTATTTTTTTATATATTAATTATAATCATATTGAAATAATACAATATAAAATAATACAACACTATGTTGTCTTGAATTTATTAATAATTTCTCAATTTCACATAAAATTTGTAAAATATAAAAATAATGATATAATATAATAATAATAATAATCAAATAATAATAATAAAATAATAATAATAATAATAATAATAATAATGATAAAATAATGATATAAAAATAATGAATTTGAATTTTAAATATTCAATATGTTCTTAACAATATTTTTTATTTTATTTTAAAACTATTCTAAAAAGAATTTCAAAAATATCTAAAATAATAATATAAAATGAAAATTTATTCCACAAATTTTTTAATAAAATCATACTTAAAATAATAATAAAAAGATATTGTTAAAAAATAAAATAGGTAAATATATTAATATTATTCTGCAATATTAAAATTAAAATATCTTTTAAATCAATAATTTTTTTCTATAATATTGTTCTATATTTTTTGTGTATAACTTATGAATAATGAATTCATATATTAAAAAAATAAAAAAAAAATAAAGTTAACTTTGATATTTGAATCATTAAAGGAATAATGTTTAGATGATAGATTTAATAATATATATAAATATTCATAGGATATTTTTGGAGAATTAATTTTAAAAACAAAAATAAACAAAAGTTAATATACAAAAATATCAATGGAGATTTATTTAATAAATTATGAGCAATTGAAGTTTATATTAAATAAAATTACATTACATTAGATAAAATGAGATAGAATAAAATAGTTCTATCTTGTTATCTGTCTTTTTTTATAACATATATTTAAATAATTAATAGTTTATAATTTAATAAATAATAAATAAATAAGCAATTAATATCTTTATATTTGTTTTGATTTTTAAAATCAATCTAAAGCAGTCCCATAAATATATTAATATTCTATATATTATATTTAGTATTATTAATTGTATATTAATATTATTAATTAAATATTAACTTACATATTTGCAGGACTATCACCAGCTGTAGCAATTGCTGGATCCAAATGTATTTTGCAAGGTCTTCCATGAAGTTGTAGAAATTGTGTAGGATCTGATTTCTATGAAAAATATAAATAAAATATAAAATATATAAAAATAAAATACATAAGAGAATGAAAAAAATATGCATTTGTAGTTAATTTATGTATATATATAATGTAAAAGAAAAAAATAAAATATAGTTAAAAATTACTTAATTTATATTTTATATATTATTAATAATTTAAAAAACTGTAATGAATAAGTTAAAAATAAATTTAGGTTAAAAATTAAAAAAAAAGATTAATTTAATTATAAATAAATTTAATATTAATTAGCAATTTATTAAAATTTATGTAAAAATTATTAATTAATAAATTTCTTACAATTTTTTCATAATAATCTCGTCGACGTTCAGCTCTACGACGATAATCTACTAGCATTCCACGAATTTTTTTTTCCTGCTTTCGCGCTTCATGCCACATTCTACCACCTGTTTTTTTCACGGAAAAACTCATTTTACATGTCAAATAATTCAAAAATCACTAAATTAAAATGGAATTTCCATGTAATTAATAATTTTATACAAGGAATCCAAAAAATGATTAATTAACAAGCTCTTCTTTTGAGAGGTAGACATATTGTATTTTATAAGCGCTATACCATAGCCAAAAAATATGATCTTACGTTACGCCATTGATAATGCACATTGCAGATTATACATTGCAATTAAACTTATTTACACTTATTAACATATATAAACTGTTAACTATAAATTGTCTCTTTTTATATAGAACTATTATATAGAACTACTACTTCATTATTTAAATTTACCAAATTTATCTATTTTTAAAAAAATATTTAATGATTATGATTAAAAAAAATAAATGTTAATAAATGTTAATTGATATGCTAAAATTACAATAAATAAAAAAAAATTGTTTTGATAATAATAATAGTAGTAATTGATTTTTAATAAAAATAAAAATTTATAATAAATATAAAAAAATTAATTCATAAAATAATATAAACTATATTTGATTATAAATTATAAACCTATTAATTGAAAAATATTTGAAATATTGTATATTTAATATATAATATTAGATATATTTAATAATAAAATAAAATTTAAAATAAAAATATAAACATTTTTTATATACTTTTATTAGATACATTTTAAAGAAAAATATTAAAATTTTTTAATTTTTTTAGTGTTTTTATAAATTTTGATAATTAATTATGGAATCTAAAAATGACTATTTTAATTAAATAGTTCAAAAATTATTTGAATACAAATTTGCGAATTTGGGGGATTTTTGCGAGTTAATAATGTTATGTTGAATTTTTACAATCAATTTGATTGGTTAAAATATCAGTGAATATCAAATTTAAATAATTTTTTTTTTAAACTAAATTTCTTTAATTTCTTAAAAAATTTTTTTTTTATCAATTATGATAGAAAAATATTCTTTTGTAAAAAAAATATAATTCAAATTTAAAATTTACAAAAAAAATATATATTTTTTATTTAATTATTTAATAACTATATAAATTACTATATTATATGTATATATTATCAAGTGTGAAAGAATTAAAGAATTCTCTAACGAGAATTAAAGACTAAAACTTTATATATTTTTTTTTATATTTTACGATGGACTGAAATTAAATCTAATCAAATCTAAATAATACTACGAAATGATTAAAAACGAGGAAAAGGATAAAGGATAAGTTTGCATACTTTTTTTATCTATTATTACTTTGACAGTTTGTTTTATTTATAACATAACCTAAAATTTTACAAATATTAATGTAATTTGGATATTGTTTAAAATTAAGTTATAAACATTTTGAATTTTGATTTGAAATTTATAGTATTTATAATATTAATTGTTTATATATTTGAGATCTTAAAGCATATATTTATAAATATGGTCTATGTCTAAAAATCCATGAATTAAATTAAAGCAAAATAACAAGAAAAATGTGATATCATAAAGAGTAATTTAAAATAATAAATATTGCATCAAACACTATAAGCAGTTACATATGAGTTACATATCAGAATTCATGTTCTTTGAATAATTTTTTAATAACTATTAATAATGGTGCAAATATGTTATATGAAGGATTACAAAGAATGATAAAAGCATTATCCTGTTGAAAAGCTTTATGCTTAAAATTTTTAAATTTTATTTATCCAAAGTTGTAATTATGTTAAAGATTCCTATTATCATATCTTATCTTAAAATCTTATATAAGAAGTAAATTTATTAAAACTATTTTACTTTGCATTCAATGATTATAAATAAATAATAATCTAATTTTATTATATATAATAATATAATGTTGTTTTTTATTATTTTTTTTAAATTAAAATTAGTTATAACAAAATAATTACACAAATTAAATATAATTAAATATTTCAATTAAAATTTAATTTAATTTAATTTTTTTCAAAAGATATATATTATAATGTTAAAATTATATAATATTATAAGAATAGAAAGAATTATAAAATAAAATATATATTTCAGATTTAACAATTAATGATTAAAAATTAAATTGCATATTATATATATAAAAATATAAAAATATTTATATATTGTTTGAAAGTATACAAAATTTTCGATCATTATTTTACTCATATATTATATAGATAATTTTATCTTCATGCAATATTTGAAGCCATGTTTATAAATACAATAACTATAAATTCATCCATATTTTTATAATTTTCATAAAAAGAAAATAAAGATTAAAAAATATGTTTTCATAATACATATAAGAAAAATGAAGAAACAAAAAATAAAATTTTTTTTCATAAATCTGAGAAAAAAAAAATTTTTCTTAAAATTGTATTTTAGATTGTGAAAAAAATATGAACTCAATATGTAATTTAATATTTTAATATTTTTATATTTAGTATTTTATTAATTTTTATTTTATTATTTTATTATTATTTATTTTTGATCTTTTGTAATAAGCAACCAGGAATATTTGTAATAAGTTATTTAGATTTTTTTCTCTCATCATTATACTTTATTATTAATAAATAACAATTTTATTATTATAATTGAATCAATTTAATTTGTACATATCAATCTTATAAAAGATAAAGAAAATAAGCAATTACAACATTTGGAAAATTAAATATTTTTAGAATATGATTTTTCCTTATTTCTTTAAATTATTAATTTTAATCGAACTTGAAATTATGCTAATATTTACTATAAGTATTAGATTTATTGAATTAAATTTTTTTCATTTCTGATTGTAAAATCTTTATGTTTTATATATATATATTTTTTACATTTTTAGTCTTGTATCAATAGTCAATGTGATATTTTTAAAATATTAACTTTTATAAAAATATCTGATATATTTTCTAAATATTTCAACAAAAATTATTTTCTTAGGATATTCTTATATTTCATATTAACAATTCATATATTCAATTCATATTTAACTCAATTATTATTATATAACTATTTATTGTATTTATTTATTATATTTATAAATGATATGAAGATTATTTTTTTAAAATATTTTATCAATGGAATATTAATAAAAATATGGTTTAGAATTTGAAATTAATTTATTATCATGCCAACATTAAATTTTAAATTTTAATTTCAACACTATTAATATTTAATTAATATTTAATTTTATATTCTGACAAGACAAATTTATGATCAAAAATAGAAATTAATAATGTTACTAAAGTTAAAAAATAATAGAATATGAATAGAATTGAATAGAATTTATTTGAATAGAGATGACAGAAGAAATAATAAATAATATAAATACATCAATTATTAGTGTTTTTTTATTGCCTATCACATATATCAAAAATTAAGAAAAATTAATAGAATAAAAAATATTAAAATTACATATCGAGTTTATATTTTTTTACAAAATATAATTTTTAAAGAACATATTTTTTTCAGATATAAATTTTCTTTTTTTTTTTTTTTTTATATTTCGAAAATATATAAGATTTTTTCTATCTTTGTTTCTTTCTTATAAAAATTATAAAAATATGGATGAGTTTATAATTATTCACAGTACTGTATATATGGTCCAAGTTTAAGATATTACGCCATTTTAATTGTGAATATAAATCACAGACTATTATCATAAATTCATTATAAAATTATTAATTAAAAAGTTTTCTACTATAAGGTAAACACATAATATACATACTTTAAGAAATCAGCAAATTTTATGAATATATTTACTATATGTGAGCAAAGAAAATTGCGATGTAATTTGTATCGAAGTGAATATTCTTTTGGCATTTTTGAAGCAACGACTGAATATAGAGACAAATCGAAATACATATTCAATACTTTAATATCGATATTTTCGGCATGAATTAAATGAATGAATTAAAGGAAAATTTTTTGATATTTCTTACACATTTGTCATAATCGTTATTTTGTTTTTATTTATGTTAACATAATTTTTACTATAGTTCTATCTAAAAAAAAATAAACAATTTTGATTGAATTTTGAAAATAAAATTGTTAATATTTTCTGTTTTTGATTTATAGAATTTAAAAATGTTAATTTTAAATAATTTTAAGAAATCTACTGATGCTTTTTTATTCGACAAATTATTAGAATACCATATTAATTTATATCTATAGTTTGTTCAATGAATGAAATTATGTGATAATCATTATTTAAATCTATTAAATAGTACCATCAAAATTAAAAAATTCATAGATTTTTTCTAACTGTAAGTAACAAAATCTAACAATGATTATTATAAATAAATTGATTATTTTATTGATTATTTAATGAATTTTAAATAGTAAATTATTTTTATTGAATCAATTCAATATCGACAAATAATTATATCATTGTGTGAATTATATATATTATGTGAATTAATCAAAGAAATAAAATATGTATAATACATGTAATCGAAATTTGATTTATCATTTCTAAGTAAATGGTTCTATTTACATTATTGTATAGATTATAAATATAAATTAGTTAAAACTATGGTAAATTATAGCATATAGTATATAGTATTATAGTAAATTTTAATAATTTATAAAATATTCAATTCATTAAATATACTTAAAATCAATAATTTTATAAAGAAATAAATTTTGAATCAGTAGATTCCTAAAAAAACTTAAAATTAATATATTTGGACTTTATTTGTTAAAAACTATTAGAAAATACAAAAAAAAATTATCAATTTTGGACATTACAAAATAAAGTTTAATCATAATTTTAATCTTTATAATATGTTAAATTTGTGAACAAGTTTTTTTTTAAACAATGTAAAATTATATTTATCCTTTTATTTATTATTGTAGTTATTTTTGTTATTGTTATTGTTACATTATTTTTATTTTATTTTATTTTATTACAGATTTAAAAGATAATAATGAATATACCAATCTCTGAAATATAAATTTTTTTTTTTTAAGAAGTTAGAATAGAGAAAAAAAATATGAGAGTGAATTGAAAATAGTGAAAAATATATATATACATGTGATATATAAACATACAATATATATGTAAATAAAATTTTATGATAAAAGATGAATAAAAAGACAAACAAAAATAAGAAAGCTTTCAAAATAATAAAACAAAATAAAAGTAAGAAAATGAATAAATAGATGTTATTTTAAAATATGTTATTTTAATTTTTAAAATATGTTATTTTAGTAGAAAGTAAATGTAAAAAAGAAAGATAAAGAAAATGGAGATGGGAGAAAAAAAAAAATGAAAATAAAAAAAAAATCTATAAAAAAATTTCATATCAAAATTTAAGAAAAAAATAAAAAGAATTAATAGAATAAAGAGAAAAAGAAGAAAATCAGAAATTATATTAAAAAATTATTTGTATATTAAAAATAATACCACTTATAGTATTATTTAAATAATATTACTTAATAAGAATACCTAATAAAAACAAGAATACAGAAAGATACATCAATGAAAATTGAAAAATGCTTTAGAAAATATAATATAAAAAAAAAATTTAATGAGAAGTAAATAAAAGAATATTATCACGAGAACTGGATTTTAATAATATTGTAAATTAATTCCATAAATCTGACTTCAACATCAATAAATAAATAAAAAGTAAATGTTTCTGCCGAATAAATATAAATACAAAGTGTATATTATTTAAATGTTCATTATGGATAACAAAAAAAATAAAAGTTAAAATAAACACATAATTTAAAAATTTAATCAATCAAAAAATTTTTAAAGATAATTTATTATGAACTGAATCAAATTAATTCTGTTTTTAATTAAAATATATACAACCTAGAAAATAATTAAGTCTCTTACAACATGTTTTATTTTGAATAATTAATTATAAAAAAGTACTGCTAATTTTGATGATTTTCTAATATATTGTTAAAATCATTATGACTAATGTTGTGAAAATTTTAGTTATTGTTGTTAAAGAATTATGATCAAAAATATATATAGAAAATTTAATGCTCTTTTTTTTACTGAACTTTATGGTATGTTTCTACATTTTTTATGATTTTGAGATTAACTTTTTATGTCTTTTCAACAAAAAAGGTAAGATAATCATTATTGATAATTAATATATAATCATTCTATCTGAATGAGATATATGTATATGTATACATAATGAAATTCTATGAATTTTTTGATTTTTTGATAACAAAATATGAATTATTTATTTATTTAAGTATTTATAAAAAATTATTAAGTATTTATAAAAAAAATATTATTTACAAAAGAATGTTTGTGATATAAAAATATATGATGAATTTACAAGAATTTTTTTCATTTTTGATATTATTATTATGATTTTTTTGATTTTTTGATATTTTTTTAAAAATAATGATAATTATATATTCCATAAATAAATAAAATAGCTTGAAAATACTTGAAAAATATTTTAAAATTTTAAAAATTTTTCATAACATGAAAAAAATTTTCATAATTTCTTACACAATATACAATATTTATATATTTTCAACATATACTATATCCAATTATAGATTCTTTTTTCTACTCTATAAAAATTTAATTTAATCCAAGTTCTATTTTAATTTTTTCCAGAAATGACTTTAAATTAGACTAAATTTTTTTTATGTAATGGAAATAACTAGGAGAGTAAAATCACTACTTTTATAATATATATGTTCATAATACATGAACATATAAATGACTATAATAATTTTCAAAATTATTGAATGTAGTTTCATTTTTATATTAATAACTTTTTAATAAAGAATGACTAAATCAAAAAAATAAAAAAAAACAATTTATAACACTATTCAACATGATGATTATAATAATATATTAAAAAATCATTGAGATTGAAGAATAATATCTTTTTATAAATATTTATCTTGTTTTATATTTTTATGTATGTTTTATGTATTCTAAGGAGATTATAATTTTTTTAAGAATTTCTGATATACTTTCCTTTGTAAGTATGCATTAAAATATGTTTTTCTTTTTTCAAGTCTATATACCAGGGATAGATTAAGTTTAAAAAAAAACATCAAAGGAAAATGGAATGCAATTCATTTATAATATAATAACTCAAAAAAAAGGATGACAGATTCACAACTAATGAGAGATTCTGAAGAAAAAAAAACAATTGATATTGATACTAAATAATTGATTGATATTAAATTAAAAAATTTGTAAATTTTTAAGTATTCTTATAAATAAAAAGTATTAAACAATAAAAATTTCAAGTTTTATTTTGAATCTTTTATACATTCCGGCAAATAGAGTAGACCAACATTCTATGAGTATTCTTTCAGTTCTCAGTTCTCAAATTCTTATAAATTTGTTATAGGAATATATATCATTTGAACATGAAGAAGATGTTAAATAATTATAAATAGAAAATAGAAAAGCAAAATGATATAAATATATATGAAAATATATGATAAAGAAAAAAATCAAGAATGAAATAGATTATAAAAATAAGTAGGAAGAAAAGTGAAAAAATACAAAAATTTGAATGCAACAATCATGAAAGTATAAATAAAGAAGTAACAATATGCTCAAATAATTTTCTTTCTTACAATAATTCGAAGAAATGGAATATAAATCTCAAAGGATTATTGAAATAAATTTGAAAATAATAAAAATATAATTACAATTGAAAAATGTAAATGAAAAATAGATTTAATAATATAAAATAGAAAAAAAACTTACTAAAAATATATAAAGAGATAATAAAAAGTAAAGAGGAATTTTAAAAGAATTTAAATCATAAAAATGGGGACAAATAAAACTAAGAAATGAAATAAGATATGATGGATAATTTAGTGTCATGTACATATTTAAAAAAAAAGAGAAAGAAAAGATATTATTATATAATTTGAAATTAAGAAAAATTTATTAAAAAACTTGAAAACTAGATTGATAAGTTTAATTAAAAGTTATATGCATTGAAAAAAAGATAAATTAGAAATAACAATAGTGTATGTGAATAAAGGAAAAACTATATTAATAAAATATTAAAACTTATTAACATCAAAATTACTAACTGGATGTGGACATATATAATTAAATTTATTCATATATAATTAAATTAGTCTTATATAGAAGTAATTAAATCTATGCTGTAAATGTTTAAGATTTGGCCAGCCAGTATGTTTAAGTGCTTGTGTATAAGAGAGAAAGTATATTATATAAAATGTCTAATTTGATTACTTAGAATAACTGTTAAAGTAAACTTTATAAAAATAAGATATGAAATTTAAATGTTTTCAAAGAAAATAAAGTATGTATTTTTTTTGTGAACTATTTCAGAGATTTCAAGATCATATTTTAAATGGAATAATTTTTAATTTAATTTTTTTAAATGGTATGATCTACTTTTTATATTATAAATTGGTAGAATATCAAATTCTGAATAAAAATTTTATTGACTTTCATATATCTTAAATAGTTCAAATATTAACATAAAATAAAATCTCATGAACAGAATAGTTATAAAAATTGTCTATTGCAATCAATCCATTGAATTCTTTATAATGCTTATTGTAATTTTTTTATAATATATCTTGCTAAAATTACATTACATAAGCAAATATATTGTGATATATCTATTAACAAATTTAATAATATATAAAAAAACTTATGTATTTTCATTTTTCAAACATAATATTAATTTCTTTTTTTATAATAATAACAAAAATGTTACAATCAATTTTCACAGAAAATTTTTAATAATTATAATGTTGCGTTATTATAGCAGCGTTATTATAGAGATATAATTATATATAGCGTTATTATATATATAATAATATATATAGAGATATAATTTTGAAATAGAATTACTTCATTGTAATAAATAATATAAATATAGTATTCTTTTTTTAGTTGAATGTATCATGCAGATCTAATGTATAATATTTTTTCAAAAATAATTTGATTTATTAAAAAGTTATGAAAGTAAAGAATTAGTTAGAAAGCATGATTAATTCAACATTTAATTTCTTCTTAAGTTTTTTAGATTCTTATATATGATTTCATTGATTATCATAGATCGATTCAAGCCTTTGGATTGAAATCATTGAAGGATCTCAATGTTAAAATAGTTAATTGTATTCTACAGTTGAAATCTATACAAATTTTTTAAGTGGCTTTATAAAGTTTCAAATTAATCTTTAGTCTAATAGGATTTTTAAGTATATTATTTTATATTTAGCTGGGATTTTTGTATTGTTATTACTGAAAGATATGTTTATATAGAGTGAAAGTAACATAAATTTGCTTTTATTTATGTTGATATGCCATTAATGTTATTTTAAATATTCTTGAAAAATTGTAAAAACTAATTAGGGATCTCTGCAAATATGACTATAATAAAATTAGCTGTAGTTGATCTAAACATACAGATTGAATATAAGAATGATCCAAAAACAAATACTATAGTATATTATTATAATATATTAACTTCAATAGGAAAAGTTACAATTGTTATATATAAACATTTTCTATTATTTAGTAATAATGCATAATTAAATAGAGACCATGCAAATTTTTTTTGAATTTAAATATAATAATGTAACATATATACCTTGTTTTATGTTCAGAAATATTATCGAATAGTATTTTTTTTTCTTTTTCCAATTCTTATTCCAATATTATATATAATTTAATATACTTATTTTATTATGGAATGTCGTTTCTGAAATTCAAATTAATGATTTGGAATGATCATTGTTTCTTTTCATATATGTAATAATATATAAGCATTTATTTATTTCTGACTCAAGGCTTTTCATTGAAGAGGCTTTTTTTTTTAATTCAGGATTGTTTCAATGTAATAATGTGATATTTGCGCCCGATAGTTTTACAATCGGGCGCACATCGCGATTATAAATAATTGAAGCAAAAGTTTACCTGGTATAGTTTTTGTTTTTTTGTCTAAACTTAATTCTAATTTTTTGCATTGTGACAAAAAATGGTTAGACAAGTTGACATGCAGAGAAAATATTAATCTACCACGCCATCGCTTGCTTCTGTTCGTAGAAGAATTCGCTGGACATTATCATTAAGCATTTCTGTTTCTGTTAATTATTTGTCGTGAAATTTTTCAAATATATAGGTTTTCCACTTTTCTAAGAATTTGTGGAAATCTTTGAACGTAGAATGTGGAAATCTTTATGTGCTAAATCTAATGCTCACTCTTATCAATGTTATTGAGTCTAATTTTTTTGTAAACATTACTATGGTATTCTACGATTGTACAAGTTCATCTAATTTTTCCAGGGCGAGATGATTTTTTGCATCATCAATGAATTCTTTTATTGCGATGAAAGATTTGTTTCTGATTGTAGATTTAAAAGTGTGCCCGCATAATAAATAAAAAGATTTGCTTTTGTTATACTTTTCTTGTTATACTTTTTTGTTATACTATTACTATGCGTTTGTAAACTCTCCCAAATTACTCCGTTTTGAATAAACTTAAGGACTGAATCGTGATCCATTTAACGATGTCCATAAATAATGAAATTTTAGTTCAAGTTCAATAAAATTCAATAAAGTTATTATATTATATTATATCATTATTTTGAATTAATGAAACAAACTAGTATTTCTGAAACTTTCAATTCTTAGGAAATTCTTAGGAATTCCATCAAAAATTGGCAATTTTATTTGAGGCAAAATTGTTGGGTAAGGGAAGAAGACGCTAATAAAAGAAAACTTTCGGTTCTAATAAAAGAAAACTTTTTTTTCTATATTGACATTATGTGTACATCTTTTGAAATCTTCTATCACGATATTATATTGAAATATGTATTTTCAAACTTGTCGCGATGAATTACATGTGATGGTTCTGATTTAATATCTGCGACAATTTATTTTGTTTTCTTGCGCATATACATATTTGTCATATAACTGCACGTTTCATATTGTTTTTTAAATATCGTAAGCGTTATTAACTGCCTGGATTCTGAGGTTCTTGATCTAATTATGCTCATTGATTAATACCTTTAATTGAACTTCCATCTCTGCTAACATAAAGACAAGTTTGCTTATTGGAATTAGATGGGAGATTAGATCGACGATTGATTAATTGATTGCAGTTAGAATTGGCTATTCCAGGATCGAAACAGATATTGTCTGATGCTGAATGCTACTGGATCGGGAGTTTCTCGTACTTCATTTTAGATCAAATCAGGAACGCACTGGATTTCTGATATTGAAATGAATTCTTTCTTAATGATAAGGATTCTTAATGCTGATCATTAATTCATGAATTAAGCTCACTTTTGAATATTTATTCTTTGATTCTATTCGATTGTATCCGGATCAAAAGACCAAATGTTAAAATTTAAAACGAATAAAAAAAGTCGATAATACTAATTATATTTGAATTTGAATTTGAATTTGATGATTAAACATGAGCCAATAAATTGAAATCTTTATCTTTATTTCACTTAATATTACATTATTACTTAATATCACTTTCAATATTTTTTATTCTTATGTAGAGAGAAATAATAGTCAATCTTAATAAATATATTATATTAAAATTATTCATAAAAAATGCATACATATTACAATTGCTTTTTTTATTCGAATGAATATTACATGCTTCGAATAAATATTACAAATTCATTAATTTACATTTCTTATATTTTTATTTTTTATTTTTATTTTTGATATAAACCGAATACTAACGAACAAATTGAGACCAGAATATCTCAATGAGAAATGTTGATATTAAGAGGAGATTTTTGTATTCTTGTTTAATATATAAATAACAAAATTCGATTTTAGATATTTATTTTTTCATTTTTTCTTTTTACTCTTTTTCTAATGGCCATCATCAATATTCAACTGTTAGCAATGCTATTTCAATAACATATTATCATGCCACGGAATCAAGTTTAGAATTTGATGAAAAATACATATTTGAATACATGTTTAAAAAAAATCAAATAATCTTCATAAAAAATTAAGTTAATAAATAATGATAATCGAAATAATATTATTTAAAAAAATTAAAGTGAATAATGAATATCGCTAGTAACATAAAAAAGAATAGTAACATAAAAACGAAAAACAATATTTATATGATTTTTTTTAATGAATATAAAACGTGCTATTAATGTGATATGATTAAAATACAGATATTGAATTTCGACTATTTTTTTTGTAGTAATTTTATATAAAAAACATAAAAAAACATTGAATTCAAATAAGATAAGAATTGAATCTGTGGAATTTAAATTGATTATATGTATGTTTATATGTTTATATAATTATATGTATTGATTGATTGATATGTAGTATAAATTAATCATTAATGATTTTTTTGTATATGTGAGAATAAGCAAGTTTGTGTATAGAAAAACATATTTAATCTTTCTAATCTGAAATCTTATAGGAATGTGTTTTTTTTTATTTATTTTTATGAATTTCGGTAAATAGTCAAATTGTCATACAACAATTTAGTTATGAATTTAAATAAAAAGTTTATATAATGACTATCTATGTTTTTAAATAAAGTGATGTATAGAATATTGATATAGAATATTGATCAATATTCTAGAATTTATTGAAATTTATTCAAGATAAATTTTTAAATAATAATAGTAATAATAATACGTATATTATATATTATATTAAAATTCAGAAATATAATAGTTATTTATATGTAAAAGAATTTTAGTTTTTATTGAGAAATGCAAGCAACAATATACAATACTGTATATTCAGTTGAGCATTTTGTTTTCCGCCATCTTACTTTATCTAATACAATGCCTGTTGTTAATTAACCCTTTAACCTAATTAATTTGTTAATTAACCCTTATCAGACATATATGTATATGAACTTTTTTTATCATATTTTGATGTCTGAAATACTCTAAAGATATCCCACATTTTTATGAATATCCGTATATTTTTAAATTTTTTGAAATTTTGTGAAAATTTAAAATAATAAAAATAATAATCATACATATAAATGAATTTTTTTTTAAATTGTTTACAAAAGAAAAATCTGCTTTTTTATAAAAGTTAATAATTTAAATGAAACTTAATATCGCAATTCTTTTTTTATTATTTATAAAATAGTACATATTCAAATGATACATATATTCAAAATTGATTTTTCATTTTGAATATATTTCAAACATATAGAATTAAAGTGCATATCGCTAAAAAATTATTTATTATCATGGAAAATAAGTAATAAATATTTCAAGGTTTTATTGCTATTTTTTTAATGCTATTTTATTTATATTATATTTATATGTATATGTATATTATATACATTTATATGTATATTTTTAAAAAAGTTATTTTAAAATAAAAAGTTTTTAAAGAAAAATCAGATATTTAATAAGTGAACAAGAAGAAACATTATATATTTTGTTCTCTATTTGAATATAAAATTATCATATAATCGACTGATTGAGAATATGAAAAATATCAATAATCAACTGATTATATACATATACAATTATATATATTGTATATATTGAGTTTGTATACATATATGTAATCGATAGCTATTATATAAATTTAATGTATTTTATGTATTGCCTTATGTATGTGATTAATATTTATCAAGCATTCAAAATGAATAAGGAGTGAATCAATATTACATTAATTAATATCATAACAATTAATCATCAATTATTCTATGGACCCGAAGAATTTCAAACTTATAGATAAATACTAACAATAATATTTATTTGGTCATCTACACATATTATACATGCATAGCAATATAGGCAATATATAATAGTAAATAATAATAATATAATAGTAAATAGTAAATAATAATAGTAGTAATTATTAATATTGGTTGTGCTCGCAATAATAATATTATATTGGTTTTTGGTATTTTGGTGGATATAAGTTAATAACTAGGTGAATGTCTTTCGACAGATGCCGTAACAAATGCCATATATTTTTTAAAAAATTGAGTGGATTGTATAAATGATTACGTGCGGAGCGCATATCTATTAGAGAGCAAGCTCTCTCACAAAGTCGTTGCAGATAATCATATCTAATAGTCAGAGCACGATAAGGTTAGAACAAAATATAATTGTTATATTGGGCGGTCAAACTATGACATGTTTACAATCTTTTTAGCAAGTGAAGCTCTGATCTTATTGAATAGAATTAAGTATTTTTTTAATTTTACAAGCACATGTCGTTTAATTTTTTCATACATAATTAAATTGCTAATCAATTCAAGAATAATAGTTTTATCTTTAATGATATGAATTTACATATTTATGTGATATATATATATATATATACATACACACACACTTACGTATATTATATAGTAGTAATTTATAATATTAAAGTTTTACCTAAACGACTTTGAATATTGTACAAATGTAGTGCCTGAACTGATATTACTTCGAAGAATCACTTACTGAATTATATTATCGTTTATGTTATGAGCATTGAGTGAACGAATAATGGTTTACTTTAACTGTTTGTGGCTAATTGTAATTAATGATTTTAATCATACTTTAATGTGAACTGTATCATTACTGAATTTCGAATTTTATTTTATTCTAATTAATCTGATCTAAAAAATCATTGCAGATCTTGATTTTTCCTTTAAACTTATTTTTTTTCATGAAAATGCAAACTAAGAGAGAATTAGAGAGACGAATTATCGTGTTGGAAGATAGTTTCGAAAAATGGGCTCTTGCGGGATTGTATCGCAGCGTGTGATCAAAATCTTTGTCTCGCTTTCACAGTGATCTATCGCAAAGCGTGCAAATATAAGTTGTGAAATGGCTATTCTATGTTATATCTCTGTTTAAATTGAAGATCTGGAAAACGTTAAGAAATTATAATCATTTATAAATTGTTAGACTATTGAAAATACTTGAATTGTTGAAAATAAAATTCAGATTATCTTCACAAATCTTATATTTGTCAGTATTTAACAAATATAATAATATAATTCTCAATATAATATTATATTTTTTATTTTTTTTGTTAAAATTTGTTCTTCTATCGAATGTGTGTGAAATTTATTTCCTTATATTTTTTAATATAAGCTTATTTATTCATATTGCCTCGATGAAATAGCATATCTTTTCTTTGCATCGAATGACATGTCCTTTATACTCAATATTGTATTTGACATTTCAAATAATAATATGCTAAATAAAGAAATTAGAAATCTGTTTTTCTAATCTGTTTTCTATTAAAATTAAGTTAAAGTTTATTAAAATTAAGTTTTGTAATCTAATAAAATAGATTATTCAATATTAATAAAAAAATATGATCTAAATTGCATTGTGTTTAATTTCATAATAATTTATATTAATTTCATTTTAATCAGAAATATTTTATTATATAAAGAAAATTTTTATATAAAAAAAAATAAATAAAAATAAAAAATTTTAATCATTGTTTTTCAATACTAATACAATACAAATGTATATATATATATTGTTTGTGTGTGTGTGCATATATATGTAGATTTACTTTTATTATCATTTTATAATTTTGTCCACATAAAAGTTATTGAATAAATGTCTACTTATTTTAAATGCTCAATTAATAAATAATAAATTAATAAATGATTAATAAATATTATTTGATATAATATTTTATTGATAAAAAAATATTTATTATTTTAGTTGTAGTAAAAGTTTTTGCATAGGAAAATGTTGCTTGAAATTATTTCAGGAATCTTCAATTAACGGATGTTTTTACATTTTTGCAATATTTTGTATATTTGAAAATAGACCATGTAATTTATGAATTAATAAGAATAATATTTATTATTTTTTAAAATTAATTTTTAGAATTAATTTCTAATTTTCGTTGCATAAAAAAAGTTGTTTTATTTTCATTTTAATTTTTCATTTAAAATCATTTTTTTGTTATTAATTATAAAATACTTCACATGTATGTATTTTGAAATTTAAATGTATTAAAATTAAATGTATTTTTTTAATTGACAAAAGTTGAAAAAAGTATATATGAATATATGATATAACAATAAATATACATTTAAAGTTTGAATTCAAAAGTATATTTTATTATTTTAATATGGACTAATATAATTACCATAATTATATATTACCATGTATACATTCAATATATATTCAGATAATTTATAATATAGCTTATAATATATTCATAATATTGATAAGGATAGTCACGATATCTTGTAATACGTTTTATGATAAAACTATAGTGCAAGCTATATTTATATATAAGATATATTTTATTATTTATCGACGTTATAAATCGTTTACATTACTACTGATTTGTTTAAAATAATCGTGTTTATTATTCGTACTAATTTTGCCTGATCAATATTTAGTCTATTAAAATTAATTTTCAAAAATGATTTTCTCTTTTCTAAAAATAAAATTCTTTAAAATTGATAATAAATTTTCATTAAATCTATGTATGCATCAATTTGAGTTAGACATTTATAATAGATGATTTGTTTTTTCCTGTTTTAATATGAATTATATAATTCATATTATATATTGTTATATTCATATAACAAATCAAATATTAATTTAATTAATTGCTTAATTCAAGTTAAATTAATCCAAAACTCATTTTTTTAATGCGAGTACAACAAATATAATAAATATAATAAATATTTTAACAAATATAATAAATAAGTAACAAATATAATAAATATTTAAGTGAGTTTATATTCTTTTAAATTATATTTAAATTAAATAAATTAAATCAAAATAAATGAATAGATATTTAGAAGAAAAATATATAGAATTATATTATTTTTAATATTAAAATTTAATTATTTAATATAATTATATTATGATTATATATTACCTTGTTATATTTTCTAAAATTTAAAAAACAAATTACAGAATTATAAGAACTGTTTATTATTTTATTATTACTGTGCTTAATAAAAAAACATAATAAATATAACATAATATAATATAATATATATATATATATCTTTTTTTTTCAAAAAAAAATAATAATCCAATATCCAATATAATGAGAAATTTATTGACTATAAGTATAATTTTAAATATAAAAATCATTATTTTTGATATTTCTGCCATATATCAATTTTTCAAAAGATATAAAAATAATTTTTTTTTAATGAAGTAAATTAAGATGTAATAAGAATTTTAATAATATCATGTCTTGATCATTATTCATTTTTTTCTGCATCTTTTGATCTCCAATACTATTATTTAATAACTTTAACATTGTTTAAAAATTTTATCAAAATATTTTTTACATAGTTTTTTTTATTTTATTGAAAAATTTTGAAAATTTTTAATATATATATGTTCCTTCTAAATACATTCATGTATGTTAGAAATATTTTAAAATTAAAATTTAATTTTATAAAATTAATATTTTAAAATAAATATTCATTCATGTATGTTAGAAATATTTTAAAATTTATGCTTTTCATATACGATATAATATTATTAATCATAATTTTAATCTTTTATATTAGCTCATAAAATTTGAAATGAGAAAATTTGAAATGTTGTTTCTATTTTTAATTACAAAGGTTTTTATGACAAATTCAATTTTCAACATCATATAAAGATTGTTATTTTTCTTTCATATAATTGTCTTTTTTTAACGTTACACGTTTTCTTTATCAATATAAATGATTTTTGATTATTAACACATCGTTAATTGCACATTATGAATAATAAATTTTTATATGAATTCTGTCAAATTCAAATTGTTTTTTTGAATTTATTCAGTAACATTTATTTTCATATGAAATTTTTTATGAGTATGAAAATTTTTATTGAAATACATTATATTTATTTAAGAATTATATTGAAAATTTTCATTTGTGATGAAATATATTATAAATAAATTAATTGAAAAGCATAATAAAAAATTAAGTTTTTACGTTTTTTTAAATGAATTATTCGAACCAATACATCAAAGCCATTTACAGAATTTATTAAGAGATAATTAATTTGTCATGCACTTTATTATAATAGTTTTATATATTTTGAATTTTTAATATTCCAAATTTAATTTATATTAATAAATATTAATAAATATTTATATATAATAAATTATATAAATTTATATATAATAAATTATAATAAATTTATATATAATATATATTTATATATATAAATTTTTTTTTATTGTACAATTTCATAAGAAATTTTGTATATTTTAATTTTCTCTAATTTGTAGTAATTCTTTGAGTTAATAATTCTTTTTTTTTATTTTACCTTTTTCTAAATAATTATATCAAATTTATATTGCATTTTATTAACAGTATATTGAATATTGTATATAGCAATACTACATATGTTTTTATATGTATTATGTATCATACTTTTAGTTATTATACTTATAATTCTTCTAATATATGATTTTTACAATTTTTCAACGTAAATATAAGACGCACGCAATTAAAATATTAAAAACTTAATTTATATTATTATTTGAAAAAAAATAATTTTATTAATCATGCAAGATCAGATCGACAATAATATTATGTTGTAAATATTATTATTAAAATATGGCTAAACATATTCAGTCAAGATGGTTTGCTGTGGTATATGTATATTTTATGTAAATTTTATTTTTGTATACATATATACTTATATCTGTATTTATATTTGCATTTATATTTATATTTATATTTGTATTTCATCTGAAAATATATGTATATACATATGCATATATATACATATATATGCAGATATGTTATTTTATCTTATATATATATATATATATATTTACTTTTTACCTACCTAATATAATAACTAGATAAGTTTCGGTCAATATAAACGTTTGATCCCATATATTTTATTCGATCTTTTGTTCATTAAATATATAGATAAACATTTCCATGCCAAAATTCATTTTTTTATGTATTTGTATTTTAAATAATATATTTATTTATTTTTTGTTTACTGAATACAATTTTCATGTAATAAAAAAATTGTTTTATTATTATTTTTTTTTTTAAATTTTAATATTCATACGTGCAATATTTATAAGGGATAATGACGCATTTAGGAATATGTTCATGCAACGAAGCGTTTATAAAATATTTTGAAATTATATTTTATAAATGCATAAAGAAAAAAAAAACATTGCATTTATATAAAAATACTAAAACTCAAAAAGATTTTGTATTATCATTTTTCAAATTTAAAAATTGGGGAAAAAAGGATTATAAATTTTTTATTATTTTCGATATTTTTAATTGATATTAATGTATTATGAAAAAAAATTATGAAAAAAAAAGAAAACAGAAAAATTTGAAAGATTCTGAAAAATTTATTTTCAGAATAAATTTATTTCAGAATAAATTTCAGAATTATTGATCACATATATGTAAATAAAAAAAATTATATATATTGATAATAGAAGCCAGATATTGTTCAATTATTTTTATTGTATTATACATGGTGTATGTTTCTATAATTTATAGATCATCATCATTTCGAGTATAACACGATATATCATTATATGATATATGTATATAACACATTAATGTTTTTTATAATCGATTATAAATTTTTCAAATTTCTTTAAAATATTTTTCTTTTATAATTCTATAAAAATATTTATAAAAATCAATCGTAGATCAATTATTTAAAATTGTGATAAATTTATTGTTTTATATATTTATGAAATAAAAGTATAGTTATGAAAATTTTTGAAATGATAACAAAATAATTTATCTGATTATATATTATATAGATACTAATATATATATATAATATAATATATATAAATATAAATAATATAGATTTTACATATTAAAATAAATACAATATTACAAAAATTTGATTATAATTTAATATATTAATTATGAAAAATTGCTAATTGAGTTTTATTTATTAAATTATAAAAAAGTGAGATGATTTAGTTTTAAATTTGTAAAACGAGATAAAGCAAAATGCGCAATAATAACATGCAAAGATAAAATTATTTCATTTTATCTTATTTCATTTTATTTAAATTTCATTTCATCGATTGCTTTTAATTTATATAATATATACTTTATGTATTAGTATTATATAAGTAAATTTATATAATATATATTTAATATTATATAAAAAATTTATATAATATATATTTAATTTATATAATTTAATATAAATAAATTTCAACCAATATTTTTACATATTAACTTTTATATTTTTGCATATTAATTTTTATATTTTTAGTTTTTATAATCTTTTAAAGTGAAAATATTAATATTCTGTAAAAATATATATTATTATTATATAGTTGCAAATATAACACAATTTAAATTTATATAGAAAAATAGTTTATGTGAAAAACAATATTTGAATTAGAAAAAAAAATAATTAGAAATGCGATATTTTCAAAATTACAATTATTAACATGTTGATTATTTTATTATATTTTAGTTTTTTTTTTTTATATATTTTATAAATATTTTTTAAAATATTTTTTTTTCATATAAGATAAATATTTTAACTATTATTTATAAAAATAATATTTTTAATTATTATATGTTAATATATCTGAAATATATAAATTATGTTTAAAAATATAATTTTCTATATTTCTTTAAAATACAAAAATTGTAAATTACTAATCTTTAACAATTATATATTAATTTTTTAATTAATTTCTTTTTTAAATTTTTTTATATAAATATTAAAATATATAAAATTTTTTTATTGCAGATATTATATTTTGTATTTTATAATATTTTCGTTGCAATAAAAAATACTAAATAATAAATATAATAAATGATATGAATATATGTGAATATATAAACAAAATCTTGATTGATTTCTTCGAATAAATAAATATGATATAAAACGTTGTGAATTGTAAACTTACCGTATGATACAATTTTGAATTTTCTTTTATTGTTTCATATATAGATATGTATATGTATAATTATGAATATGTAATTATGTATATATTTAGGGATTCAGAATATATAAAAAGTAGAAGAGAATTAATTCAATAACAAAGCTAATTTAAAATAAATAATTTCAATTTTGTATAGATATTTCTGTTTAGATACAATGGAATTGAATATGTTAATAAATAACTTTAGGACTGGATAGGATGATCCAAAATTCGTTTGATGTTGATTCGTATTATTTTTCTATAATTTATAAATCATCATCATTTCGAGTATTATTTAAGTATTGTAATATGAATGAAATAATATACAAATTTTATATATTCAATGAAATAAGATTATTTTTAATTTTTGATAATCGCATTTTGAAAATGAGAAAAAATTATTCTAATCATGAAGTGATTTAAAAAATATCTTATATGTATGAATATATATGAATAAATGAATTATTTGGAAAATATTTTAAAGTATATTTTTAAAGATACTAATTCTTTTAAAATATTTAGTGAATTTAATTGTCTATGATATATATATATTTATTTATATATACATATCTTTACTAAAAATAAAATGAATATTTTGAATAATTTCTTTAAAAATATATAAATATTACAATACAAAATAAAATATAATTAAAAAAAAAGATCATATTAGGTAATATGTTTGTATGAATTTTTGTTATTATTTTAATATGTTGAATCAGATTTTGCTATTTCATAGATGTTCTGAATCATTATTTGAATAATAATATACTATAATATATTATATATGAATATTATATAATTATATATGAATATAATAATTTAATATAATTTAGAATCAAAAATATAAAAGAATGAAGTTATAAATATTAAGTATGTATTTGATAATTAATTAATAATATTAATTAAATATCGTTTGTTATTAAGTAACAAATATTCTGAGATATATTAATTTTATATCTCAATACTTATAATATATATATTTTGAAATATATATATTAATAATAATATATTTTGAAATTGAAAATATTATAAATTAATTGCTGTTCAACGTATGGATAATGTATGTTTTTATATGAATGTTTTTATTTTATATAAATGAAGTAGCAATTGTCTTTTCATGTTTTTCTTTACATATTTATTCACAACGCTATCTTTTATTCTGTTTAGATTCAAAATGATTTTCATTTATTTGTAAAACAGTATGTATATAATATATAAATATATATAGAATAAATCATATATAATAGATATAATGAAAGAAATTGATAGCACATCTCAAAAAATTTTAAAAATTTATTTTTAATGATTTTACATAGAATGATCTAAAATTCAAAATGATCCAAAATGATGGAACAAGAGATTCTATATTGTGAAATAAGATAAAAGTCAACAATAACGAAATTGCAAATTTTATTTTCAAGAAAAATATATTTACGATCAATGGAGTGTATGTTTATTTAATAATCGATATTACCGATTTTATTATATATATTATATATATTTTTATTATATTTTTTTACTATTGTTACCGTTTTTTGAGATATAAGAATAAGAGAAACAAATAATAATAATTTTTATCATTTAATTTGATATAAATCTTTAATTTTTAATTAAAAGCATTATTAAAAATATTGACTGTTGTCCTGTATGAAAAATCATAAAATTAAATTTTATTTTATTGTTGGTATATTTCTTATAGCATATTGCAAGTTTTTATTTTTTTATGTATTTTTTGTATATTGTTTGTTTATATATTATATCATTATTATTTATATAATTCATTTGTTTGATTTGAAAAATTTGAATAGAAATATCGAAATCGAAATTACGAATTGGTAAAATAAAATTTAGATAATATTTCATATTATATTACTCAAAAAAGACTATAGCAACGATATAGTAAAATTCTTATTATTGATTATTAAAAATTTAAATTTATTAAAATTTTAGATGAAATAAAAATGATAATATGAGATAATATGAGAAACTTTTATTTTTGTTATACTATCATCATTTATTTCATATAATTCAATATATTTATATAATTATAATAATTATATAATAATTAATTAAAATATTTAATTATATAATTTAACATATTTATAATATGTATAATATGTATACATATATATATATATATAATATATTATACATATTATAAATATATATAAAATTTCAAAAATATTGTCATAAATTGCTGTAGAAATAGATGTTAAATATAATATTAAATATATTTTAATATTATAATATTTTAATATTAAAAATATTAAATATATTTTATAATAAGATGAATATAATAGGAGACGAATATTAAAATGACAACCGGAAAAAAACATGAGTTTATGTTCAAAATTATTTATGAAATTCTCATATTTAATGAAAAAAATGGAGAAATATTATTCTTATCAAACAAAGAAAAGTTTAATCTAAAACCGGCATAATAAATGTATATTTTTGATTTAATAAGAACAATTGTCTTTATATTATTGTCGATAAACAATAATTAAGAAGTATTTGAGTGGCAATTGAATATTATGAAAGGATCGACATTATCAAAAATTAACAATTTTCAATAATCAATTTTTATATGATCAAAAAAATATTGATGATTAATTAAATAAATATATCTTCTACCATATAATTTAAAGAATTATATTTTTTAACCGAATGAAACCATACTTCATCGAAATAAATAAAAAATATTCTTGGCTTGAAAAAATATTTGCTTGATGGTTTAAGAGATGCGAATATATTAAAAATGAACAAATTAAAAATATTATATTGCAATATTTGAACGCAACTTCTAAAACCACATGTAAGAAAAGTATATTTTAAAATTGACTATAATAATTATAAATGCTTTTTTTTTTGACAGAGTAAAATAGAATACAATTCCAAATAAAGACAAACTAATAAACAATATACTTTTCTTCTTTCATATTTATTATATACAAGATGTGCTATCTTTTTATTCATTTTTTTTTGTTTTTGCACAATACAAAATTTTATTTTGAAAAAAATAATGAACATCATTACAAAGCAATTATATATATTTTAATTAATTAATTAATCATTAATTAAAATACAAAAATAAATTAAAATTATTTCTGACATATTCATCATTTTATATATCACATTGTATATAGATACATATATAGATACATATAAATAAAAAAAAAATTTTGTAATAATAATTAAATATGTAAAATGATAAAATATTTTTTAATAATATTAAATTCTTGCATTAAATAGATTATAAATGAAATAGCAGAATTAAATATCTGTGATCAATATAAAAGTTTATTTCTTGGGAAACGTATCGAGTGGATCTATATTTTATATATTATTTAGAAATTTTATAGATGTGATTTTTAAAATAGAATATTTCAACTGAAATATAAAATTTACAAAAAAGTAGACCTTATTTATTAAAAATAAAATTTTTTATTGTATGTAAACACGAATAATTCTGAAATATAAAATGTTAAATTATAATTTATGTAGGATATTTTTCTTCGTATATTATGAATGCAATTTAACTTAAATCAAAAATTAGATTTATAAAGATATTGCATAAAAACATAATAATATGTTTATTTAAATTTGCTTAATATAAATATAAATTTGCTTAATTTATATATAATATATTATATAATATATATATATATATATATATAATATTATATATAATAAAAATATATATATATATAATATTATATACAATAAAAATATATATATATATATATATATATATATATATATATATTAAACAAATATGTATATACATAATTTTTTTATATATGTAATTTTATTACATATTTATTTATTTGCATAATTATTTGTGTTCATATTTGTTTTTAAAGATATTACACATATAAAATAAACTTATAATTAAGATTTAAATCAATTCTTTTTTTTTCTTTAAATTGAAAATTTGTTATGAATTTCCATTTAAAATAAAATAAAACTATTTTATAAAAAAAAACTGCGATATGAAATACAATACTTTTTTTTCATTGAAATTACATGTTTGAAACAAAAATTTGTTTTATATTAGCGTATAATATGTCATTTTTATTTATATTTATAATAAATATAAATTATTTGAATGTATTGTAATATGTGTGTTAATATATCTTTGTTTAAGAATTTGTTTTGATAAATTAAGCATTTTTATAAAAAAAAGTGGTTACAATAATTTTTAAGACTTTTTTTAAAGTCAAATTATAAGGTATTAGATAAAATGAAAGAAATTAACTTTTTATATTAGTATATTGTTTAATAGAGTTATATTTTTTTAATAGACATATACTTAAATTTAAATAAATTTTAACAAATTGACACAAAACTCTTGTACTATATATAAGCATTTTCATTTAATTCATTAAATTTTTATGCGTTGAGAAATAATTTCTTTGGTTGCAGCATATTCTTATAACTATTTTTAAAAATGTGCTGTATATTTGTGTGCACTCGACAATGTATTAAATGCAAATTTCAAAATGAAACATTGTTTATCAATTATGTAAGTAATATTCAAATAAAAAATTTCTATTAGATATGAAAGATATTTTCCACTCGGATCCGTTACACAAGTATGCGCGCATTCTTATACTTCATAAAATAACATAAAATGTTCAATTCCAGGGCATTGTAAATGGCACTAATTAAATGCAGACAAAATAAAATTAATATAAGGTACATAATTGTACATATTATCTGACATTATAATAAAACAGATTGGATAAAATATAAATAAAGGTACAAGCAGTAAAATTATTTGAATTATTTTCTCTTATACTCATTTTTTTCTCTGTACTTTTTTTTTCATTATGTCACATTCTCATTTTCTTTATGTATTAAAATTTTTTTGTTCATATTTTTGCAATATAAAAAAGAAAATTTAATAGATAATTAAAATAGGTACTTTAAAGTTTTGTTATTTTATCAAATATATATATATGTATTTTTTTTTATTTTTTTTAAAATACATATATAAAATAATTATATAACCATTTAAATAAGTTTTAAATTGAAATAAAAAATGAAAAAATTTTTCATTTTCTCAAAAATTAAATACAAGAGAAATAAAAAAGGAAAAGGAAAATGTTAAAGATTTTGGAAGATTTTTTAAAAAAAAATTGATTTCGTA
Organism: Apis cerana; assembly: GCF_029169275.1. Classification (NCBI taxonomy): domain Eukaryota; kingdom Metazoa; phylum Arthropoda; class Insecta; order Hymenoptera; family Apidae; genus Apis; species Apis cerana. The sequence continues at coordinate 2,030,488 of NC_083853.1, forward strand.
TTTAATTTATATATATCTAATGTAATTTATATTTATTGAAAAAATATAAAATTTTTATAATCATATTTTTTATTTTTAAAATTATTATTCAAAATATACCAAGTTTCGTTTTATTAACATAAAATTTTATTCTTATGATAATTGTTTATAATAATGCGGATTTGTTGTTATTGTTTCATTTAATAATATATGAAAAATGTTTTTATATATAGTTATAATATAGTTTTTATCAACCTTAAAGTACCTATATGTGTATATGAATCTTTATTTTTTAACTGTAATTATTTTGGTAGCAAAATAATAGTAAATAAATTTACTATTATAAATTATAATTAATATTAAAAAAGAAAATAAAAATTATTTCTTTTTCTTATCAGAAATATTTGAGATATTTAAATTATAAAAATAAAAAAAAAGAAAAAACTATCATGAGTTTTTCACATTTTTGTTTATATTAAAAACAAAGCATTATAAGTTTGTTTTCAATTTCAAATGTCTGTTTACATTTACAAATATTAAATTTAAATTTTTATGAAAATAAATGTACAAAAAAATTAATATGAATCAAAATGAAATTTAAAATGAAAAAAAATTATTACTGATAAATTATAAAAGACAAGAAAATTATGCTATTATGCGATTCGTTATTTAATGTACTTTGGCATTGAAATTTTATCAAATTTTCATTAAAAAATTTAAGATTGCATATTTTGTTTCTCTCAATAGTTTAAAACAAAATATGAAATATTTTCAACAAAAAATAGATGAAATATACTATGACGCGCGGTATTTACATAGAAGAGAACTCCTCTCCATGTTAATATTATTTTGTTTATAAATTCGTAAATTTTAATAATTATTCAGTCGCAACATTAGATTAAAAATTAAAATTTCTTTCTTTTCTTATTCATATTCATATTTATATTCCATAAGTAAAGAGTTTTTTAAATCGTTTAAGAGAATTTTAATCGTGATAATTATAAATGCATGTACAATTAATGAGATTGTACTCGCTTATATTAATGATGAAAAAATATGTTGCACTATATAAATCCTTTATAACTGATGATGTATCAGGTATCATCATTTACCAATAATAAAAATAAGTGCGCAGTATATTACATAAAGATGTTGCTTTATAAACCATGGAATTATTTCAATAATTATTATTAATTATTAAACAAAATTTCTTAAATTTAGAATTTATAAATAAAATTTTCTGAAATTCTCTAATTATTTATATATATATATATTTAGAAAAAATTAATATTTTAAAATATTAAATTTTTTTAAATCTTTTCATCTTATAATAATTATCAAAGTGTATTTAAAGTACATATTAAGAAAACAAATATTTTTTATGTGATTAATGTTCTAATGCTTTATGTAATAATGATTTTGATAAAATAAAATATTACATTTTTAATAATGCATCTTAATATTTGTATAATGAGTTTCATATTTTTTTATAAATATTAATAATAATTATATGTTTTAATTAAAGTTATTATTAATAAAAGCGAAAGATATATTTTTATTGAAAAAAAATAGTTATTAAAAAAAAATTATCATTATTCAAGATACAAAAATGTTAATAATAGAACTAATAGAACTAATAGAAATACTATGGAGTACTCTTCCGTATAACTACCGTAATATTTATCATGAAATGTCGCATTTAAAATATTGTATAATAGATTTTAATTTTAATAAAAATTAGAAAAAATTATGAATAAAAAAGATTAAATAAACGATGTGATTTCTATGAAACCAATAAAGTATATAAAGGCCTTCGAGAAATATACTCCGTTGTTATCTACGTAATGTACAGAGAATTCCAGCCCTGCTCTAAATGATGGTAAAGAGCTTTGTGCTATATATAATCGTGTGCACTGTATATTTTGCTTTTTTTATCATATGAAATGCGATTCTCAATGCTGATTACGCAAAATATACTTTTGTATTTATTATGTTTATATATATTTATATATAAATAATAGTGAATAATAGTGTAATTATGAAATATTTAATTTTTTGTTTTTACATCTGTATTTGTGACTAAACATCTTTTATGATTTTATTTTTTTAATAAACATCTTATAAAAATATATTAAAAAGATGATATTATATAAAATAGAAAAAAATTTTTTCTGAGAGCAAATACATAAAATGAAAAATAAATAAATGTATAAATATGTATATTGTATAAATATGTAATAGAATTTATTTTATCTATTTTTCTTTATTTCAAAAGTTATTTAATATTGAATTTTTTGCAATCGATATTAAACTTTTGTTATAGATTACAGATTTAAATAAAAGATGAAAATAATTTTTTGAATATAATATACTAAAGTAATTGTTTTATAAGATGAAAGAAAAGAAATGCATTAGATAAAGGGAAATATCAATATTATATTGCAATAATGTAATTTTAACATCTCAATGTAATATTTTAATGATCGTTTTAATTTTCAAATAGAAAACAGACATAGAGAATCCCATTCATAAATAAAATGTTTATGTATATATTATGTATATAGATATATTTTGTTTTTTTTTTGCAGTAAATATTCAATATATTAATATTTATCGCAACGTGTTTACGTAAAGTTTGTTGTTTTGCTAAGCAGGAGCTGGTGAGAATATGCGAATAAAATTTCACAAGAATTGAAACACAAAGCAATTTGCGTAGAGTAAATCTGTACAGAGAATAAAATAGTGAGTAATATGGTAGTGTATGGCGGATGTATTGTCTGTTCACTACGCATATCAGCCAGGAAATCAAACGATTATATGTACACTGGAGATTCCTGGCCAGTTAGTAGCCTAAACATCGACGTGGGCATCGTCTTCATTAATATCTGAAACAAAATGTAAATAGTTCGTAAGTAATATTTTTGAATTTAATATATAATTATTTAGATAGATTACTTTTCTATTTAAACATAACATATATTCAATATATTCATGTTTAATATAAATAATAATAATAATAATATAATATAAAATAATTTAATTATATAAATAATTTTAACATATTAAAATATTCTTATATATTATTATTAATTTATTATATCTTAATTTAATTATTATTAAATATTAAATTAAATGTGAATAAGATAGCAAAGAATAAATTTAATAAGAAAAAATATTAGATCACTAAATACAAAACAATAAAAATTTTAATAGAATTTTCAATAAATTTTTAATGTTTATTGAATTAATTAATAATTTGATTAATATAAAAATTATTACATTTGAAAAGCTTATAGAAAAAAAAATGTACAAAGGAAAAATGTTTAATTTGAAAAAAACTTTGAGTGAAGTTAAATTTTAACTGAAAAAATTAAAAAAAGGGAGACATAAAGAATTTATAAAATTAATTTATCTAATTTCAATCATAAGCTCAATTATTATTAATGTAATCATAATTTAATTAGATTTAATTAGACATAGTTCTTCTGAAATATAATTAAAAATATATATATATTTTTATATATTATACATTATATATATTGTATCTTTATTATCTTTATTATATATATACATATAAAATAAATATTTTATTAAAGAAAAATTAAAAAAAAATTAAGGATTTTTTAATATTTTTCTCCACCACTAAACAAAAAACTAAATTGAAATTATATATATATTTTAATATTATTAAGTATTATTATTCATAAATTTGATAATAAGATTTTTTATATGTATAAAAGTACAAATTTTATATATATATTTTTTGTATTTATTTTTTATTTTATTTTATTTTTTAAAAAAATTACATTTTTTTATCATATAATATATAATATATAATACATAATATATAATATTTTTTATTATATATTATATTATATTATATTATAGTTTATTTCTAGTTTATTTCTGCTTGTTATTTGTCAAAGTTTTTACAATAACAAATTATTTTTCGAAAGCTAAATGAATATTACAAATAACTGAAGAAATTCATATCATATAAGAAAACTATTATTTTTTTTTTCTAGGACAAAAAAAATTTTAAATAAATTAAAATTTTAATAAATCAATATTTTTGTAAGAAAATATTTATAATTTTAATTATATTAAACACTATTATATAAATACTGCAATTATTATTGTTATATAACACTATAATTATTATTTTATAATTGTTATTGTTATATAATATTATTATATATATTATTATTTCTAATTATATTGCAATAGAAATACAGCTAATTAAAATCACGAATTTATGATGGAATCATGATTTTATAATTGAAATTGAATAAATTTTTATTACATTATATCGAAGTTTCAATTTATATAAAGAAAGAATTGGAACAAATATTGAATTTTACATATTCATGAAATTTATTATGTAATATGCAACATAACTTTTCAAAAAATATAAATTGATATTTCTAGTTTTTAATAATACAAAAACAAAATTTATATATTTATATTTTTAAATATATTTGCATTGTTTTAAGGTATATATATATATATATGAAACTATTTTAAAAAAGAGATATCTATATATCTTCACATGTAAGATATACATAATATCTTACATTACATACATACATAATATACGGAATATTCGTAAAAAATATATTTTGATTTATTTTGGACTTTAATAAATACATTCACAATATCTTATAATAATTCATATATAAAAATTATAATAATTTATCTATTTGCTTTAAATTAAATATTATACAATGCTGAATATTCTGCAATTTATTGGAACTTGTTTAAGATTTAGAAGAATATAACTTTGCTTAAGGAACTTTATTATATAAGCATGAAAGAATCAATATTAAGCGATCGTAGTACAAATGTTAATATATATTTGTAATTTATGTTTAGTGATATACATATAAAAATAAATAGAAAAAAAAAATAACATTTTTTTCATTTAATTTTTTATATTTATATTTTATTTTTAAATAAATTAAATTTCAAAATTTTTTAAATAAATATAATTTTTTAAATATGAAATTGATTAATTTTTGATTGGATATAAAAGAATTATTGTAGTTCTTCATAAACAAATGGAAATAAACACAAAAATATATGATAAAATTTTAATAATAAAATATATAATAAAATCATTTATATCTTCTTTTATGTTTTGTTTCTTTTGAGAAAAAAATTAAATATTTACAAAATAAATAGTTAAGATATGTAATAATTACAGTTATGTAAATAACAAATTTTCGAATTTAATTTTTAAATGAAATTTTTATATTTTTTTATTTTTATATATAGAATTATCTTCTTGATTACTTATTTGTTAGGAAATTAATTGTTTTATTTATATTTGAAATTTTTTCAAATTTAATTTATCTGAAAACGAAACTTTGAAAAAAAAAATGTTATTTTCTTCTATTTTTGCAGAATTATTATTCGGTTGCTTGTGATTTCGAAATTTTATATATCTATATATTTATATATATATATTTATTTTCTCTTAATATATATAGAATATTATTATATTCGTAGATCATGATTGAAAAATTGATTTTAAAGAACGAAATAAGTACAAAAATTAGTATATCAAAATAGTGACAGAATGAAATAATAATATAATGAAACAGTAACGTTTTCATTTTATTTATTTCATTTTATCTTCATTTCATTTAATATAAACTGAATTATTTAAATCAAAAGTGTTTCAAATATATTAATATCTTATATATGTATTATAATACATATATAATACATATATGTCGTCTATATCACATGTGTATATATAAATGGATTTATCAAAAAAAAATAAATTCATTTTGAAAAGATTTAAATGTTAACATAATTTATATTATATATAATATATAATATATAATGTATATATAACGTATATCCAATAATGTTTATATATTAAAATAACTTTGTAACGAAATGAATACATTATATTAAACAAAATAAATTAATTCTAGAATCTCGTTATATCATTTGTTTATTATAATATACTTTGAAAGTATATTTAAAATTATATTTAAATATTTTAATATCTATAATTTAAGTTATATAAGTCATTATGTATGATAAAATTAAAAAATAATTATTTAATATATTCATATCAAAAAGAAAATAATTGTAACTTAATTTTTAAATTCAACTTCAAATTCGAAAATTTGTGACATCTCAAAACTTTCAAAATCCAGAATATTTTTTTTATCAAGAATTTGTTTTCAAGAATTAATATTTTAAAAAATTTAATTTTTCAAATTCTTTAAATTGAGATTTATCAATAATAAATAACTTTTAACATATCATTATCATATTAATATTAGTTTTAATTTATATAAACTATTTTATTAATAAAATCATGTTTAAATATGAAATTTAGTACAAGTAATAATTTTTATTAATAATTTTATATTTTGAAATATTTATTAAAAATTTATATATATTAATAATTTTTAATAAAATTTTAAATAAACAATATTTTAGTTTTTATGTTTTATGTTTTATTAATTTTAATATTTTAATTCAAATATTCAAAATTCTATCAATTTTGTTAAATTCTTTACTGATAGATACGTTCACTTATAATATATAAGTATATGTAAGTATAGAAAATGTTTTTCTCAAAATAGTAATATTTACATTTTTTTAAAATCATATAATATAAATGATTGAAAATATAAATCATTTTCATCTTACATCTAACTGTTGTAAGTAAGAAATATATATGAATTGTAAAATTTCATTTATCTGAATTTATTTAATATATAATATATTTAATATATAAATATTTAAGTAAAAAAGAATATATATATATATTTTTTAAATATTATTCTTTAGATTTTAAAAGATGAGAAAATTGAAAAATTGTTAAGAAGGATATACATAATATTAATATATTCATAACATATCTTTGAAGAATCATTCTACACAAAAATTAGTATAAAAGATGTCGGGTAATGTTGAAACTTATTTATTAATTATTAAGCATTATTTAAAATTTATTAATAAACAGAAGCATATCATATAATTTATTAATAAATATATAAGAATTGAATAAATAAAATAATTGAATAAATATATAAGAAAATAATTGAAATTTGTATTACATAAGATAGAGATAATAATGATAATGATAATGAGACTATTTTATTTCTATTATATTGCATTACCATGCTATGCGATTGAATTCTATTCTCTTCTCATTTCATTTAACGCGAATTTAAATTGCTTATAATTTCTTGTTTTAATTTAAATTGCATATATTTAACTTTCTGTTCTCTATAATAATTTTATAATATTATATTATATAATTTTATAATAATTATATAATAGAGCTTCCAATAATATTCCATATAATGATATAATGATATACAATTTTAATTATATCAAATATATGATTTTAATTGTATTAAATAACTGATTTATTATTATTATTATTATATTTTTATACTTAATTATAAATTAATAATTTTTTCTTTTTTATTGCAAAAATTACATATTTAATTCTTCAATAATTTAAAAAAATTAAAAAAAATAAATTATAAATAATAATTATAAATAAATTACGAATAATTTAAAATTTATAAAATATTTATTATTTTTCTGTTTTAAAAATCAATAAATAAGTCTTATATGCAATCAAAAAAATATTAACTATAAAATATTAATTGATTATGGATTGTTTCTAAATAAAAATAAAAGACGAGAAAATAATAATTATTAATATAATCTTCAGATTGATAATATTACATATGTTAATTATATATATTCAAAAAAGTATTACTAATTTATTTAATATTTTAAAAGTTTAGAAATATATTTAAAAATAGTATTAATATTGTTTTTATTATATTTTTTGTAATATCAAAATATATATATAAAAAAATATTTTTTTCTCTTGTTTTTATAATAAATGAAACTAATTTAAGTAAAAAAATTGAAATATTTTTTAATTACATTTCGAAATTTTATTAAATAGTAAAAAGATTAATGATTTATTAATGTTTGATGAAAACAAATATCAATTATTATCTTCTAATATCAAAGTATTGATGATTCCAAATAAGATTCTAAAGCTAGAAATTAAAAATTTAATTATCTATTGATTAAATTCACTTATTTGAATATGAATAATGAATTGAACTCTTTATTATACAAATAAAAATATTTGTATAATATTTTTCATCTCTCGAAAGATTCAGATAATATTGTAACTATACTACAAATTAAAAAGAAATTCTACATACCTCGCCAACAGATGTGGCAAGAAGATTGACGATTTTCTCATGCGGTACAGCAACGACACTTTGATTGTTGATTTCGATAATTCTGTGACCCACTCGAACACCTCCTCTTTCAGCGATTCCACCTCTCAATAGACTACATATTACTCCGTTTTGTACACTAAATCCTAACTGATATTTCGTATCAGGTCTTTTGATTTTGACCTCAACTACTGGCGCGCACGGAACGACAGTTAACTTGACAACTGTCTGATTCTTTGAGTTCTTGATATAAGTCTGACAAGTAGAGAGAGGCAAGCCAACTAACGAAACACCATTTATAGCTATTATCTGATCACCAATATTTAATTGTCCACAACGAGCAGCCGCACCAGCTGGTGCCAAATTTGCAATTACAACAGTTGGTAGCATAGAACCCCATCCAGATTCGACAATTACCACACCTAAAATTTCACCTTTTGCCTTAGGTACTACGACCTGTAAATATACAATAATGAAATGTTTTTTAATTCTGAAAAATGAAAAGAAAATTTTTTTTATTTAATTTTTGTCAATTAAAAATAATTATTCATTATTATATTTAGATATAATTTTATAGAAATAAATAAAAATATTAATATAAATTTATAAAATTTAAAATAAAAATTAAAATAACAATAATAAAATAATTTATCTATTTTTTAATAAGATATTATTTTTTAAAATATAATTGTTAAATAATATTAAAAATAAATTATACAAAAATAAATATTTTTAATTAAAATGGTATCATTTAAAATTATATTAAGTTAATCACAATTAATTCTTCTTTTCCATAAATTTGAAAATTTTATATATTTGTTTTTTCTTACATATATTATCATTTTGTCTCTGAAAAAGTTTAAACAAAAGAATTAATTGTGGTTAATTTTCTTCTATTATTAAAGGATATTTTATACGGGATATTATATTTATATGCGAATGAGAATATCTTATAAGGCATTGAATTTATCAAAACAATTTCTTATAAAAATTATTTTGTATAAAAGGGCACATTATTATATGATATAAATAGTTTTTGTTTGAATCAAATAGTAAAAAAGATTTAAAAATCAAAACAATTTTTTTAAATAATATATTATAGTTTTCTATTTGAAAAATAGTTAATTTTGAACATTAAGCAAATATTGAGATGAATTCAATGATCAATTATATCATATCATTTCATGTAGTAAAATTAATGGAATCAAAGTTGTGTTAATACATATAATTATTTAATATAGTTAACTGAAAATCTTGTCGCTTCAAATCATGTATTTGTATCAAACCAATTCAAATTTTATCTAAACTTACTTATTATGAAAAGATATCTGTTATAATAAACATAAAAAACAAAAAATTATTTCAGATAATTTTATTAATGAATTTTAATAATATTTTTGACAATAAATAAAATGTAATGTATTAATTGCAAAAATCTTTTTCTCATGGAATTATTTAAAAAATACAATTTTTCAAATATAAAATTAACGAATTACATTTAAAAATTATACATTACATTTTAAAATTGTATTAAAAAAATATCAAAAAGAATATTGAAAAATGTGGAAAATAATTTTTAAAAAGATTGTATTTTTAATAATAATAGATAGTTAAAGAAAAATAAATAAAAAAATAATTATTAAATTTTTGTTATTACGATCAATAATGGAAAATGAAAATGAAAATTTATTAATATCATCTGAAACGATTTCTATTCTTTTTTTTGCTAAAGTATCATAATTAATCTTTCAATAATTAATAATTATATATAATAATATATTTATATATAATTATATAATTATATATTTTATATAATTATATATTATATAATTATATATAATAATTATATATAATAATAAATTTATAAAATTTAAGTCAATTTAGCACATGAAAATAACAGAGTCACACCATTTGAAGCAAAAAAAACATTAATTTATAATTTTATATGATATGATATAACAAGATTAGTCAATAACTTGCTATAATATTATAAATATAGAAATAAATATGAATAAATAGGAAAAATATGTCAGTTAAAAAAATATTGACTTTTAAATCTCTTCCACTATTCATTAATATAAAAATCATTTATTCTATATTAATATATCTTTTTATATCAAATAACTTTTGTAGAACACATTTTTTTGATAGGTTTCAATTCTTTATGAGATATTTAATTCATTTGTATTTGAATATAATTTAACACTTTATATATATTTGTATATAAAATTTAGATATGAATTAATTCTATAAAAACATTGACAGTCATATTATATCATTTTAATCGATATATATTTTTTTAACAAAATATAAATATAAATATACTTAAATATTTAATGTTATATTATATTTTATATTTATGTTATATTTTTTATATTATATATATATACTATATACTACTTGGATATATACAAGTAGTAAATATTTAGAATGAATATACAAATATAATATATTCAAATATCAATATTTAATTAATTGATTATTAAATATAATTTAATATTTATTCAAATTTATAAATTAAATTTGTAAATTCGAAATGAAAAAAAAATAATGTTCAAAAAAGCGAATATTGTAATAATTTATATAAAATGTGTTAATATTTATATTTCATTAAAAATTATTCTAAATTTTAAATTATGATTAAATTTTAGATTATAAATAGAGAAATAAAATAAAAAAATTTTTTTTTCATAAAATTAATTCATGATTATATTTATAAAAAACGTTTTTTTTATAAATTTGCTAAAAAAAATATTTTTTTCAAAATTTTAATATATATCTTCATTACAAAATATAATTTAAAAATATTTAATTTTTTTTTTATTTTAGTTTTTAATTTATCAGGCTATTTTCATACTTATTAAGTTTATGAATTTATGAAATTAAATATAATATATAATAAAAATTACTAAATTACCTCTTTTTGCATTTCTTTTTTGGCAAACATTTGTAGTTCATCACCAAAGATTTCTTGAGAATTGAGTACCTCCTGATAATCCATTTCTTTTACAAAACTATGATCTTCTATTCCATTCGCTTTAAGGAACTCCATGTATGCTACTTGAAATGCTTGTCCAATGCTTTGTGCAATGAATCGAGCCTCTTCACTTTCAAACACGTGACAAATCATTTTTGGAGTTCTGTTGATTTTTGGTGCTTCTTCCATTTCGTGAGGTACAAAGCGTCTTCGTGCCATTAGGACTACTACATCGCCAATATCTGCTATATATGATATTGTTCTTAACGCGTGGTCCATCATGATTTCTTTCAAATCCGTATTTAAAACCATTATTTTTTCTGTTGAGATGAATAAGTCAACTTCTGTACTTGGTTGTGTTTCGCCATCTGGTGCCTGTATGTATATATTTTCATATATTTTTATATTTGAATGACGTATTTGAAATTAAAAGATTTAAATTCCATTTTACATTAAATAATAAATTAAATAATAATAAAGAATGAATATGAATATTAAAAGTTACGTTTGTTATTGGAGAAGTACAATTTATTTATAAATCAAAATTAATTTAAAAATTAAGAAATTAATCATCGATCACTTATTTATATATTCTTTTTTATATTACATTATCAATGGAAACTTTAAAAATCTGAAAAGTAATAGTATTAATTATTCTCTTAACAATTATTACAAAAAAATATTAAATAAAACTTATTTTATTTTATTTTCTTGAAACAATTAAAAAATATCTATAATTTTGCAAGTTTATATTTCTTTTTAAAATTTTGTTTAAATTTAAATTATTAATTACATTATTAAATTATTTATTATATTATTTAAATTTACATCTTTTTAATAAATTTTTTTTATTAAAAATATCCGAATTATACAAAAAAAATCATTGATTTCAATAATAAAATATATTATGTTATGTACGTTATCAGGAATAATATTTAGAATTATTTAAAAAAATATATATATATATTTTTAAATAGTTGTTCTAAATATATATACACATTAATTTTAAAATGTAATGATCACTTTTTTAATTAATTAGACAACAAATATGTAAATAAATTTTTTTTATTTAAAGATTAGTTTTTAAAAAAATTGAATTAGAAAATTCGCTGATTACGCAATTTTAATTATAAATATTTTAATTATATTTGATTTTTCTCAAAAATAAAGATATAAGTGATAAAATTCTATTCTACATTTTTTGTTTATTTTCAGATATTGAATTATTAATTCTTATTAATAATTTATCATGTAATTGGAAAAATATTAAAATGTGCTCAAAAATTGTGTAAATACAATTCCTATTTTTTTATTTTATTTTATATCACTATACTTTTTCAATAAAAATAAATAGGTATTAATTATTATTAATTTATTAAATATTGAAAAATTAAAATGGTATAATAAAAGAATACGTACCAATGCCTATTATGAAGAAGCGGCATGTAGAATAAAATAAGAAAGTTATTAATTAATCAAAATGAGTATTTTATAATAAAAAGGAATAAGAAAAGATGCTGTAGATCATTCGTTTAAAATTATAACATAAAATAATGTCTAATTTTAAAAATGTAATTTTTAATAAGTTGTGAAAGAATTATGTATATTTATTTTTTTTATATTAATAAACTTGAAATGCAAAATTTCTGTAAACCTGAGAGTTTAATAAGAAAATCTAATTAAATTTATTATACATATAATTATGAAAAATATCATATATTAAAAATATATATTAAAATATATTAAAAATATTTTATTTAAATAATCATGTTATATATATATTTTCATTGACAACGAGTAATAATAGATAAAATAGCTAAAAATTATTAATCTATCAAAGAAATATTGTTTTTTAAAATTATATATTTATTTTTTTCTTTATTTATTTCATATATTAAATTAAATTTATTATATACTTCATTCATTGATTTTCTATTCATTTGCATATTCAATTAGTTGATTAATTTTGCAATATCGAATATTTATTTTTCGAAAACTAAATATAAAATTTAATTTTAATATAAAGTTTCTTGATAAATAAGCAATAAAAATGTAAATCACTGCATATTAAAAATATTATAAAAATATTCATATAATAAAATTATAATAATAACAATAAAACTTATAATAATATATAATATATTATAATTATAATTTAATAAATATAATAAATATAATAAAATTTATAATAATATATATTTATTATAATAAATTATAATATATTATATATTATTATAATTTATAATTATAATTTACATAATATTATAATTTATAATTTTTATAGTAAACTATATTATATTAATAAATCAAAAAAGAATTTTAATAAATAAAAATAAGTACATGTAACGTAATCGAAATTGATGAAAGAACAATAGTAATTGATTAATTAAACTGTCAATAAAAATTTTTTTATAATATATATATATATTTTTTTACATTTTAAGAAATATAAAATAATCACTTATCTAAGAAGTGATGAAAAATATTTTATAAAAGATATGTTTGAACATTAAATAAAGAAATAACAATTAAATAAATCTCAGATTATATTTAAATAAATCTCTATTATATATAAATATCTCATTATTATTTTTTTTATAAAATGGTCTTTTAATAAAATAATCATTCATATTATTAAATAAATATATTCCTTTTAAATTATAATAATCGAAACATTTATATTTTATATTCGTTATAAAAATATTTAATAATCGGTTTATATTAACTTAGCAAAATCTTGGAAATTTTTAAAATCTGTATAAATATATTATAAAAATGTTTCGTTAACATATTAAAAATTTTCTAATTTCTATAACTATTTTTTAATAAAAATTAATTATAAAAATTAATTTTTAATAAAAATTAAAATCTATTTATATTTGTAGATTCTATCTATTTACTATATTGTAGACATATTAACATAATAAACATAATAACATAATAACATAATAAAAGTTGCTCGAAAGAAATTAATTAAATCTTATTGTTTTTTAAAACAATTAATTTTTGGATATCTATATTCTTAATGGGTAATTTTTTTGTATGTATTTTTATTAATAAACTTTATAATATAAATTGTATTTTAAATTAAAATTTCAAAGAAAAACAAAAACTGATGTGTGAGTTCTAAATCTATTCTGAATAATAAAATTATATAAAAAGTTATAATATAATATAATATGAAAAAATATAAAGATACTCATAAATAAATTAATTTATTAATAATTAATTTATTAATTATTCATAAATAATTCATAAATAAATATATTATTTTATCATGATGCAATAATTTCTATTTTTCGTTTTTACAAAACTGAAAAAAGAAATTGTGATGGAAAGTATTAAACAAATTCGTGATTACAATAACTCATAATTCAATATAATATAAATAGATTAGAAATTAATAAAATAAAACAGAAATTAAAATTAAATAATTCTATTAATATAATGTTGATTCATAAGTGAAAATATTTGAATTAATATATCATTATTTAAAAATTTTCGGTTTATAAAGAAAAAATAAGATTAAAAATAAGCATTATCATTTCTTTTAATAGTTAATAATAGTTTAATAGTTTAGTAATTTAATAGTTTCCATTAAAAATTTTTTCATTGAATTGTTCTGTTTTTTCTCTTAATTTTATATATAGTAATATTATGTAGTTATTATATTTCATATAGTTATTTAACATTTAATAATATTAATAATAATGTTAATAAATAATTTGTTTTTAATTGTTTTAATATTTTTAATTCGTATCACGAATTATAAAATAGATTTTAAAACGTAAAATAGTCATATTTTGTTTTTTTTTTTAAATATGGATATAATTTTGATCATAAAATTAACTTAAAGATAGCCATAAGATAAGAGCATTAGTAATATTGTATCAAAATTTAAATAATTGAAATACAAATTATAATTATATACAATTATATATAATAATTATACATGATAATTTAAAATATAAAAGTTCAAATATATCTTGAAAATTATTAACAATTATGAATTTATTAAAAAAATTGTTAAAAATATATTAAATATATATTTAATTTAAATACCTCTTACTATATAAGAAATGATTCAATCGTAAAATAATCATTTCCATATTAATATAACAAAATATAAAATTTTTAAACATAAGATTCTAAAATAGTTATTCTAATTATTCTAACAGGTAGTAATATTATTCTAACTGATCAATTTGATTTTTTTTATTAATATATTTATATAAACGTACTGTTTCAAAGAATGATCAATATATTAATTATAAAAATTATCTAAAATTTTTTTTTTCTTAATCTCAATTCATTATAACTTTAATAACTTTAATAAAGTCGGTGAATAAATTTTCATTAAATTTACATTACATAATTAAATTATACCGATGTTGAAGAGATTTTAAATTTTTTATATTTTTTTTATTTGTTATAAAAATATATAATTGGCTATATACAATTAAAACTATTAATTAAAAACGTTAATAATTTTCAATATTTTTCATATTTTGTTATGATAAATTTAAATGATAAATTTTATACTTTTATTAACTATTAAAATACTTCTATTGACTACTAATTTTCTTTATTAGTATATAATATTAGTATATAACATACGCACGCATGCATACATATATTAATAATTTATTAATATATTAATAATTTTTTTTCCTTTCTTTGTTTTGATTGCTGCATGTATATTTTCCGATATGCTTCGTATACATTGTTTTAATATATTCTTTATTTTTAGATGATTTTATTAAAATTCGATTTTTAAATTAGGCGAATGATAATTTGTATACAAATAAATTCCGGATATTTACAATTGGATTCATTCGGAAAATTTGTCTGGTTATGGGAATTTAGTAAAAAATAATAAGATATTATTAATATTCCTAATATGTACATTATTAATGTGTGGAAAATTATTAATTAATAAAATTTGTAATTAAATTTCATTTAAGTTTTTAAATTTTATTAAAAAGAAAAAATATTGATATTTACGAATAATTTTAATTTTTTGGTCAAGAACTATATTAAAATTCTTATATAACTTTTTTTAAGATCAAAATAATATAAAATAATTATATATTCTACTAAAAAATATTTTATATTATTGTTTAGCTATATTATTATATTATATATGAAATTATAATGTCTGAATCTTTTATTTTACAATAGCTTCCAGTATAAGCATTGGTTCGTTTAAAATTTTCATATTATATTTCATATATTTTGATTTTGATGAATGATAAAATAACAAAAACTGATTTATGTGAATTTTCTTATAAATGGCCACGATATAACATCGGCCATGATACAACACCCTAAAATAAGAATCTGGCTAAGAAAAAATATATTACAAATAGAAAATAAATAGTATATATTTACAATTTACAATAATTAAATAATATACATAAAGATTACATATCTAATAATATACATAAAGAAATAATTAAATAATATACATAAAGATTAAAATTCACATTAATTATTTTAAAATTTTTTTATGATTTCAGAATTTTCAAACCAAGAATTAAATTCCTTAATTAAAAAAATATTAAAAATATTTATATTTTTCTGAATATTTATAATATTTTCTTTATATTTATAATATAATACATATTTTCTTTACATGTATAAGAATAATAAAAAAGAATAAATTAATTTATTATTTTGAAAATATTTAAAATAAAAATTTACTAATAAGAATTTTTAAAGCATTATAACAGATAATACTTAATCAATTGAAAAATCTAATAGAGAAATAAAATATTTAATATTAATTTATAATAAAAATCGTATTAAATAAAATTAATAAACATAATAAATTCACATTTTATAAATAATTTAAATAATAAAATAATGGAAATTTTAATAACGAAAATGATATTAATTTGCAGACAATCTGCAGAGTGTTTATTATTCAACTTTGAAATAATATAAAATTAAAAAAAATATTATAACATAAAATTATTATTTGCAAATCCGTACAAATTTTACTTCAAAAATTAAAAAAATTGAAAGATTAACTTATTTTTAAATATATTTTTTAGAAATTGTTAGAAATTTTAAAATTTCTTTTTGCATTATAAAAATGATTCAATGTCAGTATGATAGTTTATTAGAAATAGGAATATAAGTAGAAAAAAATCAAGGTTAAAAGATGGCGAAAGTAATAAAAAATTCAAAATCTATTATCACAAATTTTATCGATAGATGATACAAAATTACAATTGAAGTATATATGTATGTATTTACGTATGTATACATTTATTTATATTATTTATATATATTTATATCCTATATCAATATAGATATGTAAATAATTTTTATATAATATAATAATAACTAATAATAATAACTTTTTGATAATTTAAAATAAATTTCAAATATAATAATAATTATTAATATTTTTAATGAAATTTTAAATTTATTTAATGAAATTTTAAAGAATTTGAAATTTAATTCTAAATCATAATCATATGAATAATTATAATGTTAATAGTCAGGATTAAAATTAATGTTACTATTGGTTCTGGTTGATATAATTTTTTATACAGTCATGAAATATTTTCAATTATATTTCCAATATTTTTATAAAAACAGAATTTAAAGAAAATAAAAAAAAAAGAAAATAGAAAGCTATATAATCCAAAGGAAGAAAAAAATCCAAAGAAAGTAAAAATAACAGAAACAAAAATGTAAAATTTTATGAAGAAGATAAAAAATATTATTATCTTCTATATATTGATTCATATAGAATTGTTGACAAAAATATTTGAAATAATTGGAATAATATATATTTAATTTTAACAACCTATATCTTTGTTAATTATAAGAAAAACTTATTTTAACTTGTTTTTAGAGTATTGTATTATATAGATATAAATAATTTATTTGTATTATATTAATGTATTATATTTGTATTAATTAATTTGATATAATAAAAGAATATTAAAAGCTAAATGAAATCATAATTATTTTTCCCGTCAAAAAATAATCGAATATTTAAAAATTTATAATAAAACTAAATAATAACTATAGTAATTAATAATTATAGTATAATTAAAATGGCAATTTTAATTATATTTGTAAGTTGAAAAAAAGTAAAAATAATTGTGATTTCATTTTTAATATTGTTTTATTATATCAAATTAGTTAAATGATTATTTTTATTTGTAAACTACAATAAATATTCTACAGAAAAAAAATTAAATTCATTTCTTCTGTTATTAATAAAAATATAGATTATTAATTAAGTATATTATTGTCCAAATATCTTTGTGTATAATTGTAGTTTATCACCGAAAAAAATGAGCAATGCATGAAATGTAACGATTGAGCACATGAAGATGCACTAAACAACATGATTTATATTTTTGTCACATTTATATGTTTGTGAAGTCGAATAGTTTAATTAGCTAAAATTATTATAATTATAATTATAAAAAATATGATTTATATTTAATTTTTTATATTTATTCCTTTAAATTTTTATTTCTTATTATAATTTAATTTAATATTTGAATTTAAAAAAAAAATATTGCATACTATGCTATGCCAAATTATGAAACAATTGTAATACTTTTTTTAATTTGTATTTTTTATTAATATAAATATTATTTATTATAAATTGAAACTATTGTAATTAATGTTAGATAATTATGTAATGATATAAAAATATTTGTTGATATAAAAAATATAATAATTTTTGTGTTATAATAATATAAATTATTATATTATTATTTTTACAAATATATATTATTATTTTTAATCTATAAAATGTATTTTAAAACGGCAAAAATCATTTTTATATAAAAGACTTTTGTATAAAAATTATTTAAAAAATGATTAAAATTATTGAAACATTTTTCGTAAATGGAATATTATTTATTTATATTTATCCTGGAATATTATTTATCTATAAAAATAGAAATAAAATTCTTCAAAAGTTTAAAAATTTAAAATAACATTAAAATTTCATAAAAATTTTTCACAATTAAAATCACACAATGGTCTAATTAATCTAAATTTAATCGATTGATCGAAATTAAAAACATTGTCATATTAATGTCTTTTTATAAAATATGATAATATTACATATCAATGTATAATAATAATTAATTATATCATAATAATAAATGTTAATTTATAAATATAAATTATAAATAATTATTTATATTTACATAAAAAATGTATATTTATATATAATAAATTATATTACTACATAATATTGTATAATAATATAATGCAATAATAATATATAACATAAAATAATAATTGATTTAAAAAAGATATATAGAAATAAAAAATTATAATATATAATTATAATATATATATATATATTTGGTTACCATTATAGTCCTATCTCGTCCCTTAAACTAATAGAATATATCGATTCATTAGAATATTTTCAATTATCAATACTCTAATACAATAAATAATAAATATATTATAAAAAGAAACTATTTTTCAGAATATTTTTTGCTTTTGAATTGTTTCTTCTTTTAGTTTTTTTTTTTGTCTTTTGATTTAATTATCAAGGTATCGGTTTATCGCAATAAAAATTGCTCTAAAAAGATGAACACTTCTTTTTTATTATAAACATAAATATTTAGAATTATTAGAATATAATAAAATTAAAAAAAATATTGAGAGCCAGTCTAATGTATAACAAAATCATTTATTATAATAGTAAAAAATATTATTGATATATAAATAGCTTTTAAATATTAATAATTGTGAAAAATATATAATATAAATGTAAATATTTTAAATATACAATATACTTAAAAAAAAATCAAAAAAATTTTTATAATGAAAAAAAATATTTTCTTTAAAACATAAAAATATTATTTTAGAGAATTTTAAAAATCAAATATATAATAATTCCTATAATTTCTAATATTTGATAAAATATAACATTTTATAATGATTAAAAAATAAAAGAACATTATTCTCTATATTATTTAACTATAAGTAATAAAAATAAATAATAAAAATTTTTTTAAGTAATAAAAATTTTTTAATTTAAGTAAAATTGATTAGTTACATTGATTAATAAAACTACTGAGTCGTTTTTGATGCATATCAATATCACAATATTGTTCGCACAATTGTCAGCATACAGGATAAAATTTGTATAATAATAAAATTGTTGGACAAAGATAATATCTATATATGTTATTTGTTCTATCTCTAAAAATGGTTCAATTTCTTTATAGCAAATTCCGCAAGAGAAAAATATGATAAATTGTAATATGTTTGCTGTCAATAATAGATCAAGTGGATATATCTCGTAATGATGTGGCATAAATCTGGTCACATTTTTTATTACTTATATCAATAATATAAGTATAATAATATAAGGTCAATAATATAAGTATAATATAATATAATATTTATAATAATAAGAGAGTGAGAAAGAAATATTATTTTGTATATGATTTCGTCAAATAAATTGTTTCGTAGTTTCTTGTCATGTTTCATTATTCCTCTATTTTGCCTGATTCTCCTATTTTTCTATGTTAATGCCGAATATTTTATTTTGAATGCTTTGCGAAAGAATATTGTTATAATAATAGTGTATATAATAATAGAGTTGTTGTAAACATAATATGCGTGATAGAATTTAATAATCGCAATTTATATAAGGAATAGAGAATAGGAATTATGTAAGGAAAGAAAGAATAAATTAATGAAATTTAATGATATCATTTATTTGATAATAAGTATCATGCACTTAATATTACGAAATAGTTTTTAGATAGTATCGTGAAATTTCATTAATTTGTTATTTAATTCAATTATTCTCTATGTAAATTCTATAATGTCAGATTCTATATTTGTAATACTTTTTTCGGTAATACTTTTTTTTGCATGACTTATGAATTGCACGACTTTATTGGAACATTTTTTTTTATAGAAAAATGCAAAATTTTGATCGATAGAATATATGAATTTATAAATATATAAAAAATTATAATTATCAAATAAAAAATAATGTATGATATTAATATTATTTTATCATGAAAACTTCCATATAACATTTTTAATAATTTTTTAAAATTTTATTTCAATTAATAAATTTCTATTATTTATCTATTTTAAAGATCAAAAGTTTTAATTTTTTTTTATTTCTTGAAAAATATAAGAAATTATAATTAATTTTTAAAAACATGTTAGAAATAGATATGTTAAAAATATAATTTCAATATTTTTAAACATAAAAATATAAAAAAACATAAATCAATAAACATAATAATCAATAAAATTTTTAAACAAAATAAATAATTAATATCTGATAAATGATATCTATCACAAATATTTTAATATGTTAGGTTAAAATCTATTACATATAATTAAGATTTTCAAAGATTTTATATTAATTTTAATTTATTATTTTTTCTTATTGACTATAAAATTCGTTACGAAACATTTGGAAAAATATTAACTAAAATAATCTTTATTTAATATTTTCTAATTAATATTGAATTATTATTTTATATTAAATTATTAAATTATTATATATTTATTTATTAAAAATTAAATCAATAATTAAATCTAAAAAATTCGAAAAATAATTCATAACACAACAATTTTAAAATACTCGTTGTCAATGAAAAAAAACGAAGATGATACACAAAGAAACAATGAACAAAAAGTAGTTTTTAAGATAAGTCGAACATAATAACGATTATAGAATAAAATATGATACATCTAAGGGTTGGAGGGCGGACCTTGATTTTAGTCACAGCCTCCCGCACTATGTGGTTGTTAAGGCGCTTACGTCTCCCTTCCTCTTCAACTTCAATTGATCCGAGAAAGTGAAGTCTGAAAACAGTAGTAGGCTCCATAGAGCCATTGATTGGGGCCAGTTTTGATTGGAGCCCCACAGTCTGCGACTCGGACTGGCCCTCACCAGAAGTATTTCCTATAAGTTCTTCGCTTGAATCACATTCATCTTCCTCGAGGCTTCTTTGCGAGGCAACGCTGCATCGACCAAATTCATGCTGCCTCCTATAGTTTAATAGCGTAGCCTGCATATCCGTCACCACTGGCGGTCCCTCCTTTCGTAACGATAAACAAACAAATGTTCTTGCTAATCACATTATCACGCACCACTAATATCACGAATAAACTTTTCGTTTCGATTTTTTCTTTTTCTTTCTTTCTCTATTGATGCATTTTTTTTCAAATTTATCTTGATTTTCACTTTCTTTTCTATTGCAAAAATAGCACAATTATGTGTAATTAATTTGTTTCGAAGCAAAGAAAATTGATAGTTTATCTTTAACTTCGATTTTATTCAACTTACTTTTTATATTTTTCCCATAGAATGAATATTTTAATATAAAATTGATATTATAATATATCTGTACTACTAAATGTTTCATTAGCATATTATGGATATGTGTTATTTATTAAGTACAAACTATCAGGTATCGATGTGATGGAAATCAGATTAAACAAATTCATGAAAAGCATTTAAAACATAAGCTAAATTTGATGGAATATAGAAGCTGGTATTGTATCATGCTAAGAGGAAGAGAAAGAGAGAGAAGGATATCATTTCATACATAAAATATCCTAAAATATCGTTCAAATTTAGGGTAGTATGCAAATTTGTATAGATCAATAAATTCTTAAAATTTTTATGAAACATTGAACATTTAATACGGCACTGATATTTTTAAGATCTTATATACAAAAATAAATATGAACTATAATAATTTTTTATTATTTGAAAACTACTTAACTTAATGTTTTGAAGTCTAAAAAAAAATTGTCATATAATTATTGATTTTTATGAAAGATTTTTTCTTAAATATTTTCACAAATAGATAAAATATAAATGGAAGTGATCAGAAGTTATCATTTACTTAACAACATTTGAAAAGTATCAGATCATTAATAAAAAATCATATCTTGATTAACAAAATGTTAAATAGATTTATACAATATACTTTTAGAAATTAAATTTTAGATTAGAATTAGAATTTAAAACAGATAAAAAAGTTGATCTATAAAAATTTTAATTAAAATTTATTTATTAAGTTGTAAACAATTTAAATTCGCATTAAATGAAGTAAAAATAGAATGAGATAATAATGTAAGCAGAGTTTTTACTCTCTTCATATCTCGTTTTGACAAATGCAAACGTCAACTATATAATTTAATAAATAAATAAATCCTAATGAACATTTTATACCAACTTTTATGTTATGGCATATATTGATATATTTTTCAAATATTTTATAATTCTATATTATAATCATATTATTTTACAGAAGAAGCGTAAATGCATACACTTAGTAATATACATTACATGTATATTATATAAGTATTATATAAGTATACATATTATATAATATACATATATTAATTTATAAACTAAAAGTATTTATAACTAATCAAATATAAACTTTAACTAAAAAATATAATTTCATATTTAATTTAATAAAAATATATAGAAAATAAAATACTATGATATGATTGCTTATATTGTATGATTCTTTTTTTAATTGATTAATTACAATATATATAATGATTAATTATATATATAATTAGATATAATGTATATTATATATATAATAATATATAATGATAATTACAATAATTGTTTGCTCCATGCGAATTGATTCAATATTAGAATAAAATAATTATTATTAATATATATAAGAACAATCATTTCCTAATCACTAAGCGATCGAAAAAATTTAAGGAGTTTATTTTAAATTTAATATATTTTTATTATTAGTTTTTATCTGTTCTAGTAAATATAGCATATGTAATAAATTTTCTAGTAAATATGTATATTTAATAAAAAGAATCTATATTTAGTTACTTTTATATATTTGAGTTGAATTTACTAAAATTTTATATAAATATATATTTATAAGTGTATACATTTATTATACTTTGAGCTTTTACTAGAAATTATACATTAAATTACAGTTATAATAATAATATAATATAAATGCATAAATGTGACAATCTCATTTATAAATTCTATTGTTAATATTAAAACAATTAAGTCTCTAAAAATGACGGATTTCATATTTTTTGATTTATGATTATAAAATATCTTGAATATAAAAATGTTTTTGGCAAAATATTACATTTTACATATACCATTATTATTATAATTATACACATTATTATTATATTATTTATTTTTTAATATTAATTATTTATATACAATAATTTAATTATAATCATTTATATGTAAAATATATATTTATTGGAGATCGATAATTCTATTAAGTGAATTTTAAAATCATACTATAGCTTCATTGATAGATCATATATTACAGTTTTATTATTTGAAAAAATTAATAAAATATAACATATTAAATTTATATAAAATTTTATCAAATCATAAATTAAAATTTTTCAATATTAAAAATCATACGTATATAATCACTTCATCTTTTATATAAAGTTTATTTTATTTATCTAGTTATATATCTTTTAAAAATATATGAAAAGATAGTTCTTTAGTATAATAAAAGTTATTTGGTATGAGAAGATATAGTGTTATAATTATTAATAGTTTTTTGTAGATAAATGCGTAAAATATATTAGAAAATCATGTTTTTAATATTTATCGTTATTATTTCCTATAAAAAGTACTAAACTATTTGAAAAAAATCACTTCAGAAGATATAACTTGATGTTTGTAAAATTGTATAAATGGCAATGAAGAATATGAATGGTAGAATATCGTTTCGTCTGTTATCTTGTTATCTTTCGTACAATTTTACAAACTTAAAATTACTTCAATTAATTTCCTAGACTAGATTCTTTGATATAAATAATTTAATATGTTTATAATGTGAGAAACAATAAGATATATTATAATTAATAAATAAAAAAATATATAATTAAGATTAAAAAAACATTTTTATAATATAACATACATATCCAGTTATAAAAAAATTATTGTATAATGTATCTTCTTATATCAAACAATTTTTATAAGATATTTAAATAAAATAAACTTTCTGTAGAATAGAAGAGAAACCAAATGAAATAATTTTAATTATAATACCAAAAATCAAAAATTTAATTTACTTACACTTTCTATCATTGTTTGACTTTTATGCATACAAATTTTTATAAAAATAAATTTTATAATATAATTAATACAAATATATTAATTTTTACTGTTTAAATAAATAAACTTTTTAAAAATATTTTACAACTATATTTTTATTTAAAAATAAATTATATATCTTTAAAATTTTTATAAACTATTATATTTATTATATATAATAGTTATTTATATTATTATATAATAGTTTTGTAGAATATAATTTGCAATATAGAAGATTATGTTTAATTTTTCAATATGAAATTTGACACGAAAAAAAAACATGTAAAATATTATTTTCAGATTATATACAGAATGTTCTAAAAATATCTGAATATTCCTAAACTGGAAATAAGATAATTATAAGCATTTAATTATAACATGTAACATTTTTTTTTACAAAAACTTTCGTTACTCATTTTATTAACGAGTTTAAGAATACCAGCCAATCATGACACTAATTATGTATTGCTAATCGAGTTCAAATAATATATATCAAAAAAAATATATTATAGAATATAACAAATATTTTTTTATTAAAAAAATTATATCGAATTATATCATGAACAATGAATAAATAAATAAATAAATATAATATTCAATATGCACATATATGTACAAAATAAACATATATATACAAAATCCGAAAATCAAATTTTTGCTATGGTTCTCATGATTCCTATATCATTTGGCACAATCTAATTACAATCTAATTCAATTAAAACGATTTATTGAATGATGGTCTAAGATGTAAATTGTTATCTTTGATACAATATATATTATGCTAAATGACAATAGTATAAGATATAATAGAATATATTAGAAAATATCATAATTGTATATAATATATAATTCAAAAACTGAAAACAATTATCAATTACATATAAAAGAAAAAGAATTTTATTTAAAAATATATTCTTAATAATTTATTTTAAATTATTTCATTAAAAAGCGATACATTGATTATATTTTATTTAAAAAAAAATAAGTAAATGTAAATGTTCCTAGTAGAATTGATAGATATTATTTATAAATAGTTTGCATGTCACTGACAACAATCAGACAATACTATATACTATATATGTATAAATATATACATATAATCGATCCAAGGAGAGAAATTAGATGTAGATAGATATAAATAGATGTATGTACTTGATATAACTCACAATATGTATATTTAAAAAAACTTTAAGATTTCCGTGAGTTATATAAATTTATTCCCTATCGATATTTGACTATCGTTTTGTATCAATAATTGTACAATAATAATTATAGCACATCAATATCAAGTACTCGTTTTATTTATATTTTTTGATTACGTAGGATACTTTTATTCTGATATTTCAATTCTTTTAGTTATATCACCATATCATGGTTTATATAATATATAATATATAATTATAATTTTAAAATTGTAAAAGAAATTTTCATTAATGAATAAATAAATAAACAAATGGATTTGATAGAAATTCCTAAATTTTTAAGAACGTTTAATTTAGAAAATTTTCTACAAAAAGTAAAAGAAAAACATTAAATTTTGTATTTAGAACTTGATAGTCATTTAAATAATTAATATATCAAAATTATCAATAACATTTTTTTTTCTTTTTTTTTCATATTTTTATAAGTTTAATAATATTTTTATATTCTATTTATTAATACTTCTTACACAGACTTGTCTTTTTCAATTTAAAATAAATAAAAAATAACATACAATTTATACTCATCTGTAAATTGTCTTAAAAAATCTTGTATTTTGCTTCCTATTAATAGATTGTCAACAGACAATTATCTATTATATGGACAGACTATAAATATTAATCTCAGTTTATAAAAATAGACTTATATTTTTCAGAATGTTTTTTTTTTTTATGTATTTATATCTATTGCCATATGAATAATATTAATATAAAGGAAAATTAAAATGTAATATTTTCATTTTAAACTTGGAAATGTCCACTTTGTTGTTAACACAAAAATCCATTAACATAAATATAATATTTTTTTTTCGTTCCATACTATAATACTGTATGTTACATGAAGTTTTTATAATACATGGTCGTGCAAAAATAATATTGTGCTACATATAATCTATGAAGCAAAATAAGACAGAAACTGTACATAAAAAAATTAAGAAGCCAAATAAAAATATTTCTCTATTATGGACATTATATATTCAAAATATGTATATATATTATTATGTTAAACATATAACAGAAATAATTTGAATATTTATTAGCATTCAATTAAATAAATATTCACGCTATTAGATATTCCCAAGCATTTTTCTTACATATAGTTTTTAAAAGAAAAGGAAAAGAAATTATTAAAGAAAGATTATTTTTCATATGCATATATTGAATAAATTAAAATTTATAATAATATTTATCAAATGATAATATCCTGAATTTTTTATATTTAATATTTTTTTTATATTTTATGATATTGTACGACAAAATAATTTACTATATAATGAAAAAAAGATAAAAATGAGATGAATATTGTTTGAAAAGATTATTTAGTAATCTTTAAGTAAATTTATGAAATATGCTCAAAATGATTTTCATATTTATTATGAATTCATAAAATAATTGAAAGATCAACAAATCTTTGTTATCAATTTTATAATTTTACTTAGTAATATTATTAAATATAAATTTAAAAATTTTTTTTTATTTTTGCCTTTTTTTAAATATTATATATATCATAGATCATAATTTTCCATATAAATAAAGTCAAGAGGATAATACATCTATATGGAGAAATTTAAAGAAAAATAAAATTACATTGGAGATTTGATTTTTAAGAAAAATAAATTCGAAAATTTATTGAGTATCCATAATTCTTATATAGATACGAGTAATAATTAATAAAAAATTATAATATGAATATAATACGAATAAGTAAGTTATAATATATAGAATTAATATATAAAATGTATAGAAAGTAATTAAAATGATTATATTTGGATCGGTAAAAATTTGTAAATAAAAATACATGCAAAAATAATCCTGAGTTCAACTAAAATCAAATTTATTGCATTGTAATTCAATTATTCTCTTGAAAAAAATATAAAATTTAAATTAATTTTCGAATTTATTTTATTTATAATTTTTTTACATTTTTCAATCAATTATAAGAAAAATAGTATTTATTGAATATAGATACCCCAGATCTGTTATATACCCGATATTTTTTTTTTGTCTATTATTTATTTAAATAAGATTGAATTCGCATTTCTAATTCTTTATATACAAAATATGAAATATTTAATTAATGGTTGATAATACAAAACTGAAAATAATAAGAATTTCAACTTCATGTCAATCATTAATTTCAAAAAAATTCATCGTTTGATGCATACATGTTTCAAATTTGATCTTATTTAAATAACAATAAAAAAACAGAAAAAAAAGAAAAAAAAAGATATTATAAGAAATTTCGAAAATATATAATAAAAAAAGTGATTAAGCAAAATAAAAATTTTTTGTCTAAATTTATTTTTAAGAAAATTTTGCAAATTCAAAAATGAAATTCAAAAATATTTATAAAATAAATTTATTGAAGATCTCTTTTCGAATATTCATAATCTAATTGAATTTTCTTTTTTTTCGACATATTTTCGTTCTATTGTTAGTGACTGAAAAAAAAAGAGTATCATTTATGTTGATTATGTGATGATTATACGATCTGCTACTGGTATAATTATAAAATCTATAAATTTTTTTCAATGTTACCTGATTCGTTCAATATAAGATATATAATAATAGATTTGGAATATCTTAAGCTATTTTTTTATAGATTGAATAACATAAATAAATTATAAATAAAACAAATTTTAACTAAAAACTAATAAAACTTTAATAATTTCTTTTTAAAACAATAATTGAATTGCGACCGATTCTTTTGATACTTTTTATTTTTGTAATGAGTAGATACAATGTAATATAAAAAAATCAGATCTTGAAATTCGAGATTAAAATCATTTTTGCACTTTTATTTACAAATCTTTAGCTATCGATTCAAAGATATAAAAAAAAGTACTATACTTTTTATATTTATTTTTTATATATCCTATATATAATCAATTATTAATCAAGTATACTCGTTATAAATTAAATAATTAATTATTAATAACATATGATATGAATTTATAAATTTGATTTTCTCAAAAATAAATTTAGACGAAAAAATTTTATTCTTTTATTTTATATTTTTTTGCTTGTTTTTACATTATTATATTAGAATATTTTGTTACTAATAATATTTATCTAATATCTATTTAGGAATAAGCTAAATATATGCAGGATATTAATATATTCCTGAGACATTTTTTGAGAATCAATTTTAGAAACTAAAAAAAATTGTTAATTATTAAATGAAGCTTGTATAATACAAAAATGTTGTTTGAATCTTTTTTCATTAAGTTATAACTAATGTAAATTTGGATTAAACGAAGTAAGATGAATTGAATTAAGCTAAATGGAAACAATTCTATCTTCATTCCATTATTTTCCTGTCTTCGTGTCATTTCATTTAACATTCATTTCACTTAAATTTAAATTGTTTAAAGATTAATAAATAAGTGTCAATAAATATTTTTATGCAACAACTTTTTTTGATGCATTTGTTTTGAGCATCATTTTTCAAAGATTATTCATCAATTTTTCAAAGATGTCTCATAAAAATAAAAATATCTTATATTCAATTGAGATGTATTTTTCGCAAAAAACTAATGTAATTTTATTATTTTTAATTTCAATATTATTATTATAAACTGTATTATCTCTCTGAGATTTGGTTGATAGTATATCAGATATTTGAAAAAATCTATTTCAGCATCTAATAATTCGACGGGTATAATTTCAATCATAATCATATTTTATGTTTATTATTCAGCAATGATTATAAGCTCTATTTCACATATATATATTTGTATTATTCTTTATTCAGAGTATGTTAAAAATCATTATACAATTATGCTGAAAATCATAATACAAAATAATACAAAATCGTAATAAAATAAGTCCGAATGAAAATCCCATATTTTTTAAAATGATTAACATATCGTAAATTTAACTAACATTTAAAGAAAGAAAATATATTTGCAAGCATAAATATATATAAATTTATAATACTAAAGAACCAAAAAAATAATATAGATTTTGAAAAAAAAATATAATTGAATTCTATTTCATCCGGAATCTCTAATATCTTTGTTTCAAAGTGTCATGGTTTAATTAGAAAATATATATTGTAAATCTAATAAAACGAAAAATTTTTTTTTATATAAAAACTTTTTTTTATATAAAATATTTCCATAATTTAAAATTAAAAATTTTTAAAAATTTTGAATATCTTTCATAAAATCATTCAATCAAAGATTGAATCCAGTCATATTATTATAATGTATGATTATATACTTCTCACATTAGCATTTAGTAATCATTTTTTTTTTCCGAGAATACTTTCTTATATTAGAAATCTGAAAAATTTTCATCGAAAAATAAATCTTATATACTATTTTTCGTCTACTTAATTTTTTTAAATTTTTACTTTTTTATTTTTTTTTATTTTTCAATTGCAATTTTTTTCGATACTTTATTTTATTAATGTTTTTGAGACATTATTAAAATGATATTTTTTATACATTTTCTGATTTATTAAACTGTATTCATTGATCTATTGAGAATTGAATAAATTTATTAATAATATCTATTGCCTTTCTTGCAAAAGTTTCTATAGATTTTGGTTCTACAATTCTATTAATATTTGTAATATATTGTTCTAATCACTGTTCTGATTATTCTTCTTTATTTAATTTGAAATGATATTGCATTAAAATCTATATATATTTTTGTGATATTATCTATTCCGTAAAAAATCATCATAATCCAAAAGCCAGGAAGTGATTTTTTTTCAACAACTATACTAATATTTTTATATTTTTATTATATTTTAATGTATATATTATATATATTATATTTTAATAATATATATATATATATGTAATATAGCAATTCAATATATTAATATTAGTTATTTTTATATTTATAATTATACAAATATAGATTCATTGGATATGTAAATTCATATATAAATTAATCAAATAATCCATAGACGAAAAATTCATATTATTCAGATATATTTTACATTCATAAATTCATAATTCATAGTTATATTATTGCATAGATATTAGACATTTAATTGTTTTGTATAATGACTTCGAGTTAAATCTTATTGTATATTCAATGTTCTTTTGTATTTCGGATTTATCAATCCGAACTCTAATGTATTGAATGCAAGTCATTCAAAATAAATTATATTATATATTACTTTATACTATATGTTAAACTAAGCAAGGATGGTTTTATATCACATATAGTTTTGAATTTTTAAAATTTTGATTTAAAAATTCGATCTTAAATATTTATAGAAAGTTAGAAATTTTCTAATTTATAGTAATATCATAAAGTCATTATCCCAAAGATTATGATAATTATTCTCGATAATTTTAAACTACTTGATCTAGTAAGAAATTTGTTTTTTTGAATTATCGAGGATTCTCCTTAAGAGGAAAGATTATTCTAAAGTTTTCAATATTTCATATCATTGCAATATATCTTTTTATAGCATACAATTTTTATCTGAAACATTTTTTTGTCTTTCTGATAATAACAGAAATAATCATGTTGTGTATACATTTAAAACAGACATTTAAAACATAACCATTGATTTTAATTTATGACATATTTAGATATTTTTATAATTATTTAAATTAAAAAATAATCTTTACTATTATATTAAACTTTATATATATATTTATATTTATATTCATGAGAGAACATCCTGTGATCATCATATATCTATTAATATATTGCGGAAGATAATTAAGATATATATATAATAATCGATCAAAATTATTTTGTTGTAAGTTGTTTCTTGTATTATTTTCTTTGTTTTATTTAATATATAATTATTCAGCTCACTTGAGCTTCTTTTATAAAACATGAATATTTTTATATTTAATATTAAATAAATAATCCTCGATAATAATTCTATTAAATATAATCTAATATTTATAAGATTTATCTAATATTATAAAAATGACATATATTAATTTGAAATTTTATTGAATTCAAAATAATATTGAAAAAACAAATATTTATCAATATAATTAAACTATGTCGCAAACTATATATTATATTTATATATATCATCATATATATATATGTATATCATTATATATATATATATATATATCATCATATATATATATATGTATATCATTATATATATATATATATATATGATTATATATATATATATATATCATCATATATATATATATGTATATCATTATATATATATATATATATATATATATATATATATATATCATGATACATTATTATATATGTTATTATATATATAGAATTTTATTTGTTGTTTGATCATTATTTATCTTGCATTAAATATATATTATGGCCATTAATATATACAGCGATAAAAATTATTTCCTAATAATAATGATATATTTTTTCTCATATCGAGTTTATTTTGAAAAATTATATGTACAATTAGTATTTATCTATGAAAATCTTTGAAATCCGCGAAATATGAAAATAAAATATAAAACAACTTTTGTGTAATTAAAATTATAATGATAAAAATTTGATGATTGCAATATTAGCTCATAATTAATTTATATTTGTTATTATAAATTTTGTTATAAATTCTTGTAATTTTATTATTTAAAATATCATCGCATTTATTTGATTATTATAATTTCAATTATTAATATTTTATTTTTGTTTTATGGAACTTTTGAATCTATGGAATGTCTATCAAACTTTTTATGAATATATAGATGTTAAAGTATGATATTAGATCATTCAGCTTAGAATAATTCAAAGTTATGATTATTTTTTGACAAATTATAACTCAAAATATAATTTATGATAAATATATATTAATCAATAATAGCTTGAAGAATTCTTCTTAGGGATTATTCAAGCAGCTGATCCATGATATACTTTGATATGAATTTGGAGTTTAAGATTTAATTTTGATTTGATCACATATTGTGAGTTATTATGAGAAACAATGATTTCACATAGCATGTATAATATATTCATTAATATAGTTTACTATATGATGTATAGTTATTATAAAAATGATATATAGTTTATTATAAAAATGGGAAAACATCATATTTTTTCATCTATTCAACTTCAGTTAAAGATTTCACGTATTTTCTCAACATTTCATCATTTCAACATTTAACTTTATTTATTACATTTATTATAATTGATTACTAAAAGTAATTATGATAATCATAATTATTATTCAAGAAATTATAAATGTAGGAATTAATATATCTTATAATTATAATAATCTTGCATAAAATTTTTAATTTATAATCAATAATTTATCTATAATTAATAATTATATATTTATATTATATGAATATATATATGAATAATTATATTATTATATTATTTATATTATGTTATTTATATGTTATAGTAATACATATTTATTATGTTAATAGAAAATTAATAAAAATGAACAAAGAAAAAATTTGATGTAGCTTTTCAAAGAAGCAGTAATAATTAAAATAATTCTAAATTCAGAAATCTGTAAGAGTATAAGAAATTACTTCGATATCTTTGATTATGAATATTTCTTTTATTGATTATTTAATGATTACAAAATATTTAATTAGTAATCATGATTAAGTATGATTTTATTTATAATCTTTGTTTAATCATTAATTTTCAATCATTAATTATCTTTCATCATTAATCATCTATTAACTATTTACCTAAAGATTAGTAATAAAAGAAATTAATTGATCTACAAAATATATATTATATAAGATTTTAATAATTATAAGCTTATAATTGTATTTAATTTATATAATTATATAATTATATAATTGTATTTAATTTATTTTAAATTAAATAAATAAATGAAGCGATTTATTGAAAATAAATAAATAATTGTATAAATAAAATTGTTTAGAAAAAAATAAAATAAAAAAAAATTAGATAGGTAATTTTATTTTTATTTTAGTAATTATATATTTTAAATATAGTCATTATGGTTATTATTATTGATATTATTGATTAATTGAAAATTATATATAATATAATTTATATAATATAATACAATATAATATAATATAATATAATATAATATAATATAATTTATATAATATAATATAATATAATATAATATAATATAATATAATATAATATAATATAATATAATATAATATAATATAATATAATATAATATAATATAATATAATATAATATAATATAATATAATATAATATAATATAATATAATATAATATAATATAATATAATATAATATAATATAATATAATATAATATAATATAATATAATATAATATAATATAATATAATATAATATAATATAATATAATATAATATAATATAATATAATATAATATAATATAATATAATATAATATAATATAATATAATATAATATAATGTAATGTAATATAATATAATGTAATGTAATATAATATAATATAATATAATATAATATAATATAATATAATATAATATAATGTAATATAATATAATATAATATAATATAATATAATATAATATAATATAATATAATATAAGAGAAATATAATATAATTATTCGATTAAGAAAATTGCATTCTTGAGATTTTGTCTATTTTATCATTATATGTTTAAGAGATCATGTTCTTTTTTATAAAATATGTTCTATATAATTTTTGTCTATTTATTATCTATTAATGGTCTTAAAAGTCTGCCTTATATAAAACAATTGCTTATAGAGCATGCAAAACATATAAATAATCCAAAATATAAATTGTAAATTTTAGCAATTTTTGAATTCATTTGAAATCCTCGAATTCTATTATTTCGTATAATAGAAAATAAGAAATGAATAAAATTTAAAGAAATATACGGATAGTAATTATTAAATATTCAACGAATAATGATATATTTTATATAAAATATTACTCAAATGATGATGTTATTTTAATTTTTGTTATATGAATCAAAAAAGTGTATCATGTCGGAATATTAATATGAATCACAATATTTTTAATTAATATATTAAATAATATGTATATCATTGTACAAGAATTGGCAAATTTCACAGCAAACTTTTTTTCTATTTATAATAAATAAGCGATAGACACTAACAAAAAAAGTAAAATATATAAAAATATTAAGAAAGTAATGTATCATTTCCTTTCTTTTTTTCATTTAATTTTTAAAAAGAGCATTAAAAAAGATTTATGAAAATTAATGTTATCAATTCAAAGAAAGAAACTATTCAAAGAACTAGAATTCATATAAATATGTGACACTAACACTATAAAATTTAATAAATTTCACACTTAATTTTTATTCATATTAGTTAATATATTAAGATATATTAAGATAATAAAAAGAAATACCAAAATTTTTTAAAGTTTTTAT
Source organism: Apis cerana (assembly GCF_029169275.1). Classification (NCBI taxonomy): domain Eukaryota; kingdom Metazoa; phylum Arthropoda; class Insecta; order Hymenoptera; family Apidae; genus Apis; species Apis cerana. The sequence goes on from NC_083853.1 coordinate 2,066,285, forward strand.
TCATATTATAGCTATAGTTATAGTTTTGGATAGGGATAGAATTTGAATTAAGTACAAAAGAAATCAAATATAAAAGCTATAAGAGATACATTCGCGAGCATTTATTTGCGAAATTTATAAACATTGTATTCGGAGAAATTTTTTATATAAAAAACTTTTTCTATTATTATCGCGCGCAGGTTTTTATTAAGCCTAAACAAAGAATGATATTATCTGAGAAGATTGCCTTTGAGAATTTAGCCGATATTTATAATTATATATTTCTGACATATTTTAGCCTAACTGAACCTAGCCGATTTTAATAGTGACATATTTCAAACGCGGTTGATTCAAAGATAAATAACATTGTTTTAGTTCGAGGAATCTATAAGAGAGATGCGATCTGTTTCTCTTTATTGTGAGATTTTCGTATACAGATCATCACTCAGGCCCGGAATTTCCTCGAATTAGAGGGTTGCCAGATATTGGTAATATTATTGATCATTGGTGTGCCCCATCGGAAAACGTTCAATTGAATCAAGAAGAGATTTTTCTAAGGCATGAGCTTTATTTGCTAAGAACGTCTCATTGTGAATATATCAGTCCGACCGCTAAATACGACAATTACATTACTTGCTATAATATTGAGAGAGATTCTCTTCTTTAAAAAAATTATTTAATAAATATTAATCTATATCGCTTCTTATGTAGTTCACTCATCTTTAAGAAGTATATCATTTGTTACGATATCTTAAAAAGCATTTTACAAACATTCAGCTATTAATTTACATCCAGCAATCCATTAATAATATCGTTGCAGGCATAAGAAGAACAAATAAACAAATAAAGTTTTATATTAATTGATGTTGCAGTTATTACTAAATACAGATGATTTGGTATAAAATTTCCAAAAAAAAAAAAGAATATATATTATCAATTGTAACAAAAAACATGATAACTCATAATATAAAAAGATATTTCAGTTATCATTAGATAATTCTATTATTATATTAGTTTTAAGCAAATATTAATCTTAAAAAACTATAAAAAAATATATTATGTTTTATCTTTTTTTTTAGTAGTATATATCGATACAATGATAATAAATTATATGATACTGAATAAAAATTGATTTCAACAATTTAAAGAATTATAAATAACAAACAATTTGTTATTTCATAAAATAGATATATGGCAATATAAAATTGTAGGATCCGTCATAATATAAAAATATTTTAATGCTGCATATACCGAATTTCAATACTTAGGATTTATAATAGTTTTTGATGATAGCAAATATAAAATATATTAGAAAGACGATTATAAATTCAGAAAATCCAATATCTAAAGATCATTGATTCAAATCATTGAGAATGCAAACAATTTTGAAAATTAACAATGATATTAACTCAAAATATTAAAATATTTTGAAAATTAATAATGATATTAACTAAAAATATGATTTTATTGTATCATGATTTATGTAAAAACTTAAAAATAATAATAGAAATTAGTTATAAAAATATGAATAGAATATTCTATATATGTATTTTATATATGTTTAATACATATATGTAATAAATGCAATGTATTCAATGCAGCATATATAATCGCGACTAATTTATACGCTTTGTGAGTGATTAGTATTTTTTTTTGTTGGTAATTACTAACAAAACTGTAATGAAAGTTTTTTCCAAACAAAAAAAAAATATTATTTAGATTATCAGAAATCATCAATTAATAGATATTCTTTCATTTTTATACATATCTTGTATATGTATAAAAAAAAAAACAAGCAGATAAAAAGATAAAAAATGAATCTATTTCTGCAACTTTTAAATGTTAATGTATGGATTAAATAAATAATAAAAACTTGCAAGATATTTCTTATAAATGATTATATTAGAATAATATTTGACAATTTTCTTCAAAGAATGAAATCATAAAGAATTTTAAGAAAATCAAATTCTAGAAGAGACAGATAAGAAAATTAAAATGATAAAAAACTAAAAGAAAAGAATTTTTAATGGAAAAGTACTTGAAAATTAATTTAATTTATCATTAAGTTTATTTTATCATACACTTCTGAATAAAATGATAATGAAAAAAATTATCATTGAAAACATATGATATATGTTAAATAAATTGAATTGTATTTTATGAAAAAAATACAGTGTAAAGATAGTAATTCATTTAAAAAAGTTCTCCTACACAAAACTATCAAAAAACAAGATGATGGGTAGATCTATATATCTTATGATTTATAGATGGGCAAAAAAATAGATTTGATGACATTTATAAATATTCAATTGCAAAGGATTTATATTGTTCATATCTGAAATGAAATCTTTCGAGTCGGCATAAGAATAAGAAAAATATTTTCCTTTTTGCTTATCAATACGTTATAATCTTATCTATATATAATTAAAATAAAAAAATTGTATTTTTATGAATGTATTAAATTGAGATCAATAAAAAAAATTCGTATTTCTTCTAGAATATTTCTTTTAAACTCAATTTTGAAGAAATGCATTTTTGTTACATGCATGATTATTACAAAAATTTGGAAGAATTAAAGAAAATAGATTAATTAAAGTAAAGAATTCAACGAATATAATAAAGATATAGGATTTTTTTTTTATTAAAGATTAGTTTGGAATAAAAAAATTCCAGATAAAGAGAAAATATAATTAATTCTTGCAACTAATGCAAGAAGATCTTCCAAATAAAAGAGAAAAAAAGCGCAAAAAAAGCTGAAGAAATACATAATTTTCCGTTTTAATGACAGAAGAAAACAATAATAATAATCAATCATTTAGAAAGGAATATTTAAAAAATCATTCGAAAATAAAATATTTCTAACATGAAAGAAAGATTAAAGAATTCTCAGATACAATAAGATATTTAGCTTTTGACAACATGAGATTCATCATTATGCAAAAAAAACTTTGTTTTCAATTAAAATATAATAATTATATATAATATAATATATAAAAAAAAAGAATTAGTTTTACTAGAAATAATCATGTTTGAGAATTTTTAAATTTTCTATAATTAAAAAGAAATCTAATTCTAATAAAATCCAAATTTTCAAATTAAAAAAAGACAAAAATATTTCAGTCAAATGAATTCGAAATACATTTATTTGCGAAAAACTTCAATTCTCTGGATTAAATTTTAATTTGATTTGTTTTTAAATATTTAATGATTAGATTTCTTATTTTTTTAACAATGTAACTGGTTATTAATTTTTTGGATATTATCAAATGAATTTTCTTAAAAGATAATTAAAAAACGAAAAAATGTTAATATATTAATATAATTATATTTATATAAGATATTTTTGGAGATCGATTCTAAAACTAAAATAAATATAAAAATAAATATACGAAAAATCGATTAAGGCTTATTTATTATATTATAACATATACAAATAATTTAAATTCGTGTTGAATGAATTAAGGAACTAAAATAATAACAGTCTATATAATTTTAAAAAAGCGGTTTCATTTACAATTTCCGTCTCATATTGTGTAATATAAATTTCAATTATTTATAACAATAAATAAGCTTCAATTAATACTTGTATATATTAACTTCTGTATTTATTTCGGCTATTAGAATTAATCCAAAAATGAATTTATTAATATCCTATACATAAAATAATCGGAAAATTACATTTAGAATAATTTGCTATCTGAGAAGAATTATGGTATGAAAGCAAGTATCAAGATATAGAATGACAACATATTTATAAAATTGAGTTATTCAAATGTTGTATATTTAAATAATATATTATAAAAATGAAGAGAACTATGAATTAATAATAATCATATATGTATATAGATAACATATGATTATTACTAGCAAAAATAAGAAAAAGAAAAATTTATTAAAAATGTACTTAAATATAAAAATTGCAATAGAAATTTAAAAATGCGAAATCTATACAAATTGGTGATTTTTTTGTGCATAATTAATTATATAATAAATAATTTAAAAAAATAAATGTAGAAACAATTTTTCTAATCTGAAATCTTATGAGATTTCTAATAAGCATTGTTATATAACTTATAAATGTAAATAAAATATTATAAATAATACAATCCTGAATATTCTGTATAATAATTTGTTGTAACTTGTTGAAATTAAATTTTTGTTAAATGACATATTATATAATATATATATACTTTATATTATATTAAAGTAAAATTTTGAAACATCTAATGCTAAGAATGCAGAAATGTATATATTTAAAAATATATGAATTTAATTTTTCGTTAAGGAACTTAGCTATTATAATATTAATTATAGTAAGCGCCATTACTATATGATATTATGTATTCAACTAAACGCTCTCACTTTATTTAACACAAATTTTATCTAACAAGATGCCTATAATTCTCATTAATTGAATCTTATTAAGGATGTATATATGAATTTTTTTTATCATTTGATATTTAGATTGCTTAAAATCATATTTTGGATTGTATTATTTCAATTTTTAATAAGTATTTTATATTTTTCTTTTAATAAGTATTACTCCCATAATTGGAAATATATCCTCATATAGAGGATATATTTATCCTTATATATATATCCTTCAAATAGATTTTTAAAGTTTTTTTTTAAATTTAGTTCAAAATATTTGTTTGTGAGCTAATATATTTATTTTTTTTGGTTTTTATTTCTTTTATTTATTTATTTATTTTTTATATATTTCACTCTATATTAATTTTATATCTAGATGTATTTTATCATATTTTTTTATGATATATTTTTATTATTTAATGGAAGTTTCTCCTTTTTTTAATATAAATGTAATGGGATTGAATTTTTTTAAATTTTCTACTCTTTAAAGTAATTTTATATTTTATACTTTATAAAAATATTTTTGAGAGTATTCTTAAAATTTTGATAACAAAAATCATTTATAAATTCAAGAACTTGTTTGGACGATAGTTATTATATGATAATATATATTATATATAAAATTGATCATATTGCAAAACTTTTATTTTTATTACAAAAATGTCTAAGATTATAAATTTTAATTGCAAAAATTCATCAATTATATAGATTTATATTAGATTTAAATAAATAATAATAATAATTTTGGAAGAAAGTTTTTTCTTATTTTGTATAACAAACTTTTGTATCATATTTTTAAAGGATTTTTCAACATTAATAAATCGCAATTTATATTTATTTTTATATATAATTATTTTTATTACATATTTATTTTTCTCTGTGCTTGTAAAAATATTGTGGATTATTCTGCTCACTATTCTATTCTCTTATATATATAGTATATTTTTTGTAAAAATACCAAATTAATATGTATCAATCTTTTGTCTGCAATAATCTTTGGATTTTTTTTTAAATTTTAAAATCAGAATCTTTAAATAAAATAAAAAAATTTCAAATTCATTTATTCATATTATAGTAATATAATATATAGTAGTAGTATTTTTAATCATTTATATATTTTTGAATTTATATATTTTTTGAATTATAGAAAAGAAATATTTTTAATTGTTATTTTAAGAATTAAACTTACTCCTTAAATTTATTTTTTAAAATAACTTTACAGCATTTTCTATTTCGTTTGATATTTTATATATTATTACCATATTAACAATCGAAAAAAGACTCTGATAAGATTCGTTAAAATAATAAATTTTTATTGATTTTATTTTAAACTTGACTTAATATTTTCGTCAATTGTCTTTTTGACATAAATTCAGAAATTATTAATGCTTCATATTATCAAAATAAAAAAAATACATTTATTTATAAATATTATTAAAATGGATAAAATTTTTATTATGAAAATGAAATTATAAATGAAATAATAAAAAATTGAAATGTAAATTAAAATTAAATTATTAATATTTAATATTATTAAAATATTGATTTTTATTAACAATTATTTCATATTAAATTTTTATTAGAGTTTAAAAAATATATATATATATAAATAATGATTTTTTTTTAAAAATTTAAAAATATTTTTAAATATTTTTTAAATTCATTTGAATTTTTTTAAAATATATATTATTAATATATAAAATTATTAAAAATTATTTTTTGCTTTATTAAGTTTAATTTTGATTATATTTTTATTTTATTAAATTAATTTCAAAGATTTATATCTCATAAATATACAATAATGTTAAGATTATCCTATTTTTAATGCTTGTTTTTAAAATTATTTATCTTAATATAAAATTAAAAAATATTAAAATAAAAATCTTTAAATAGAAAATAAACTTTTGACACGTTTTTGCAATATTTCTAAATTGTTGAAAAAACTCTCAGGTTTAACCAATTATTTATTATAATTATAAATTGAAATTTAGTAAAAAAGTGAATAAAAAGTTATAACATATTTGTTATAAAATTCTATATCATATTTTTCGGAATTGCTTTTTGTGCATATGAATATATATAATATAATCAATATAATATATTATTGTTATTTACATATCATACAAACTTTACAAATTTATAGAAATATATTTTTAAAAGATATAAAAACATATTATGTATTTAATTATTTTATCTTTGATATTAAATTTATTAAAATGATGCAATTAAAAAATATGATAAAAAATATTAAATTCAATACAATATGTTTCCTAAAATGTATTTCAGAACAATATAATATATTTCATAAAAATTCTAAATTTAAATAATAAAATAATTTTTTATATTTGAAAACAAATATAAGTTAGAAGAGATTTAGTTAATATAGTTTAATAAGTTCTTATATTAGAATGTTTTATAATATAGGATGAAAGTAATATTTAAAAATTTCAGATAATATTTTAGAATCTAATTTAATAATAATTTAGAAGAAATAAGAAAAGTTCATAAATATATCATTTCATTTTTATAAAATATAGTTCATTTTTATAAGAATAAAGTATCTTAATAAATAATTTTTATATGTGATTATTTTTATAATTATATAATTTTTAATAATCGATATTTAAATATGTTTACAAGAGATGCAATAAGCGTGATTATTGTATATTTTAACACATACTTCTAATTTTGTGAATATAATTAATAATTTTTCAATATTTCTTGATGTTTCTCGAATGTGAAATACTATTTCAGCTCATTAAGATATAAAATAAAAATACAATATATATATTTATAACCTTTTTTTTATTCTACATATTGAAATATTGTCTATTGATATTACTGAACATTTTATATTCGATACAATTATTATTTTAAAAAAAATTTTTATAATAAATAATAAAATTCATTATGATTAATATTTATAGAATATATTTTAAATCATTTAATTTTAAATCATCAAAAATGTACATGAAAATTGAAATTTAATTCTATATTCGTAATAATGATCAGAATTATTGATAATTTGTTGATTATGTGAGGATTATTACTCTCTATCAAAAAATTTCATAATTATTAATTTAATAACTTTAATAGTATATTGAAAATATTCTATAAATATATACAAAATGAATTACATAAAACAGAATATTATATTTGCGTTATTAATTTTTATATTATCTCAGAATAAAATTATATGATTTCAATATAAATCACATATAATGATAAAAAAAACTTTTTTATTTTATTACATTCTATTTTAAGAATATGTATTTTTTTAAGTGATATGTATTTTTATAGTATTAAATAATAAATAATGCCAAAAAATTTATCAAATAATATATGATCTTGAATTTAAAAATTAATTTAAATGTCCTGTATATCAATCATTTTCGACGAAAATTTGAATTTATAATTATTCTTTTTATATTCTTTAGAGTAATTGCTTTCTTGCAATAAGTATTATCTTTATATTTTCTCTATAAATCAAATAAATAAGATTTGAAGGAATTATATAATTATGTTTTGTATGAACATTTTCAAAAATAAAATCTTACAGAATGATTAAATACATGTATCGAAATACTAAAAATTATGATTTTAAATATTTAATTTCATTGAAATAAAATAATTTACATATTGATTGTCTTCTTGATTGAATCTTAATTTCTTAATTCAAAGTCATTTCATTGATATATTAAATCAATGGTCTTAAAATCATTTATAATTTGATAAAATCTGTAATAAAAACTATATAGTCTCGTTTAAAAAAAGAAAAAAGAAATACAATCGAATTCTAAAGAAAATAATCTTGAAAAAAATTTGTTTTTATCATTATATATTTATTTTTTTCATAATTCTTCAAATCATGTAATTTTATCCTAAAAATTTTGAATAATAATTATATGATATGGATGATAATGGAAATATTAATTTTAATTTATTCTGTTTTTATCATAATTCATTTTGTGCAATACAATAAATTTTTTGTATTTGTTTTTTTCGTCTTAAGTATTTTCATAACATATCATATATATTACAGATTTATATGTATAAATATATCTATATAACAAATCACAAAATTAACAGAAGAAAAATGCTTATGATAGCAATAGCTTTTTATCGATGTTTTTGAAAAATCATGCATTTATAAAATAACTTGTGCAAAAGATCAATTGTGCAAGTGTTTAATAATTTATAAGGACAATCTACCTTTATTTTGCAATTGCAATAGTTTAAAATAAAATAAACAACATATGATAAATGTGAAAATCATGAAAATTATACATAACTTCTACTACATATACAGAGCATAAGTGAGTGCATATATAACAATTAATTTAACATTAACAATATTAGTAATATACTAATTTAAAATATTAATATTATATTTTATTATTAAGTATTAAGTACTATATTTAATTATTATAACTATGTGATTGTAATAGACATAATAAAATTTTACGATAAATTTTATTGAAAAAAAATATAAGGAAATATTCATAAAATATAATATCGTTAATAGATATAACAGATAAATTTTATATGAAACAGAACTTAAAAATAATTCCACATTAAATTAATCAGATAAAAATTATTTTATATTTTTATATATTTGTTAAAATTATTTTGCATCCAAAATATTCATGTATTTTAAATTTGACACAAAAAAATATATTGAATATTTTCATTCTTTCTTTTTCTTTATAAAAGTTATATTGTATTTTTATTTAACATATTATTATATTATATATTTTTTTTATGTATTCTTTATATTTTGTATTTTAATTACATGTATTTTAATTTAATTTATCTAAAATATAATTTTTTTCTTTTGAAAAAAATATTATAATTGATACAAAATTAAATTAGTTGTAAAAACTAAATCAATCAAAATAATAAAAAAAGTTATGTTTCATATAATTTTAATAAAATTAGAATATATTATCATATTCATAATTAAAATATAATTATTTTATTAAATTAAAAATTTATAATAAATTTTACATAAAAAAATTTTGTTTTCGATTTATCTATATTTATAGGAAATGAAACATTTAAAATATCTAAATAAATCGTTTCTTTTTTATAATAAAAAAAAATGAAATTAAATTTGCTTGATTTAGAAGAAAAATGATTTGTTAAAGTTTTTTTAAATATAATATTTTAATGATGATTTTTTATTATTCTTCTTTAAAACATTTTAAAAAAATACAATAATCCACAATTAAAAATAATATACAATTGAAGTTTATTTAAATTTACTGAAAAATAAATTATTTCAAAGCATTAATCAAAATTTCGTATTTTTTCTTATTACTAATATGTACTGCATTGACATGTAAATTTCTATTAAAAAGTTTCTTTTTGCATCGTTCTTTATTATCCATGTTTGAAAAATTTCTGTAATTTTAAAAAAATATTTAAGGATTTGATACGGAAAATCTTTCAGAATATAAATGCTATTTTCACAATTTTATGACATTTACATTAATTAAAAATTATATTTTCTTTTTGTATAATGCATTTTGAAATATTAATTTAAAGAATTATTACAAAGCATATTTCAGTTGGTAGCATATTTTAATAAAAAAAATAGTATATGTTAATAAAAATAATACAGGGAAAGCAATATAATTGAATATTTATTTATTTTTTTCTATAATTCACATATCAACAATAAGAAAAGACACAAAATTACTCAATTACTATTTTAAAATAATTTATTTTTCATTGTTGACTTATTTTTATTTTCGATTGTAAATCATTGTATTCATTTTAAAACTTTTTATCATAATATATGTATAAAAAAAAAAATATCCTTGTATTTAGTAACTTTTAATATCAGATTTTATATCCTTGAAATTAAGAATAAATAAGTTTAGCTGGACATATTGTAAAATATAGCGATAAATTAAAGCGAATTATTTAGACAAATCATTTTAGATAATCATTTTGTAAAATTATTTTCTATCCTATTTTTCTATTTTTAATAAAAATAATGTAACACGATGCACAGTAATCCTCTTTAATTATTTGTTTTATAATATTTCGTTTTGTAATATTTTGTTTTATAATATTCAAATTGTAAAAAAAATATATTAAAATGAAGCTTAAACTGGATAATATGATAATAATTATATCAAATGATAGATTAATTGTAGGAAAAAATGTACAAAAATTATTATTGTTAATTTTATTATTATTATATATTAATTATGTTATTATTTATATATTATATATATTGAAGAGTATTAAAGAATATTGAAGACTTATTTACACATAATATAAAAATAATAAAAAATATATAATCATAATAATATATAATTCAAAGTTTAGATTCTAAGAATATTTAGAAAAATTTATTTTCCTATTTTTCATATCGCTACAATAAGATGTAAACAAACAAAAATATTGAAGCAGTCTTTAATCACTATTGTTAAGCGAATATATTGAAAAAATTGAAATTGAAAAAAAATATTGACATTGATTGATTTTTTTTATAAATTATGGTTATTGAGTTTATAATTTTTGCATATTAGAGATTATAGATTGTATTTTTAAAAATAATTAAGGAAAACAACAAAATATTATAATTGATTTTATTAAAACAAATATTGACATATTTGTAATTTTTTGATAAACTATAAAAACTATAAAAACTTATTTCAACTGTTATTTTTTTAGAATATGATGATTTTGAATATACTTCGATTTTCAACTTATTAATGTTTGATGAAATTGAAATTTGAAGATTATAAAAAAGCATGCAATATATAGTCTGTCAAAAAAATATTAGCGTATTCTTTAAAATATAACTTCTTTAAAATTGGACTTAATTTTTTTATATCTAATAAATTAATCTATTTAGTTTTTCAAAAAAAATTAAATCCAATTTAAAAAAAATTATATTTCAAAATATATGCCAATATTTTTTCCTGATTGATTATATATAATATTAATTATTATATATAGTAATAATATAATTATTATATATAAATATAATCGTGATGTATTCTAAGAAATATGAAATTGTCAATAGATGATTTTCTTCAAGCTTTAATTTTTGTTTGTTTTTTTAAAATTCTATTCTAAAATATTCAAACAAACTATTTCATTATTATATCTTTAATAAAAATAAACTAATCATTCTTAATTGAACTAATATACTATTATTTTAGTTTTATTTTTTAACATATATATATATATATTTTGGATCTAATTTCATCTCTATTAAATTTTATTGTTAAAAATAATATAATATAATAAACATATTTCTCAATATAATTAACAAATTCCAATTGTTTATTCGGATTAATTTTATTGAATTATAATTATAGAATGATTAATTAACTTTTATCTTATAATATGTATTATTATTTTTTTTTTCGTTTATTAATCTTTAAAGTTGTTCATGGAACATTTATTACATATTTTTTATATTAGAGAATCATTTAATTATATTTGAAGATTTATTGAAAATGATTTATTTAAAATACGAGATACTTCGAAATGAAATAAAATTTGAAAAATATTCATTTTCTATTATATTTTATGTCTTCAGATTCGTGTTTTCAAGATTATTCTATAAATGTCATAATGTTAAGAATGAAAAAAAAAGAAAAGATTCCCTAATATTTTTATATTTTATTCTTATTAACTCTTATTCTTTCTATAATTTTAAGTTTTAAATATTGTAAGTGAAAGGAAAATTTTAAAAGTTTAAGGAGAGAAAAAAAAATATGTGTAATTAATTATTTGTGTCTAAATTTTTGCTTAAGAATTGAATAATTATCTAAAAATAATAATATAAAAGAAAGAAATAATATAAAAAGAAAATTAGAAAAATTACATAGAATGAAAAAAACAAAAATTATATGAAATAGAAAAAAATAATCGAGAAAAATAGAAAAAATATGATTTTATAAATATTTAAAAAAAGAAAATTATATAAGAATATAACAAAGATAAAAAAACAGATTCATTTAATACTAACTTTTAAACAACTTCTTTTAAACAACAGAAAAATATAACACGAAATTTACAAAAGATTTTTAAATATTTCTCAACAAGATTTCAAAAAAAGGAAGAATTAATTTTTTATTAAATGATTTTATTCTACTGAATTGCAACATGATGTTTCTATTTCTTTCTTTTGTTTAATATTTATTTTTTTTAAATATTTTTCTATTTAGCTCATATTTAAAAAAAACAAAAAATATATCAAATAAAATAAATTCGCTAATAAATATAATCGGATATACATTCGAAAAAATTCTTTCGCTGTATACTGATAAAAAATGAATATTGACTTTTTGAAAAATTTTTATACTTTAATGCGACTAGATCAGATATTTATCTTAAAATAAACTTCTTGAAGCTTAAAAAGCATCATTTTCAATTACAATTATAGTAAACAATTATAATGATATTTCGCAGAAATAATCATCCAAAATATTTCGCATTATTTCATATTAAAATGAATATATTCTGATTATATTATAATTAAAAGATTAAATTAGAAAAAATTCTTATTTGAATTTTTTGTTAAAATTTTTTGAAAAAAATTTAATATTATTTAAAATATTTTTGTGAAAGATTAATTTTAATTGAGGTTATCAAGATAGATCACTCAATATATAAAAATTCTCTGAGGCGGAGAAAATATTTGATGAGTTTTTATTTGCAATATATATATATATATATATGTTTACATATATATATATATATATATATGTTTACATATATATATTTATATTTTTAATTTTAAAAACTAACTATATAGCAATTATTGAAAAGTATCTCAAATCTTGTTTTATACAATTCAGTTTTTACTTTCACTGAAATTAGCTTTCAATAAGAAATTAATATCTAATGAAAATTAAATAAAAAAATTTAAAAATGAAATTTCAAATTAATCGATTTTAAAAACGAAAATATTTAATTAGAATATTTTAATTAAATATAAATATAATAAATATAATAAATAATAATAAATATAAATATAAATTAATTGTGATCTTAAAATTCATTTCAAAAATATTATAATAAAAATATCAACTTATGTTATTTGTAAACAAAGATAAAAAATAATGAACAATTTAATTAGGTTTTCTTCAAACATAAACAATTATCATTATGGCTTATCATTACTTCAGTGTGGATAAGATGTTTTCATTTTTTGCAAATTATAAAAAAACATTCTTTTAACGAAAATCAATTAAAACAATCATTAAGAAGATTAGACATAATTTTAGAATCTTTGTAGGAATTAAATTGTAGAAATATTCATCCGAGTTTGTTCAAGAAATATTCAATAGAAATATTCAAAATATACATTAAGAATTATTTTTATTATTAAATATACCTTAATATTTTTATTATTAAATTTTTATTATTAAATATACATCAAATATGGACAAAATTTTGATACAGAAATAATAAAAAAAAGTGATTTATTGGGATATTCTTAAAAAAAACAACAATAAAACAACATGCAATAAAAATTTTCGGAATTCTAGAGAATCAATCAGTAAGAAAATCTTCTGAATTGATACAATGTCTAACTTTTATACGTTTTATTTAATATATTATTAATACATTAATAATATATTTAAATCATGTAATATTTTCTATTTTGTTTCAAAAAAAAATTTTACAAAATTATTTTTTTATAATTATAAATATTTTTTATATATTAAAATTTTTCTTATTTTTTTTAATTAATTTTTATATACAAACTATATAAATATATAAATTAATGAATTAGTAATTAATTTATTATATTTTTCATTTATTATTATTACTATTATAAAACACTTTTAAAAATTATATTCTTTTTGTTATTTTTCAATGTTAATTTCATTTGGTAAATGATCTAATTTAAATATGTTGCTGAAATCGAATTACAATATTATTTTTATATTTTTCACTGAAAATGAAAATAATTAAATTTTATTTTATTTTAATTTATTGTAAAATGTAACTTATGTGTATTCTAAACTATTTAGGAAATGTTTTTATTTGCAAAAATATTATTATTCTTAAAATAATAAAATTCTTGAAAAAAAACAATGAAATTTCTTGGATTTATTCTACAGATAAATAATGAAGACAGTTAATAATTTGAAAAAATTAATTTGAAAAAAAAGAATTTTCATTCAAACAATGAAATATATAAGTTTAAACAAAGAATTATTAGAATCTACTCAAATCAAAAAACAAAGTGTTAAATGTTGAGATTATTCGTGTTTTATTAAAATTATTTCTTAAAACATCCATACATTATAAAAAATAACAATATTTAAATTTCAAACGGATATTTTTACTTATTGTACATAACATAATATGAATATTCAAATTCAGAGATCATAATATTTAAAATTTAATATAGCCGAAAAATTTTATATATATTATATATATTATATACAATAAAATATTATTATTTTCGTGAATTCTTCGAAATTCTGTCGAAAATTTATTCTAAAGAATATGAAGTGTATGTATTTTGAAGGATATATGAAAATAATTCCAATCAAAGAATTAAGAATAGTAATTGCTAACATATGAAAAAAAATCTAGAAATAATAGATAAATTTGTAAGAAATATGAAAATGAAAATTGTTTAATTAATTTTACATCATGAATTTTCAATTATTAAAAACAATTTTTATTATAAATAGATTATATAAGATTTTATAACTAAATTTATATTTTTGTCCATTTTACAAATAATAATTTCCGAAAAAAAACAAATAATTCATTGTTTCTGTGTAAATATAAAATATTATAAAGTTTTTTTCATGATTGTATTTTTACGCAATTCTGCAAAAAATAATAATAACCTTAAGTAACAATAAATGAAACAAAAAAATGGATTTTTGATTTTTTTAATTTATTAAAATTTCATAATATTTAATAATTATTATTTAAACATCATATATATAAGAATTACAATAATAGTTTGGTTTTTTGGAAATATATTGTAAACAAACTGATAATTTTTTTATATTATAATGAATATAATAAATTTCTTTTCGTTTTCACAAATTTTACGATATTTTCCTCTAGCAATTATCCTATCTTTATTCTTTTTCATTGATCTTTGAAAAATACATTGATGAGAGAAAAAATTTTTTTTCTATTTTTTTTAATATAATAGTGAAAGATAGAATTTTTTTTTAACATTCAGACAGTGAAGTATTCAGATCCTAATCATTCTTGGATATTTGCAGATTATATTACAGCAATAATTGATTTGAGTATTTAAAAATATAATTTCTCAATAATATTTAATCGAAATTAGAATAGAATAGAATATTTATTATATTAAGGACAAATCCAAGATTTGTAAAACGGTCAGACAGCTCGGATTTTATTTTCAACAACTTGAGTATCTTCAATAATCTACAATTATTTATGAATGAGTACAATTCTCTAATGTTTTACAAATTTTCAATTTAAATAAAGATATAACAGCAATAATCACTTCACAACTTATACTTGCGCGCCTAGTGGACTACCGTGAAAGCGAGCACAAAATTCTTCATGTGTTGCAACGCGACTCCGCGAAACCGTCACCCAACATATTATATATTAGTCTCTCTAATCCCTTTCATTTTTTCGAAAAGTAATAATTGAAAGAAAGACAAGCCGGCGACAGTTTTCAGATCAAATCAGTTAGAATAAAAATAGAATGCAAAATAAATAGAATTAAACGATACAGTTTGCATTAAAGTACAAATCATTAGAATCATTGTTATGGTCAATTAATCACAAACAATTAAAATAAATTCAAAGCTCATAATATAAAAGATTATACTATTCTATGATAATAGGTCCTTCGAGTAATCAGTTCAAGCATCATATTTGTGTAATATTTGAAGTCATTCAGTTTCAACTTTAACATACTATAAGAAAAAGAAATAAAAAAAAAATTTGATTTTAAGTAAAAATTTACAAGAAAGTATAATATACAAAAGTTATAATATTTTAAAATAATTATCTTACTTAAATGTCTAAAAATAAAGTGTCTAATTGATAAATGACAATATTTTTTGCAAAATAATAAATGATATTAAATAATTGTGAAGTTTCTAATAAACGTATTTTACATAGTAACAGAGCAAAAATAGAAATTTAAGAAAATTACACAAAGAAAATTTATTTAGGATCAAATCGATATTGTTGCGCTGTTTGAATATTAAGCTAACGAGATATTCAAAAGAATAAAAATAAATGTACAAAAAACAAGATTTTTAAAAATTAATTGAATTACAAAAATAAATAAGTAAATAAGTAAATTATAATAGAATGAAAAAATGACATTGTTGTCTGATAAAAAGAGAAGGATTTAATGAAGCATCATAATTCAATGAACAAGAAATGTTGAAAAAAATGTTTTTTTAGAATATTTCTATATTAAAACATATTCTTTATAAAATCAACATAAAATAGTATGAAATTTTTATATTATTATAATAAATAAGATATTCTTATATATTATAATAAATAAGATATCCTTATATAATATATATATGAATTAGCAGAAATATAAGTCAATAAAAACGTAAAGAAACATCGAATTTATAAAATATGACAAAAAATTATATAATGAATTATATACGAGACAAAAGATTGGAAATTCTTATCAATAAATTTGCAAAAATAATTAGATATAATTCCTGATACAATTTAAAAAAATATTGAAAGTAATAAGAAAAATAAAATTCGTATATGAAATAAAATTGTATCATAATTATTCTAAATAATTAGTCATTTACTTTAAAAAAAATAATAATTATTTTCTTAATTTGCAATACAAATTCGTGAACAATTAATGTTCTGGAATTTTTAGAGAAAGGAATCTTAACTAAAAAAAATAAAAATCTTAATAGAATAGAAATAGTAAATAGAAAGTTTTAGAAATTTTTGGCAACAATTCGAAATAGATCAAAGAAATTTCTTATATATACTATTTTTAAAATTGAAGTAAGAAATAAAAGAATAATTGAATATTAAATAATAGATTGAGTAGATAAAAAAAAAGCAAAAAAAAAAAAAAAAAATAAAAAGAGAAAATATGAAAAAAAATATGTAGATTCTTAAAATTAAAAACATCAAAAATAAAATCAGAGGTAGTGGCAATTTTTTCAGAAGATGATCAAAAAAGGAATAATTATTTAGTAAATCAAAAGTTGGATTCGCTTTAATAATAATAGATGGAAAAAACAACATAATAGATAGGTTACAATTTATAGGAATGTCTATTTCAAAAATTATATATCTTTAAATTTTTTAAATGGAACTACTTAAACTCATAAAATCAATTCTATTCAATAATTTATTTTAAAATAAAATTTTAAAATTGTCAAGTATATTCTGTTCAATTTTTTATATATTTAGTATTTTTTTCAATAATTATTTTAACATCTATTTCTATAGAATATCTTTTCCAATTGAAATTTATGCATATTCAAATTAAAAAAAATTTTTTATAGTAAAGTTAACTCTAAAATTGACAAATCATGAAAAAGAAAATTAGATCTTGAAGTTCAATAAAACTGCAATATCATCTATAAATAAACTAAAAATATAGTTTTTATCATATAAATTAATGAAAGAAAATTTTTCTTTTTATATTTTCTTTTTATAATAAAAAAATAGAGAAAAAGAACAATAGAAGAAAATATTGATGCGATGAAATATTCAATATTAGAATTAAAAGATTAAACGAATCATTGATTGATTTATTCATGTTAAATAAAAAACTAATGTTAAATGCGAATTTTTTACTTAGAAAGAGAATTCCAATTTGGAAATTTAATTCAGACATTATAGATATCCATAAAAGAAAATTAACTTTTATTAAATATATATCCATAAAAAAAAAATTAACATATAAAATTGTAGATTATTGTATTATATTTAATTTATCAACTTTTCCAAAATGTATAGAAGCATTTGATTTGAAAACATTGGTTGTACTATTACTGCATAATAATTCGTGTCTATTTTTTATTATTCATATATATATTTAATTATTTTTATATGCATAAGAAATTCGTATGACATATAAATATTTAAATATTTAAATAAAAAAAATGAAAACTACATTATTATTATAGAATTTATTATTGAAATAAGAAAAATAAAATTTGTATAATGTTTATATATTTATATGTAAATTTATATATATATATTGATTTTTTTTGTTAAAATTTTTTCAATGAAAATGATATAATCGTGTTTGAATCAAATTGAATTGAATAGACCAATGTTTATCTTTATTTTATTTGTATTCAATGTTTTTTTATTATGAAGATATTGCAACAAAATAATTGAAATTTATTATTCAAATAATGAAAATTTAATATTTCTAATAACTACAAATAATATTACATATTATCTATCAAATATATAGGGATATTGGAGAAGATTGATATGTGGAAAAATTTGATACATTTTTATATTTTCCACATTAAAAATAAAAGAAAAATGCTTCAATATAAAATGTTTTTATAGATATTATATTAAGATTTTTTTAAGAAAATTTATTAATGTAAAATTATTTTATTTAAAGAGATTCATTTTCATTTTGTTAAAAAATATAAATTTTTACTTAATTTATACAAAGTTTTTATTAAATATTGATTTTTATAAAATATCATTAATTTTATTTTCGTTTTTTTCAGTTTAAGATTAAATATTGTTACAATTATTGTTTTAAAATTGGAAACGTATAAAATATATAATCAAAGAAGGTTTGATACATGTATTATATAATAAAATAAATTATATTTATTATTATAAATATAATTATAATAATATAATAAATAATTTAATCTTGCATAATCTATAATAGATATTAAGCAAACAAATTATGATGGAAATTTAAATTTTAATAAATATCATTTAAATAGAAGTCTAAAAATTGTCAAATAAATTAATGAGAATGACTAAAAAAATACAAAATCAATAAAATGATTTTAATGGTCTAAATATATAATTATAATATAAAAATAATAAAAATATAGTTTTTTATCCAAATTTCATATCACAAATATTTACAAATGAAGAGAAATTATTAATTTGCAAAATATTAATTTATTAATTTCAATAAATCTTGATTATATCTTTGTTATATATGTTAATATCAATATTATGAAGTTTGAGAATGATACAGGTATTGAAAACAGATGAAAATGAAAAGATAGAGCTTGCATTTATTGCAATTCTTCATATTTCGAAACTAAATTGGATTTAATATTAAATATGTTCCAAATATATATTATGCACAATATGCTGATATAAAATTTCGAACAAAAATGTTTCATTTGTGAAATTAATATGAAATAAATTATTTTATCTTTATGTCTTATGTTTTTCACAATTATGTATCGACTCTCTTAACAGATTAGCAGATTTGAGATATTTTATATTATTTACAGAAAAACATTTTTTAAATATATTTTTTATTTAAATTTAAAAAATATATGTTTGTTTTTGTTAATAGAATAATAGAATATTATAAATGAATTGAATGTAAATATGCAAAAAAATTATTAAAATTATTATTTACTTTCTTTACTTTAATTACTTTATAATCTTATACAATCTTTTTTTTCAAAAATGTATTAATCCCCTCCACTTGTCCTATTTTCAAATACACATCAATCTATTAATTTTTTCAATTTTTATTTTCGCTGTTTATTATTTTTTTTATTATTATTCTATACAAATATTCGATATAACAAAGGAATTAAAATGAAAATGAAGCTGTATTGTTATCTATTAAGAAGGTTTTTTAGATTGAAGATATAATATGTTTCTAACATATTATAACAATACATAATAATAGAAAATTGTAAGATTGGAATTTAATTTATTATTTTTCATTTTTCTCTTGATCTACTTTTTCTTTTCGATTGATTATTCATTCATGTAAGTTAATAAAGTATTTTCAATAATATTTTGTTTATAATTGAATTATGAAACCACAACTAAAAATGAAATTATAATAATATTAATTTATTGATAATATTTAAACACATGAAATAATATTTAAACACATTCTTTTAATAAAGTTTCAGCCAAATAATCTTCATATAAAAATTGTTAGATATAATGAAGTTGTAAAATAATAATCATTTATCTAAATAATTATATTCGAAGAACATTAAATCATAAATAGGCAAAATTTAATAATTGAAATTAAGAATAAAATTATTTCAACAAGTTATTTCAATAATTATATGAAAAATGAATTAACTATAATAACTACAAATAAATGTTATTCAAGCATTTTAATAAATTTATAATTATTTAAAGTAACTTTATTTAAAATTTTTAACTTTTTCAAGGGTTAATATCCAATTCTGCAATCAATAAATAGCATTTATTGCTTGCGAGATTTGACCAACTTATTCGGAAAAATTCTTCACGTGAAATCTCTCATTATTTTTGGTCATTGAATTTATTAAAAACAAAGATTCTAAGATGCGACTGCCTAAGATAACATTGCTTTTGAGGAAATGATTGAATTTGTATATAATTTAAAATATTTCAATCTAGCAGGAATGCAATATAATCTTAAATTGAAGAACATATTCCAGACACAGTTATTTCATTATATTATATATCTGCTTATGAATTTTTTTTGTTTGTTGATTGATGTTAATTATCATGATAAAAAAAAATATCAATGGCATAAATTTCTATTATGCGAATTATTATATAGTGACGAAAAAAAATATTTATATATTATCAATTATTATTAATTTAAAATAATAATAACTTCTAAATTATTTTAAATCAAAAATATTGCATCAAAATATTGTTAAGAATTCAATTTAAAAAAAAATATATCATTATCAATTAACTAAAATTAATAACAAATATAATTCAAAAATTAGTGCGAAAAATGTATTCATATATTTACTCCATCTATGATTTTGAATATTTTAATAAAAAAATATTTGATTTAGATATTTAATTATTTAATTATTCTGATATATTTTATTTTCTAACTTCATTTAATAATAAAATGATATGAAAAAGTGAAATTAAATAAAATTATTGCGAAAATCAAAAGACAATATAAATATACATAAAGATAATATAGATATTATATAATGTCATTTATGAGAGGTCTATAAAATAGATTAATAATTATATCTATACATATTTGTGTCATAAATACTTTCAAGTTTGTTAACTTTGATTTGGATAATATTTTGTGATCAAATATATGAAATATATGGAAGTGTATATATCATAAAAAATAATTATGAATATTGTTAAAAAACATATCCATATTGTAAATCTTATATCAGAGCTAAATAGATAAAAAAGATTAGAATTTACGAAAATTTTAAAGACATATTTAAATACATATTTATTAAAATAAATATTTTAAAAAACGAATTTATTAAACGTAGTATTAAAAAATTTATATAAATAATCTAGTATATTATATAAATTGTATATAATAATAATTATTTTTAATATGATAGAAATGAAGACTTTTGAATGATAGAAATTTAATATAAGTATTAGATATATAAAAATTAATGTGAAAAAAGAAAGAAGAAAAATAAAACCAAAAAATTCAATAGGTAATAAATTATGGCAATAAATTATAAAAATAATATGGATAATTGTAAATATATATATATAATATATAATAATGATATAATAATGAATTATATATATCAGGTTAAATATCATTATATTTAAATATTTTAAATACGTATTTAAATATTTTAAAAAACGAATTTATTAAACATAGTATTAAAAAATTTGGTAATTTATTATTACTTCTAATAAAATGACAATTCGAAATATAAATCTTGATTAGTTAGACTACTACATAATGTTCTGTATGTTCTGTATGTAAAGACATCATTTCACTCATTGGATATTAATCTGATAATATTTATGGACAAAATTGAAGAATAAAATTAAAAAATATAAATTTTTAAAAGAAAAGTAAATTAGAAAATAATGGAAGAATAGCATAAAATTGGCGAAACAATTACAAACAATCTAATTTCATCAATATCCGGAAATTACAAATAATTAATTATGCGAATAAATATTAATTATTCATTATATCTTATATTATTATATTATATAAAAATAATAATTATATAAATAGTTTTTTCTGTCATAAACTATTTTCTGTCATAAACTAGCATGCATAGCCAAACATGAAATTTTTAGAAATAAGAAAGAAAGAAAAGCTCCAAATATAAAATTTTAGTTTTGATTTATTAATTTCCGAAATATTAATAAAAAACTTTTCTTATTTTTTCATTTATTTTTCAGAACTGTAAAAAAACAATTATAGTTCTAAACTTCTAACTTCTAATTTCTTTTTCGGGTATTATATTCACCTTCTATCACTATCAGAGGACATAATACTTCTTTATTTCTTCGCTGTTCATAATCATATATCATATTTCATATATTTAGTTTCATCGAATACATAGCAGTGACTAATTTATTCAAGGAAGAATTAAGATTAATAATCTTAATTATTAGTTAAAATATGACTTCTCGAGGAAAAAGAATAGAAAGATCCAATCGAGGTTTGGATTTATAAGTACTTGAGAGGAAGAAATTCGATAAATCTGACATTCATTAAGAAAATCAATCTTTGTTATTACTCATACATATTATAAATCTGTTAAATAATAAGTAAAATAAAAGCATTTTCCACACTGCTTGATTCAAAAAATTATAAATATTTATACAGTTTAAAGAATAAAAAGAGATTTAAAGAAATTATTTATTATATCAGTTATTTTTTTTATTAGCGTTTGTTATTAGCATTTCCATAATTTAATTATGCTAAAAAAATATATTATAAATTAATAATGCAAAAAAATATATTGTTAAAGTATGACAGTTATAATATAAAATATCATAAAAATTACGGCGGAAGAGATAATTATCAAAATATAATTAATGAAATATAAAAATGATTAAAAACTGAAGATTAATATTGATCAATCGGAATCAAAATGGACAAATTGCTTTCTGTTTTTTTCGAGAATATTGTATTCTATAATAATAATAATAATAGTAGATGAACGGATCGCTTGTTTCGAAGAGCAAATTCAGCAAATCAATTCAGCAGATCAATTCAACACTGTTTTTTTATATTTAATAACAATCCTAAAATATTTGAATAGCAGGAACGAACGGGAGAGATTTTCTAAATAATAAAAATTATGCGATATATTGGACAAACAACTATTCTTGCTAACACTTTATTTTCTAATTCTCATTTGTCAGCGTTCGCAAATACAAATCACATATCACTTAAATATGTGGTAAAGTATCATTTCATATTTTGACAGACTTTCATCTTAAAAAGAATTCACAATTCGATGATGGTGTAGACACATATGTGAGATAACTAAGACTATGACTTGATTATCTCATTTAAAGGATTTGGCGCGAAGCATATTAATTTCTCTTTTCGCCGATTATTTTTCCAATTATTCAAAATCAAGTTCAATTGAATTCCGTTTTAATGCAAAAAATTTATTATCAAATTTAAATTATATTGTAGTTCAAAATTATTGTGAAGAAAGGAATCAATCTTAGTGTTAGCTGCCGAAATTGAAAAATTGGCTCAAATGATTTTTATTGATTATCTCTCAGAAAGAGATAAATTGGCCACATCTCAATTTATTATGGCATTGATCAATGAAAAAATTAAAAAATTTCTTTCTCTCAGAGATTTCGTAAGGACTACTATTACTAGAATTCCGAAGATAGAAGTTGATTATATCTCGAGAAGAAAAACAAATCAGAATTAAAATATAAATCTATTTTTGTTTTTGTATTATAAGATAAAAAGAAAGTAAGAAAGAAACAATAAAGTTACATATTGGAGCAAGAATTTCCAGAAACATTATTGTAAAAAGAAGAAAAATAAGAAGTCGGCGTGAAGAGGAAATCTCCGGCTTCGATTTCTATTATCCTCATTATATTGAAAATAAATCCATCTTTAAACTTATTGATTGTCGAAGAAATATCGACAATAAAAAAATTAAAATAATTATTGATACGAAATCAAGTTTAAACGGATCATGAAAATAGATTTTAGATTTTAGCGGATTTAGGAACCGAAAATGTTTTTTTCTTAAATTTAGTTTAATCGACATATTTAATTTCGATAAATTCATAATATACATATATTATATTTAATTTCGATATTCAGAAGTTCATACTATGACGTTCCACATAGTAGCTGTCATACTTGTAATATATAATTCATATTAAAAGACTTGATCATGGCCAAAAGTGAAGCACTTAATTTTCTAATCATGATTCATAATCTGCAGATATTCATAATTGAATTTCATTTCATTATGTTCTCAAGAATTTGATGCATTAGTAACAAATTTTATCATGATACTTAATAATATAAAATTATGATTTATTAAATATAAAATTATGTAAAAAATCTTTTTTTATATAATTAGAATATTTTTTCTCTAAAAAATTATTTACACTTCTATATAAAATTTGAATTACTGTGTACCATGTTATTATCGTTTTCCAAAATTGATCTAAAGATATTTTATCAACCTATTATTATTCTGTATATTCTGTATATGTTAATGTATCTTTTATAATTGTTACAACATTCGAAATTAATAAAAATTTTCTAAAAATTTTTTTTATTAAATAATTATTTTCTTCTATTTGTTTTATTTAATTTTTTTTTCATTTATTTTTGAAATTGATCATAAATTGTGTATATTATTATCTATATGCTTATATTTATCAAAAAATTATAAAACTATTAATAATTTTAAAATTCATATTTCATTATGCGATTGCTTTATCATTTATTATCATTTCATTTTTTATCTTAAAAGCTATAATACGGTGTATATATATATATATATTATCTTCTTCGAGTTTATTTTTAATTATTTCATAAAATAAGATTTAATATATATGATTTAATTTATAATTATAGATACATGATAATTGTATAGTATAAATATTAATATATTTATTTTTAAATATATAAAATTAATAAATATATACATATACAGAATTGATATATATATATATATATATATATATAATTCTAAAAATATATTTTCTATTTTTATTTTCTTATACTTTAGATTTCCTTCAATAGCTATTTGACTACAAATAAAAATAAATATGAAAATTTTTTATTTATGAATAATATTACTTTTATAAAAATAAATTTTACAAGTTATTTCGAAGAATATGCAGAAAACTGAAAGATAAATTATTGAAAAAGCAAGAATACATGTAAATTTAAAAAGCGTTCGTAATATAACAATATATATACAACATAGTACAACAAAACATATTAAATAAAAAAATTATATTTCTATGATTTAAGAAAAGAAAAATTATATTTAAATTGATTACTGTGGGAAATAATTTTTTATATTAACTATGTGAATAACAATAAACAATAAATAGATAAATAATTAAATAAGTATGCACCTCATATATATAAAAATAATAATTCATTTTTTAGAAAAATAATGTTATTATCGCAAAAGTTATTAACAGCAATTCTTTAATTCAAAAAATATGAAAATTTTAAAATAGCTGATTCATTCATCATTAACCTAATATTATTAAAAATATTTTGTGTAACTTAAGAAATGCTTAAAGCAAGTAAAAAGCAACATAATAACATTAATAAATTAAAAAGAAATATAATAAAATATTAAAGTGTCAATATTTTAATATTTAGATAATATTAAAATATTATGTATTTTATATACTCTTTATTATACATTAATTATTTTTATTATATGTCTTATAAAATTTAAAAATTTCATATAGTCATTTTCATTATTATATGTAACATAAAATTTTTTTTCTAATTTTTTTCTTTAAAATATACGAAATATATAAATAGATAGAATTATATTTTTATTCAATACTATACATGTAACTAAAAATGAATATTTTGAATTTTGAAATGAATTATTTAATGAAATAATTTTCAAAAACAGAAAATATCAGAAAAACTTTTTCTGATATTTTTTGATTTTTAAAATCAAATCTAAAACTTTTTTTGTGTATATATATATATATATATATATATAATATTTTCATTGTATATATATATATATATATAATATTCTTCATAAGTTAATTATTTAATGATAGTTGATTAATGATTTTACATTCATGTTATGTATAATAATAGCTATCTAAATAATGATTCTGTTTAAAAAAAAATGCAAAAAATCTTTTACATTTATTAGAAGAAATTTATTAGAATCTTTTAAAAATTTTTAAATAATTAACACACAAACAGTTTAATTTGAAATAGGAAAGCACATCGTTTATTGCAATAATTGCAAGCTTATAATATTTATATATCTTATTTTACATGTCTTAATTTATGCATAGCTAATAATAGAATTATTAAAAACTAAAGAAAGATAGAAATATAAGATTATAATATATACATAAATATTATAATTATAAAAATTAATTAAAAAAATAATATTAAATATAATATTTTATATTTTATTTAATTTCAAAAAAATATTATCTGAAAAATAATCGAGTATATACAATTATTTATATAAAAAATGGTATATATAAAATATTAATTGATAATAAAATTACAACGAAAATATAATCTCTAATGTAATTCTAAAATTATAATGAAAATGAAAATATAATATAATCTCTAATGTAATTCTAAAAAATAATGAAAATATAAGATGTATAAGTTTAATTATAATTTTAATTCTAACTTTTTAACTTCTAACTTTTGTAAAAAGATTATTTGTAATTCAATATTAAAATATAATATGCACATTTTATATATCAATTGATTAAGATATTAAAACATATCGAGAATATGCTTTCAAAGATTTAGTTTTCAAATTAGATTAATTTAATGTGGAATTAAAAAAATTTTGATTTAAAGAAATAAAAATATAATTTTAAAGATGAGAAACGAAAAATTATAAAAAAAAAATTTATGCATAAAATATAAACATAGAATATGATAGTAACAAGCGTACCTTTATCCTAGATACAGCTTCTTCTGCTTGGCACATACGTGTAGATTTGGTAGGCTCTCCTTCACAAACAAGTTGAGTAGATCCCAGGTATCGCGCTCGAAACAACACTCCTTCAATTAAGACTGAAGAATCGTTGAGAAGAGCTGAAATATTCACAGAAATTTAGATTTTTTATATGATTCATTATTCAAATTATTTACAAAATTTACGTCTTATATTACAAAAAATCGTAAAGAAATTTAAAAATTAAAACTTGAAAAAATTTAATCGAAGGTATATGAATTGGAAATATAATCTCATTTAAAAGAATATTAATGATTTTCGTATATTATTTATCCTTAAAAAAACTTCGTATGATTAGAATATCTCTTTTTTTAAATTATTCAATTCTATCTAAAAAAATTTTCACTATCATGTAATAAAATGAGATAATAATATTTGATAAGCCATCCTGTACAAAATTTTTTTTATTATTATTAATACAATAGAATTTTGATTATTCAAACTAATCTTTCGAAATCATCAAATAATCGAATTTTTTGAATAATTAGGTGATTCATATGATTATATATGAAAAATTATAATTTTTATATGTTATTTTTATTTATTTGTATTTATTCATATTTATATATTTTTATTCATTCATATTATATATACACATATATATACACATATATATACAAATATATATACATATATATACATATCTGTATATATATTTTTTTTTAATGATTTTTGTTTTCCTAATCTTGTTAAATTGCTAAATTGCAAAATTTTTATCTAATATTTTTCAAAGTTAATAATATTTTCGCGGAAATATTTTTTGCTTCATACTAATGATTATCTCTGATGTAACGAATACTTCAAAATGCGCGAGAATATCATTTAAATTTTAGATATTACATTTTTCATTATTTTCTTCGTTAGAAATCTTTTAATATTCTTTAATTCTTTCAATAATTTTATTCATCATTTATATCATTGTTCAAGCTATTACATCACTTTTATTATAATTTGTATATCTTAATAATTATCCATAAATTTTTTTAGAAATAATCAGATAATTAAGGTTTAAGTTATTATTGAGGTTCTATTATATATATAGTTTATATATATTATTATATATATAGTTATTATTACTTATATAACTATTATCACTTACCGAGTATATCCAGCAGGAATGTAGCAAATGAAAAACAATTTTTTTAGATATTAATATTATGAATTAAGACGAATGACAGAGTTCTTTAATAGATATTAGATATCTAATACTATATTAATAATATAAGATAAGATCGTTAACTACAAAAAAATTAAAAAAGATTGAATGAAAGATATTAAGATTCTAACGTATTTTAATACGTTAATTATATACTTATATATATATATATATATATATATATATATATATATATATATATATATATATATATTTGCATATATTATAAATAAATTGATCAATTTCTGTTTTGTAAGAAATACATTATATCGTAAAAATTAATCTCAAACATAATCGCAAACATAAAAATTCTATTTAACAAACTATAATAAATAAAATTACATGTTCATTAAAATGTGTCATTATATTTTGTATTATTGTTATTATTTTTATTTTTTTTGTGATATTGACCAATGAATATTCTACAAATATTTATTTTTCTTTAATGATTTGATTTATCTCCCGATTTCCAAAACTATCTCTATTGTATTATTATGAATGCTTTAGAATATATGAAAATATTTATATAATATTTATATTATTTCAAAATCAAGATATATTAAATTGAGTTTTAATTTGAACATTTAATATTAAATGTTACTTTATAACTTCACAAAATTATATACCTAAATTTCATGTTAATTTACTATTACAATTACTATTATAATATAATAATTTATATTGTATATGTATATAATAATTTACTATTACAATTACTATTACAATAATATTAATTATTTTGTTATTTTATTTTGATGTTTATTAATTTATAAATAAAGCAGAATAGAAAATACATAATATTATTTTTTTCTATTCGTTTAAAAAAAATCTAAATGTCAAGCAATAGAGATATCATTGTATTATTGAAATCTTAAATTAATTGTATTAAAATAATTGATTTTTATTGAAATTTTAAATTATGTATTTAAGAAAGGTAATAAATTATATATTAAATATCAATATTAGATTATTATGTATAATATTTAATATTTAATATTACATGTATAATAGTAATTATAATAGTGAAAATTTTAATTTTTATAATTCAAATGAAAAAAATAATTATTTTTTTTTTAATAATATATACATCTTCATGTATTTATGTGATATATATAATTATTTATATATACAAATATTTTCTTCTAAAAATAATGAAAGAATTGTTTTATTCTTTCATTATTTCACTATATAATTATAACTATTAAAAATTATTTTGAGATAGATATTATTCAATTATGTAACAATCATTTTAAATAATTTTTATTTTTTTTGTTGAAAAATTATAATAAAAAAGATTTTTAGAGATTAATAATTATGATTATTTCGATACTTAATTAATTTTATATTTTACAATTTTATAAAATATTTCAAAATTTTTTTTAATTATGATTATTATGCCCGATTCAATGAATTAAATTTTATATTTATTATTATAATTATTTATTATTATTATATTTATTATTAACTTATATAGATAGGAAATAATAAACTGTATAATATACTATCACAGTATCATATATTTTCATAACTCATAATATATATTTTCATAAATTTAATGATATATTTTGTAATTATTCATCGAGGTTAGATAAAAATATTACATATTTTCTGCTATTCTCAATATTATCAATGGAATAATAATCAATAATTTTATTATTAAAATATTATATCAAATATTTATTATCCATTGTTTTCGCTTGCCTGTTTCTTTATCTTAATTAAAATTTTCTGTGATTCATATAATACATATTTCTATGCAATGTAAATTACTTTGTTTATTATTAATAAATAATGACTCATAAAAGAATATTATTTTTCTGATAAATATTTCATCACTTTTAAATTTATATGTTTATCTACAAAATATAACATTTTGAAAATATCTGAATATATGAATATGAATATCTACTATTTTAATGAATCAATGGACGAACGAAATAGATGAACGAACTTCTTTCATTTAAAACATATCAACATTTCATACTAATTCAATATATTTTAATATTCAACACTAATTTCGTTTTATCGTTTGATATTAATGGATACAGATTTCCAGCAATAACACTAATTCTTTATATATTTTTTTCGTATTATATGTTTTTATTTTTCATGTTACTTATTTTCAATATTTTTTATATTGATAAAGTTTATATGAATATAAAAAAGAAGAAATGGACATTTCTGATTAATAAATTGTCCTTTGAATATTCATATAGTTTCTTTTAAATCAATTAATTTGATCATAAATAAAAATTGTTTCAATTTGTTTTTGCTTGGAATATTTCATTATAAAACGTTTATAGATATATTAATCATTCTTTTTCCAAATACTATGAGATATAAATAAACTTATCTATTATATGTTAATAAATAATTGATTATTTTTTGCTTCGACATTACTTTTTTACTTATAACATTATATTGCTCATTATATAATCGTACTTAAGTTCAATATTTAATATTTCTTAAAATTTTATTTTTATCAAGATTATGTCAATATGATCAAATTTAAATATATTTTAATATATTTTAATATATGTATTTAATACACACACACACACACACACATTTTATGTGACAATAAAAAATATATATATTATAATAAAAAATCAACGACGTAAAAAAATTTTTAGAAAATAATTATAAAGAAAAAATAGTCTATATATTAGTACCATATTTTTTTCTAAAACCATTCAAGTATTTGAAAGTTTTTTCATATTGTTAAAAATTCATAATTTTATAAATTTTGTATAATAGATACATTAGCCGGTATGTATATTTTTACATTAGAAATTTATTTCTATATTTATTTGGAAGAAAAAATTTTATTTTTTGCATCAAAATTCAAGAACTTCTATTCACATAATAATTTTATTTTTTATTATTTTTTTTTTTAATAAAATCTAATCGAATATTAATGTTTTTCTTTAACAATATCGAATTTTTTTTCTTTTTGCAAGATTTATAAATTTTTTTAAATATTTTTCCAATTATTCACTTATTAATTTTTCTATATTCCTTAATAATAATTCAATAGTTATCAATTTTTTCATTACTTATAATATAATGAATAAAATTTTATTTATCTCATGTTAAATAAAATCCTTGATCATTAAAAAATTTTAGGATCTTTTATTTTAATTAAAAAATTTTTTAAATCTTTTATATGTATATTTAAAAATAATAGAATGATTTATAGTATATAATATTTCAATTATTTTTTATAAAATCATGATAAAACATCATATAAAATACCTTTTTTGCCCTTATGTATATTCATATATATTAAATTTTTGACTCTAGAACATTGATTATGTGTCAGATTGTAATATTTTATAGCAAAAGAACTTCACATAAAAAATTTTTGATAATAATAATTTTTGATAATAATTATAAATGCAATGATTCTGATAAATGCAATGAATTTTTAAATGAAATGTTATGTAATCATTATATATCACTGAAAATTGGAAATTGTGATAATTTATTCAAAATATTATAACTTCATTAATCAATAATAAATTACGTAGATTTCAAAATAATCATGAAAATTCAGAAACAGTTATTTTTGTATTTAAAAGGATATTGATATTGCTTTCATTTTTCATTGTTTGAACAATTTTACACAACTAAGCATTTTATCTAATAAAAATTTAAAGTACTTACTTAATTCATTAATTAAGAGTTATTGAAAATACATGAATATATATGATCTTATATATGTATATATATAATATTGATATGTAATATATATGATATCATATATGTATTATTTTTTATTATTTTGATATTTAGAATTCACTTTTCAAAGAGGTATTTTTAAAAATATCCTATATTTATATAAAATATTTTTTATAAAATATAAATAAATAAATTTTTTCGTCTTGTTTTTGATATATCTCATTATGTACTATTGATTTTGTGCACTTTGTTCCATGCTATCGAACTTTATTTTATACATATATTCAAAAATTATATTCAAAAATACAATAAATTACTTTCAATAAAAATAACAATAAAAATATAATACTTGTATTATTCATATATATGTAATAATGCATCTATATTTTATGTCTGTTACTTATTAGAATTTATACTTTATTGGAGAGAAGATAATTTTTGTTTGTAGAATTTTGTTTATAGAATTGTATGATTTAATTCATATAGATGAGCATAAGAAATTTTTTAAAAATTATTTACTTAAATGAACATCTTTAAAAATAAGATTTGAAAAAATTAAGACGAGAGAAATTAAGTTTTGAAAATAAAATTTTTTGAAAATTTATAAAACACAAGAAAAGATAAAATTTCGAATTTAATTTTTTTCTATATTTTTTTTCTATTTTGTATAGTTTAATTTTTATTCCATATTTTTCGTAAATATTCATATAATGAAAGTACAAATTATTAAGCTTTTATTTCTAAAGCTGTTTTTATGTTGGAAATTGCTTTAAATAATTGTACATTATAGGAGAGACAACTCTGACATCTTGAGCTAAATATATATGTTATCATCCTAAGGAACTTTTTCTTATAAGGATATCATCGTAAGGAACTTTTTCTTATAACTTAATTGATAAGTATTTGTGTTTATTAAAAATTTATTAAAAAATAAATAAGTAAATAAAAAATAAAATAATTTTTATATTAATTTGTAATTTTTATATAACAATATATTTTTTATAACAATTTTTATATAACAATAAGAATAATCTATTTTATGTCATTTTTTAGTAAAGAAAAACGATTTATCATAAATGATTTTGTGTTAGATTTATATAGATAATATTAATTATTATTTTAATTATTGTAATTAAATTGGCTTCCTTACAGTTATACACACATAACAACCTGACAATTAAATAAATTTAAATAATCTCAAGTTTATATTATCAAGGACATAACTGATCATATTAAAATTTAAAACAAAGATTAGATTTCAAATAAGGTAATATTTAAAAAATATTATCTTATTTCAAAATCGAATTTTTTATAATTATATTAAATAAAGAAATTCGTAAAATAAAATAGTATATGAAAACTAGAAATATTATATTATTTCAATAATCAGCGATGAATGAGAAAAATAAGAATGGAGAAAATAAAATATCACATGATTCAAATTGTTATCTATATATTTGTAACTGATACAAGCATCTAAAGAGAAATTTTAAATTTATGAAAAGTATATAAATTTATATATACTACTAATTTATATATATATATAAATAAAAAAAAAAACTATAAAAGAAATATATAAAATATATAAATATATAAAAGATTATTCATTAAGTTTTAAGATTATACATAATTATATAAAAGAATATTGATATTTTTATAATATATATGAAGTAGGTGATTACCTATCTCATAGTACAGAATATTTTGTTTTGTATCACTTAAATGGAACATTTAGGTTACATTTTTTTAAATTTTCAAACAAATTCATGAACTTTTATCAAAATTTTTATTTTAGAATATTTTTATAAAAAATGTTAATTTTTAAGGAATTGAAATTATTTAACACTGACAAAAATGTTCAGCAATTTTGAGACAAAATGAGACAATACAAGAATGACAAAAATAAAATTAATTATCGTGCATTTAAAATAAGAAATTCATAAATTTAGAATTTTAAGAAGAATTAATTTTAAGAATATAAATATTAAACAATTAAATATCATCTTTATAAAATATATATATATTAAAAAATAATATATTAAAAAAAATATTAATTGTAATAATTTACGTGAGAAAAAGTGATTTAATATTAAAGATATAATCAAATTAGCAAATTAGCAAAAATAAGAAAAAAATTAAAGCTATTATTTAACTTCTGTCATTCGTTACTCATCAATTTCATAAATAAAATTATTATTTGAAAATTATTGATTTATTGTATAACAATGTTTTTCATATTAAATAATAACTACATTTTTGCAGTAAATAAAATATTTATATTCCTTATAATTTATTTTTTAATTCATTTTTTATTTAAAAATAATTTTATTTAAAAAAATAAATCATTTTTGATAATTATTTTTAATTTCATTATTAATTTTATTCCATGGTGATAGCTATACTTTCGTAAAAAATTCTTTTAATTTTATTACAACACAAATATATAATTTGTCCAAATTGTTAAAAATTTGTAAAATTTTTAAAAATTTTAAATGAATTTTTTTTAATTTTATTTCAAATATATATTATTTATATATATATTATTTATTTGTTAAAAAAGCTTTATATTTATCTTGTATATTAATTTTATTATTATTTATTTTGAATAAATTCAATTTATTCATTGTATATAAATAACAACTAATTTAATTTATTATTATTGATAAATTAAGTATAATTCGATATAATTTTTATTCAATAATTACTTAATATATTTATTTTATTATTTTGATTTGTTTATTTGTACTAGTTTTAATTTGCGTCGTCATAAGTCTACACATTCTGTGTCAATATTTTTTATTATTAATTTGCTAATAAAATCAAAATAAAAGAAAAAAAAGTTACTTGAAATGAAACTCAGGAATCACCAATAGTTTTATTAATTGATTTTTGAGATATTCTATATAATCAATTATATATGTGTTCTATATATCAATTATATATATATATATATTATAATTATATAGAAAATCACATATGATTATATATTATGTAGAATTCAATATATAGCATTGAAAATTGTTTAAAAATTAAAGTCAACTATCTATTATATAGGATGAATCATTTGATTATATGATCATCTAATCATTTCAATTATACCTCGTTTTCAAAATTATAATATAATATAGCATAACATAATAGTATATTGTTAATATATATATAGTTAAAATTTTAAAGCAAAAAATTTATCTTATTTTATCTCTTTATTTTTTTTATATTTTTTTATTGTATATTCAGAATGAATTTATTTGAGATTTCGAAATTTTCAATGTAAAAATTATCCATTAAGGAAACATTAGTTAAAAATAAAAATTTTATGAAAAAAATTTCAAGAAAAAGTATTTTGCGAAAAATTTCAAAAAATTTGTTTTGTTACGAGCAAAAAAATGTATAATACATCAAATACAAAAAGCAATATTTCTGAAAATAATAAATGTATTATTATATATGATGTTGGGAAAACAGCCATTCTCTAATCAAGCAGACTTCTCACAAAATCATCAATATGAAAGGTCACAATTAAGATTAAAATTATTCTTCAGAAACAAACATTAATCAGAATTCAAGATATGAAATCAAATCCAATTTTGCAATATTGCAAGCAAAGCGAGAATTCAAAAACAAATTAAATATAAGTAAAATAAAATTGTTTATAAATAAATATAAATAATATAATATATTATTTATATAATATATAATATATATAATTAATAAATAAATATAAATAAATAACAAAAAAATTATCAGACAAATTCATTTTAAAGTTTGTTTCGAGATAAAATTATCTTTAACAGAAAAAATACTCAAAATTCTGCGAAAGGAAGACGAAAAAAGATAAAATATGAAAGATATCAAAAAATCATAAATTCATTATTAATGATGTAAACGTAGAAATACCAGTTTTTATCCAGTGATTCCTATTCTGAACTTTGAATTATTCTGAATTTAAAAAAAAGAAACTAAATGAATTCATTCAAATTAAACATTTTAAAATGGGAGATATTGAAAATAGATAAAATTATTATATAATAATTTGCATACTGATTCCTATTAAGCTTAAAATAATGAATCTAGGTTGATTTGAAGACAATGCCATTTTTGCAGATAGTATTTAAGTAACATTTAAAATAAAACATTTTTTTTCAACATGACCCATTATATGTTCCAATTAAATTAGGCAGCTTTAATGACAATATCTCATCACGTTACTCTTGAAGAGATTTATGATAATACATGGATCGGAATCTGAATATTATTGTCTTTGTGTAACACTTGTTTTAAGAATTCGAAAAATTTTTTTTTTAGTTGCAACTTCAACCAGAGATTCCAGCTCCCATACACATAATCGATATTTCATCACTTATCCTGTTTTACAGTCACCAACACAAAGATTTAAACGAAAATGTTAAGTGTTAAAATATAACAATGTGAAAAATTAAAAAAAAATTAATTTTAATTCTTATAATTAGATTATAAGTAATTGTTGATTCTGCAGCAAAATAAACAATAAATAATTAACAATTGTTTTCGTTTGTTATTTTTTAATAATGTTTTATCAGTAATCAGTTCAATGTTATATGCAAATCTGAAGATTTTCAGAGAGTGAAAAATAAAAATAAAACCAATAATTTCAATTGTATAATTAATTTACATTTTATCTATTATTAATTTAATATTAGTTAATTTAATAATTAATAATAATTTTAATAATAAATATAATAAAAATCTTAAAAATTATAATATTAATATTTATAAATAAATAGGTAAATAATAGAAAATAAAAATAAGGATAAAATAAAAAGTAAAAATTGCAAAAATCCTAAAATATTTTATAAGATTAATATTTTATAAAATCATGCGACAAATTATGAAAAAATAAAAACAATCAAATAATAAATTAATAAATTAATAATAATAATAAATTATTTAAAAAAAAGAACAAAATAAATAATAAAAAAAATTCACAAGAACTTCAAATAAAATAAAATAATAAGAAAAAAAATATTATCTAGAAACAAAAATTTTTTTGATATAAAAAAAATAATTTTTTTATTTTTAATTTATTAATTTATTATTAATTAATAAAAAATCATTAAAAAATGAAAACCAATTAAAAACTATAATGAATATCTTCAAAAAATAATTAATAATAAATATAACTATTAAAAAAAAATCTTAATTAATGAGAAAATCTTAATTATAGATAAAGTTATATATTTAATGTTTGAATAAAGAAACAATAAACAATGTAACTTATTTTACGAATTTTTTAGTTATAAATTTGATAAAAATGTTAATATCTTTACTATAAATAAACTAATAAATTTAATGATTAGTAATTTTAACAGATTGAATATCTTTAAAAAAAAATAAGAAAAAATAGATGATGATGATTAAGAAAATATTAGGAATTTTATTGAATGCATTTTAGAAATATTTAAGATTTTATAAATATATAAAAAAAATGATAAAAAAATCTTATGATCAGATTGATTGGTGAAAAGATAAATTAAATAAAAAGAAATAAATATTATGTAATAATATAAAACAAAAAGAAATTGATCATAATAATATATGGTAGAAATTCTTGATAAAATCAAGGTGAAATGCTTTAAATATGTAGAACAATGTTGTGCAAATAAAAATTAAGACAAAAAATATAGACAAATTCATGTAGTATATATATTGTTAAATAATATAGAATGATGTTGCGCGAGGATTGTACTGTTTTTGAAAAAAAATTTTAGAAAACTTTTAGAATTGTATATTTTTTAGAAATACTTCGATTGAGATGTGAATCGGTTGATCTTGGAACTTACGATGATATTTTTCAGCCATATCATTAGCATCTTATTTAAGAAAAATGATTAAACAATCAGTTTTAGGAACAGCGGACTTTATAGATGATATCATAATTCTTAGAAATTTTAGATTACAATTAGATTAGAAGTGTTGTTCAATCAGAAAATTGGTTCACAGTTTGGCTGCTTGTATGCTCCACCGAAAAACAAGATGAGGATAAAGGAGATTTTAAAGAGCACGGGCGTTTAATATAATAAAATTCAAAGAAAAATCAGAAGTTTTTACACTTCTAAACTTTTCAAATCATAGAACTTTTTATATTTCAGAACATTTTAAACATTAAAATTCTTTAAAAACATTAGAAAACTATAGAATTTTTTAAATTATCGAACTTTTTGTATTCTTCGAACATCAGAATTTTTCGAACTATAAAATCTTTTAAATATCAGAATTTTTTATACCTCACTTTTTGAATCATTATAATTTCTATTAACAAAATTTAGAATATTATGAACTCAACCGGTAAACTTTTATTGTGAATTTGCTCTTAATTGTTTAATTTAGAACTTTATAACAATGAATTTTGTAATAAATCAATTGTATTACCATATACTATAGCTGAATTGAAATTAACATGATAATAATGATAATAGAAAAGAATATATAAATGAAAAAAAAAATAATAGAATAAATTCATAAGTTATAATTGAAATATATAGAATTCAATATCTTCTACATTATAAAATAAGAAAGCAGAATGAATACTGATGGATGGACTCTGTTATTTGATTCCAAGTTAGAAGATTCCAAGAAAAGAAATATAGAATGTGTTTGACAATATATTTGACAGAGTTTGCATTGTGAATAAGAAAATTACATATAAAAAAATAGAATAGCAAAAAATACAAATATATAAAATTACATATGTACAGTTACAAAATATGTATAAAAAAATTAAAATAGTTATTAAAACTGAAACTTTATTTTATA
Organism: Apis cerana; assembly: GCF_029169275.1. Taxonomy (NCBI): domain Eukaryota; kingdom Metazoa; phylum Arthropoda; class Insecta; order Hymenoptera; family Apidae; genus Apis; species Apis cerana. Next base: position 2,105,387 of record NC_083853.1, read on the forward strand.
AAACTAAAGTTTGTTGGTTACGTTTTTAATGCATGAAAATAATACAATAAAAAAAAAAAATAAATAATCCTAAGAATGTAAAATTTAAAGAAATTTAAAGAAAGATATTATGGAATTTGAAAAAAGACAGAAAAAAATTATAAATGCTTGATTATATTAAAAAAATAAAAGAAAAAGATGATCAAAATAGATATGATAAAAAAGAAATTATAGAAGAATCGAGGCTTGAAAAAATTTCTAAAGAAAAGAACTATTCTGCAAAGATATTCTGCAAACCTCTACATATTTGGATATCTGACATTTCAACAAATAATGAATGATCCAAAAAAAACCATATAAAAAAATCATTACTGGAACAAAACAAAATTTGGAAAGTTAGTAGAAAAAAAGCAAATGTATAATAAATGAATTCTAAAAATCAAAAAAAATATAAGAAAATATAAAATGAGATTGAAAATACAAAAAATACATTGAACAAAAATTTATAATAGATTACTATGATATAATTATTAATATTAATATAAGAATAATTATTTTATTATAATTATTGGTTATAAAGAAATGATACACATGATAATATTCGATATAAAAACTGCTTTTTTACATTCTAAAAAAAATATATCTAAATATCTAAAGAATATGACAAGAAAAATAATGAGATATTTAATCTATAGAACGCAATATATAACTTAAAACAAATACTATTAATATAATATTATAATAGAATTAAAAATTCACAGAATTTTTAAAATAAAATAAACATGAAATAAAGATAAAATAATATAGAATAATATAGAATAATATAGATAAAAAAATATAGATTCGTGAATGATAAAAAAATCATTGATATTGATGGTTCATCATATAGGACAGGATCAGACAGAAAATAGAAAAAAATAAAAACCTTCTTAAATAAATAGAAATTTTAATCTAATATTTGAAGATATTAACATTGTTTTTAGACAATGAACATAGAATAAGAAGAAAGACATAAAACTAATTCAAAAATAATACATTGAAAATATAACTAAACAATACAAAAAATAGAAATTATAAGATTATAAGATAAATTTTAGAATTAGAGATTCTAAAATTTTCACTGGAATTGATTCAAGATATGAAATAAGAAGTATAATCTAATAATTTTCTTACAAAGAATATTGAAATTTTTTATATTTAAGGATATAGCATATGTGATAAGGTTTGTTAGCATATTTATAGATTACCACATAATGTAATAATAAATGTAAAACAAATATTATGATATTAAAAGAAAAATTAAATTTATATGTAAATTTTAAAACCAAGCAGCTAAAGAAAAAAAAAACTGATTTGTTTCAGTGAAATGAAAAAATAAAAAAAATATTCCATTTTTTTATTTACTTAATTTTGACCAAAAGTTTTAGCATATATTTATTGACGTTTCATCACTTACTTAGCTTCGCAATCGTGAATGTAAAGATTTAAATAAAAATATTTAGTGTTGAAATATATGGAATAAATGGAATATATGGATATGGAAAAAAAAATTAAGAATTAAATTCAATTCTTTTTTTATTACAAATGATTATAACAAATCAGTATTAATGATTATGTATAAAAATGAATGATAGATATATTGATCTATTATCTTTGTATATTTTATCTATAATAATCAATTTTAAAACATTTCAGTATTACATAAGAATCAATTCAATGCTAAGAAAGTGTATCAGAATAAAATTAAAAAAGAGAAAATAGAGATTTTAAATTGAATTTTTAATAAGTTATGATTTTACTTACTTGTTTGTTTACTTACTCAATTGTTTCTTAATTTAATTTATATTATTTGTATTGTTTATTTTTTTTATTTCAAATATGAATAATATGATTATAAACATTTATCGTTTATTTGAAAAATTTTATATTCGCTTTTTTGATTCGATATTCAATTTGATATTATGCATTTTGAATACGAATAAATATTTATTAATTCTATAATATTAATTTATTTATTGTTCTTGAATAAGATAAAATTTGATATAATAAAAAAATATTTATTATATTCAATATACTTTCTTCGACATATGTTGCTTAGACTTATTTGTGTTCCTTCGACAATACGTAATTAACATTACCATCACAATTCGATTAATATGCTAATTTAATCAATATTTTTCATTAATAATTCTTTAACAATGTTGTAAATTTTTTGCAAAGAAAAATGTTCTTTGAAATTACTTTAAGAATTTCTAATTAAAATATTTCTACATTTTTGGGACACTTTGTATATGTATATGATAAAGATTTCATTTTATTTTGAAAAAAAAATGAACAAAAAATTTTATTCTTTTTAGAATTCATTTTTCATACAGAATTATTCTTCCAGTAAGTTTATAGATATAATATATAGATATAAGTATAAGATTATATAAGATACTTTTATATATCAAAACGTTAATATCAGATTATGTTATACGAAATGATGGATTTTTATGTAAAAAATTTATATTGGATATTTTGATTTTCATCGAATAAATTTTTTATATGCATGACATTCCTGAAATTCTGATGAAAATATCATTTTCGAAAAAATCTTGATTTTTAGAGGAAAAATTTTTTCTAAATAACAAAAATTTTGTTTCTGAACATTTTCTAAAATAAGAATGATTTTAAATTTGTAAAAAAAAAGAAAATCTGAAAAAATTTTAGACAGATAAATATCTGAGAATTTCATAAATTCTTTGAAAGTTTTTATAAAGTAATTCTTTAGAAAAGAGAAATTTGCAAAATAATGAATATATTAGAAAAAACATTTAAAAAATAAAAAATAAAAAACATTTAAAAACATAAAAAAAATTTTTTATCTTTAATATGGGAAATATAAAAATATATCAAACTTATTTATTGTACTATCTCATTTGTATTACTATTATGACCATTGTATATAATAATATTATTCTTCCATTAATAAATATAATATGTTTTTGTTTTCATAAGATTGGACCAAAAAATTTTTGATAAAGATAAATTATTGATCGATCTTTACAATGTCTTTATAATGTGTAGTAATAAAAATTTGAATTTATAATCTTCAATATAAAATAATTATAAAATTATTAATATACAGTATAATTTAATTAATAATAATTAAAATATAAAATATAAATAAAATATAAATATAATATTCAATATTAGTATGTTAGTTAGTAATTATTTGTATTAATGTTGATAATTAAAAATATACATTAATATTTTATTTTATTATTATTTAATTTAATTGTGTTTTATTTAACTGGATTGCTAATAAAGAAAATGCATATGTTTTATTTTTATATATCTCGTGAAGATTGTTCTGTTGCCAAACTAAATTATGATCATGATTATGATCTTCTTAAATTCCAATTCTAATACGCAATATTTAGATTAAAATATTTCTTAAATTAATAGTTTTTCGATATAAATGATGAATGCTTTTTTAAAAAATACTTTTTTAAAATAATAATTACATTTAAAATTTTAATAATAATTCCATTTAAAAAAATGAAGTTTAAAATCTTCTCTACAGCAAAAAGATTGTTTACAATATAATATTCTTCTTTTAAAACATTACATTGATAATTATCTTATGAAATTAATCTTTCATGAAATTTTTGAACTGCATCAATCAAACGAAAAATTTTATGTATTTTTGATTATCGTTATTTTTATCTAATTTATAATAAAGCTAATATTATCGATATTATTATTGATTATTAATTATCATAAATTATTATTGATAATTCGATGAGAATTTTTAAAATATTTATAAGTAAAATTGAATTTAAAATATTTTTGTATTCATTGATAAAATACATAAAATCATATCTATACTTTAAATGAAATGCATTTTGATAATACTCCTTCTATTTATTATTCTTTTTAAATTTATTTTTTCTATATCTCTTTTAAATAATTAAATTTTCTATCTCTTTTAAATAAATATTTTCTTATATTTTATCGTTCTGATTCAAAATTGAGACAAATTAAATTTCAAACATATTTAAATCAAGTTTTCATTTACAAAGAAATCCTATTTTAAATATTAAAAATAATAGCATGAGTTATTCATACTTTTTCTAATAATAAATAAGAATTTATTAATTTTATATAAACATTAAATGATATATGAAATATAAAATTTCAAATAGAAATATATTAGCAAAAATATGTCTATTAAAAATTTATTTATATAAAGTAATAATAATAAAGAAATAAAAAGAAATATTATTATTTATTCATAATATATTCATTTTATAATAGATTTATAAAATAAATAAAATAAAACTTTGAATTAATTATATATTTCATTATAATAAATAAAATATAGTTTATAATTTAATTGTATTACAGATCTCATATTTTCTCTTCCATTATATTGTTAAAAATAATGAAATATATATATAATATATATATATAAAATTAGAAAATTATATTTAAGATTATTAATATTATTGTTGATAATAAAGAAGTAATATTATAATCATAGTTAAAAAAGATAACAGGAATAAATTTCTTACTTCGATTACATTTAAAAAATAATCTAAAACTATTGTTAATAATAACGAAAGTAATGTTTGTGATTTAAAAAGAAAAATATGTATATAGTAACATGTACATATAATAATATGTATATAATATGTATATAAATATGTATATAAATATATACATACATTACAATTAGTGCATTACTTTGTAAAGATCTTCCTAATATAATTAAAAAAATATTTTCGCATTACGCATTTTTGTAAATCTGAATTCTATTATTACGAAATTATACAAAGTTTAAAATTTAAAGTTTAACAAAATTTTGAATTTATAAAAAAATATTAAAATAATATCATATGTTGGAATATAACAACACATGTAATGATAATTGATAATAATTTACAGAATTACAAAAATGGGAAGTTATTCTGTATATAGCAAAAATTTTAAAATTTTAAAATAGTTTTGTAAAATAACAAAGGAACTATTCAATGGAAAATATATTCACTAAATATAAATCACTAAAGTTATAAAGTTATGATTCATTGATCTAAAAAGTAGAATATATTTTACAAATTATTATTAAACTATTATATTAATTAAATTATTATATCATATTAATAATTATATTAATTATAACAATTTATTAAATTAATTTAAAAATAAATTAAATTATTATTTCAAAGATATAAAAAACATTTCATATATGTCGATTTAAATGAAAAAAAATATTATAATTAGTGAAAATTAATTTTATTAATAAATATAAAATTTATCACGATTTCAATATACAATTCCAAGATCAATACCAATATTTATACTTTAATAGATAATAATAGAAAATAATGATTTATCAATAGAATTTGATAAAAAAATATGAAATATAATAATAATATAATCTTGAATCATCAAATACGTATTTTTAATAATATGATTTTTAGAAATATTATCAAAAGCATAATGTATTCATATATATACACAGAATGATTTCTTACGAAAAAATAAAAAAATAAAATAAAATTTAAAAAAGTCTCTTATGCCGAGAAAACGAAAAATATTTTAAATATAAGCGAAATTGATTAATTTTTTAATTAGATATTAATAATTAATTAATAAGTTATCAGAAAATTATTTTATAAATAATAAATAAAAAATGAAGAATAAAATTTTATCGTTTAAATTTTTTTTTTTAAGGAAATTAAAATTGAATATATAATATAGAATTAAAAATTTGTAAATATAATCAATGAATTTTAAAATTCTCTAATCTTTAAACGAAATAAAATAAATTCTATATTTTATTTTCATATGTAGAATAATTCACTTATATATAATTCATACTCAATCAGAAATTAATCAATAATTTAATTTATATTCGAAAATTTACAAACTCGATTTTCTCGATGGATGAAAAAATTTTAATCATTTTATAAAAAACCATACTCTCTTATATAGATTATGTAGTCCGATTCTGTATATACAATGCGTTATCTAATAGTTTTATTAGCATTATAATTCATAGCAAAAATGTTTCATATTGAATAATTTTAATTTTGAAAGTAAATGTGTAAAAATTATATGAAGATCAAATTTGTTTTTTTTAATGCAATTTTTTCAATATAATAAATTAGTTTATATTATATTATTATATATTATATATTAATAATATATATTATATATTAATAATATATATTATATATTAATAATATATATTATATATTATTATATTATTAATATTAATAAATATAGTTTAATATTTTCTATAAAAATGTATTAATTCATATATATTTATATGCTTAAAAATTATTAGTTTAATTATTAGATAAATATTTCAATTTTGAAAACTTTGATATTTTGTAAAATTTTTTGTATGAAAAACAAAGAAAGCAAAAACAAATGTATTACTTTGTGTGTTTCTTGTTTCTGATATAATAAATTTTATTAAAAGTATCTTTGAATTTGAAATATTTGCTAAAATAAATAATTTTATTATTTATTCTAAAATAATTTTTAGACATATATGTATACTTTTTTTTAATAAAAAATATCAATTTATTAATATATTAAAAAATATATAATTCCATTTAAAAAACAAAAATTAATTTTCATGTGATTTTTATGCATTCACGAAAGATTATCAAAAATACCATAATATGCTCTCCTCATTCATTAATATTAATATTTTTCGCGAATAATAATAATGAAAAAATCAAAATGTCAAATTCAGATAAGACATTCTGTATATAAAACATTAAATGTATATATATGTAACATAATATATAATATATAATTTATTATATAGAGAATAGTCAATAAGTCATTTTTCCATTTTAGTGTATATTAAATATATTAATTAATTTTAATATATATAAAATTTTATTGTATATTTTTTAATTCTTGCTTCACATTTTTAAATTATTTTTATTTTTTAAAAATTATAATGGATAAAATTATAACAAATAAATCAATGTTTCATTGCATTAATATTAATACAAAAGATATGTACTTGTTATTAATGTTAAAAATCCATTAATAAAATTAGCGATACGATATTTGATAAGTATTTTCAATAACATTTGATAACATTTTCTCAGTGATTTTTAGCGAGATGGAATATGTTCAATATAAAAAAAAATATTGATCGTTTTCGTAAACTTAAACTTTAAAAAGTTCTTTGTAATATATATATATCCAAATATGTATTTAATGCGTGCAGTAAAATTAACTAATTATTTGTTACGATTAATATGTGCACTAAGATTTCAAGAAATAATCAGAAAAAAATAATGATTTTATTCATAATCTTATAATGGGGAATGAAATCCATTTTATGTCATGAATATGTGAATAAATAAAATCGTAAATTTCTGAACTCAAAAAATTTAACAATTGTTCAACAATTGTTCAACATGTAAATTAATCATATCTAAAATTACAGTTTAATATAATATTATATCAAAAATAGTAATCTCTATTTTTTTAAATAATATAAAGTTTTTTATTTTTTTGAAAACACGAATACGATAACCGATGCCATAAAATAATTATAAAATTTTATTTATCTAATATTATAAGATCTTCACAGTGACAAGATAAAATAATTTGTACATAGTGATTACATACTAACAAAAGTTTTCGAAAATTTTTTAATTTTGTTTCTAATCTTCCAATTTTCTTTCCGATTGTTTAATTCAACAATATTCGGTTTTTTTTTAGATATTTGAACCGAACACGTTAATATACTCCAAACAACATAAATGATGATTTCTACGAAATCCAAATTCGGTATAGAAAGATATTTCAATGTTGAAAAAATTTACGAAAAATTATTTTGATTCATTCACTTATTATATATAGTTACTCATTGTGAAAAAAAAATTAAAAAAAAACAAAAGATAAATGATGATTGTACATTTATATACACGCTCTCATGGATGTATGTTTTTTATTTCAAATCTTTTTTAATAGTAAAAACTATATTTTTTCAATCTTTTCCGATAGATTTCTTATTTTAGTAATAAACAAAAAATTTTCTAGATTATAATAAAATAAATAAATTAAATGAGAAATAAATTCTATTTATTCATTCTATATGAATAATAATTAATTAAGTTATTCATCAATAAAATATAATTTGATATAATTTCTATTCAATAATTATATATTTGCTTTAAAACATGTTATTTCGACTTATTTATTCAAAGCATAATAAATTTATGCGTTTTATAATTAACTAGTGTTTTTTATTAATAACTCGTTATTATTTGAATAGTTCTAGAAACGACATTCTGATACTAGTTTCTTTTTAAGTCGATACATAGAGAACATATGAAAGTTATTAACGCTTTTTAAATGAAATTATTTATATTTTATTATTATATTGTATTGTTAGTTGATACAATTTGATATTCTCTAAAAAAAAAATATTAAACTACTCATGTTCAAAAATCATTACTGTAAAAAATATTTTAATTTGAAATTTATAAAATACACCCTCAACTACTGCAGTAAAAAATATATGATTCTATTTTAAAAAATGATCTTCACTATCGTCTACTTGTCCATTTACAAAAAAAACATCAGAATGCTTTTTTAAAATCATTTAATTTTATTTGAAAATTTTTTTCTATCAATAATTACAATAGCATAAATAATACTTAATAATAAGTTATTTTGTACGTACACATATTCCATTCTATGGTGTTAAGGCAATATCAGTATAGAAAATCTAATTTGAATAAATCTGCCTATAAGTAAACAATTTACAATTAAATAATAATTTATTGTTGAATCTTAAAGTTATCATATTTTTATTATACAAATATTATATTGCTAAAGAATTGTTAAAATTAAAATATGATTATATATAATATACAGGAAATAAAAATAAATCAGAAATATATTTTTGATATTATAAAAAAAAAAAAAGTTTTGAAAGAAAAATGTATTCGCAGATTAAATTTGTATACATCAAATAATATTAAACTTGGAAAAACAAATGATGAAAGATTATAACTATATTAAGTGTTTGAAATAATAATATTAAGTGTTAGATATAATAAATTATATCTAACATTTAATATTATTATTAATATAATAATTATAGAAGAATATATTATCATAATAATAATATGGTAATAAAATAAAAAATATTACTATAATATAGGATAAATAAAACTAATCAATACTATTGCTAATTTATTATTATGTTTTATAAGAAAATCGTCAATACTAATGTAAGTTATTTTTGGAGAATATGACAATATATGTCAACAGAAATATGAAAAAAAAACAAAATGTCAATGATGCATTTATTTAAAAGTTAATAATTTAACTTAGTTTAAAATTAATTATAAATAAATAAGTTACATATCGATAATATAATAAACCTCTATTTCTGATGCAGAGAGAAAAACTGAGATATATTTTTCATAGGAATGATAAAGAATGTTTATTTAATACGTTTAAATTAAAAAATAAAAGATGAAAAATTATTATATAAAATATTATTTTTCTACAAATATCACAAAATTTTAAGATACAATTTTTTATAAATCAATAAAAGATATGTTCTTTAATATATTATTAATATTTTATTATAATTAAATAAGATTTATAATTACAAAATAATATGTAATATGTAGCATGTAATATATAGTAATTCAGTATGCGAATTTGAATCTCAATTCAAATACAATATTATAACCAATATAATGTAATTTATATCTATAAATATAATATATATTTATAATTTGATTGCTAAAAATTAAATGAGAGCCATAAACATTAATTTATAATTCTAATTTAAATATTTCGTATGAAAAATGTAATATGTTACGACTTGTTCCAATTTTTAGTTCCAATCAATGCAAACTACTATCAATCAATTCGCAAAAATAATTATTTTTAAAAAAAAATCGTTTACTAATTGCGGAATTATACAACAAGTCTTTTAAATATATTTTACAAAAAAAAAGAAATCATTTTTTCGATGGAAAAACTCATGCATTATTTTTTTAATTTTATTTAAATGTATATTTAAACTAATATTTAAACTTTCAATGTTATTTGACTATATATATTTTCAAACGAATTGTTGAAAGAAATGTAAAAAAATATTGTTGACTATATAAATTAAAACAAGGAATAATTTAATACTTAATAATTAAATACTTAATAAAGAAGCTACTTTTTTTCTCTTAGAGCAAAATTTATTTCAAATATGAAATAATTTTATCAAAAATAATATATTTTAAAAAATAAAAGTTATATGATTTTAAATAAATAACTTTATTTTTAATATCGAATTAATTTCTAAATCTAAAAAAGAATATTAATATACTTGTGAAATATTTTTAGAAGATCGATTCAAGAAGCATAAATAGAAATAAAAACGTCATTCAAGTTTATATTATATACATATATAACAATGAAATATTATTATAAAGAAAACTAAATTAATAAAAATAAAAAATTTTCAAATTCGATATATCATTTCATACTAATATCAAAATGATTTCAAAATTTGTACATCTTATTTTTTAAAATTATACATTAAAATTTGTTTAATGATACAATTCTAGAGAGTATTCCAAAAAGAAATTGAAAAATTTTTAGCCAAATATAAAATCCATTCAAATATTCTGCAACAAAATTATAGCATAATTTTCAATACAAATAATTTTCAAGTTCTTGAGATTAATACAATATACCTAAACTTTATATAAATATTTGTAAATGTGTCCTAAAAATATCTAGGAATAGTTGTTAATTATATTTTTGACATTTCAAGTAATTTCAAGTAATTTCAAGAGAAAATTTTTTTCATTGATTTCGATACTAACCATAATATTTTCTGTATAAGATAAAAAAAAGACAAATATGTGTAGATGGGTATGTGTGCACACGCATGCATATGTGTTTTACTTAAAAATAATAAAAATAAAAGAGAAAAATTATCAAAAGAGCTTGATTAAATATATTTTTAGAAATAGAATTTAAGAATTATTTTGTAGAGATATAATCTTAATTTGTTATCTATTATTGATATTTTTTTGATTTATTATATATTTATATATTTTTTCAATATTGATAATTTTTAATATATTAAAAATATCATTAGCAAATAGCAATGATTTCTATTTTTTCTTATTTAATGTCATTATTAAGGTATATAAAAATATTTATTATTATTACTTATAATAAATAATAAATAATAAATAATAATAAATATAATATTATATAATAATTATATAATATTATATATTTAATAATTATATAATATTATATAATAATAATATAAAAATAAAAATAGAGAGACTTTATATTACAAAAACTATATTGTAGTATATTTAAGCTATTTCTGTTATTGATAACAGAATATATAAGATAACATTGTTATAATTATTTTGATAATATATGTTAAAAATTAATGAAATATCATTAATGAAATATCATAAATCCATACATAATCGTCAATAATATCATTAATTATTCATAAATAATCTTACATCACAATCTAAAATCACTTATTAATCATGTATTTCATAAAATTTATATTTCATCAATGACAACAATTAATATATTAATTATTATCAAATATTATTGATGAAAAAATTTTATGATATTTGATTATATGAATTATATTATATAATATAATAATATATTATATTATATATATGAATTATATTATATTATATAAGTTATTGTTAATATGATTGCATATATTTTTAAACTACTATAATAAGAATGATAGTTAAAGTTAGCTATCTATCGAATAAATAATAATTTTTATTCAACAAATTATTATTTTAATATTATATATAATATTATTATAATAATTTTACGAAAAATATTAATAACTAATAAAATAAATAATATTTTGCTTGTACTCACAAATATAGAAATAGTTTTCATTACCTTCCTTATTTCTGCTTTTCTTCTTTTCTTCTTTTTCCTGTCAAACATACAATTTTTAATTCTCTTAGTAAAATAAGTAAAAATTTATTATATAACATCATAATTATTATATGTGCTTTTATACAAATTGTAAAAATATCTCAATTCATACAATAATTTTAAAATCTAATTATCTGGATAAATATGTTTCAAAATATTCATTTAATGATTAATAATGATAATAATATTGTATTCTTTATTTTCAATTGCATATTATTTTTAATAAAAAAATGAAGAAAAATCAATAATAATAAAAATAAATAAAAAATTATATCGTAACGGAAATATATTCAGCTTTCAACAATAATAATATTATAATTAATAATAAAATAATTTTATTTTATTATTAAATAACAATAAAATAAATAAGCATTTGTCGAATCGGAAATTGTGTCTATAATAATTGTAAATAAACTTATAATGCTGTACAATATAAAAAAATTAATAAATGTTTGATAATCTCTAATTTTTATAATTTATAATAAACCATGCTATGTATTAATATATTTTGATATTATCATATATGTTTCTTTTAAAGTGTTAATAAATTTAATTTTGTGAAGTTTTTTTTATTTATTGATCTAATTTATTAAAAAATAATTTCAAAGTAAATCCATTGACTATAAATCAATATTTTATAGCAAATAAAAAAATTATAATATATTATTTTTCTTTAATATTTTTTAATAATCTTCATGCAATTTTATAGTTATATATTTCATTTTTTATTAAATATTTTTATGTTTTATTAGAAAATCAAAAATTGTAATATATCTAACTTCTTTATCATTAAAACAATCACAAATACAAATTTTATTTAAATTAGAATAATATCAAAAATTGTAATATGTCTAACTTGTATCGTTAAAACAATCACAAATATAAATTTTGTTTAATTGTGTTTTCTTATTTTCATCATAAATATTTTTTTTTTTTTAATATAAATTTAAATTCATCATTCAATGAAATCACTCTTGAATCAAATGATATATTTTCAAACTGATATTAATTATTTATAATATTCTAATTTTTTAGCAAACTTAATATATATTTATGTATTTACTTCAGAAATTCTTTTTTAGATATTTGGACATATATTTATATTAATAAATGATATTAATAATGATACATTTTCTTTGATTTTTTGAAACTGATAATTTTTTTTTTACTTTTTTCATATTCTCTCATTTCTTTGTTTCTCTAATTATATTTTTTATAAATTTCCCCATATTTTTAAATATCTTTTTTAAAAATTTTATTATTCCATAATCAATAATGACTTATTTTTAAATATAAATAAAATAATAAATAAAAATATAAAATAAAGATTTTATTTTTTTTTATTTTATATAGATATTCTATTTTTTTTCTTTAAAAATTTATATTTTCTCTGATATATATAATTTTTTTGTTTTTGATATATTGAAAAATATTTTATAAATATATAAAAATTAACCATATGTTGCTGATATATAAAAATTAACTATGTAATATTATATGTAATATTTAATTATGAAATAAAATTTTTTTTACGATAATTTACTTTTCGAATGACTAAACTTTGTCAATATTTCCAAAAATTATTATTGTAAATAAAAATTGTTACAATTATTGATACAATTAACGTAATGTTAATTTGGATACTTTGTGATATATTGTCAATATTAATATAATATAAAAAATATCATTATAACAAACAAAACAAAACAATATAATTGTATCAGAAAAATGATAATAAATAATTTAAAAAAAAATGAATGTTGTAAGTGAAATATAAATGAGTTTATTTAAATACAACACAATATAGACTTTTTTTGCATTTATGTAAACATCAAATTGAAACAATATGAAATATCATGTATTAAATGTATTAAATGTAATTAATATAGTATCCTAAAACCAGTTATCTATCGATCACATAAGTTTTATGAATGTTTGTTTATGTTTTTGAATATTTAGCACAATAATAATAATTTATAAAAATATTTATAAGCTAATTAATATTTTTAATTAGCTTATAAATGATTAATAAATATAATTTAAAATTTTTTTGCATAATTATGTATAAATCATTCAAAAATTATGCCGTAATGAATAAAAACATTTACATTATATCAATGCTTTGTAAATGAAGAATGATAAAATGTACATTTGAACTTTCTCGAATTAAATATATATTTAAAAACAATTTCGAATTGACTTCTAAATGCGCAACATCTGTAAATTATGATATAAAGCAGTAAAGAAAAATCATAAAAAATTCATTTTCATTAATATTGTACAATTTTCGGAAAGAGAGCTACAATTGCAACAAATAATATTTGTATTATTATGAAAAGAATCTGTATCATCACTACAATATAAATAATGTAGAAAATTTAATAATTTTCAAGAAAAATTTTTAACAATATTTATGAAATTATTGTTAAATTTATTAATTTTTTTTTAGTTTTCATTATTTCACTTCAGTTCTTTTTTAAATTTTATTATTATTTTTTTAACATTATTATTATTAAATGAAAACAAATTTTACCATTAAAATAAAAAATCAAACAAAAAAATCAAAAAAGTAATTTTTTTCATTTTTTAAATAAAGAGCATTACATATGTTAGTTAATATTAATTATGTAATTATAGAATTTTGTTTGACCATATTCATCTATGATAGTGTATAGTTAAATATGCGATTATTATTTATGTTTTGTTAAAAAAAATCACATTGTAACAACAAATAATTAATACATGTAATGAAATTATCAGTTAAAAATTTTCTCATAAATGATGATAAACTTGAAATATGTCAATTCAAATGATGTTCGATATTTTGTCGATTCGATATCAAAAACATTTCAAAAATTATTACATTATTTAGTTCCATATTTAGTTTATTGTTATAATTAATTTATCACTCATTTTATTTTCGATTATCCAAGAATTATTTTATATTTTATTTTTTCCAAATGATTTCTTATTTTAATTAACTATTTAAAAAAAACTATAGTAAAATTATTAAAATTGAAAAAAGCCATTAAATTGCATAATTACTATTTTAATTAGAAAAAGTCCTTAGAAATTTAAAATATTATAAAAATTTTTGAATATAAAATGTTTATGTAGATATAATGTGCGTATCATATAATTTTTTATGTAAATATCATATAATTTTTTTTTGCTGCATAAATTCACTTTAAGAAAATAAAAATAATATATAAAAAATTAAAATAATATATAATAAATTGATGACTGAAAATTTAAATACTTTTCGTATCATAAAATATATATTATATATATTATAACTATAAGAAATAAAAAAAAAATGTTTAGACAATAATTACTCATTGTGAAATAATATTGTATAAAATATTTATAAATTATTTATATAATTAGAAAAAAGTTACAAACAAAAAAATAAATATAAATTTTGTTATATTGCTGAATTTTATTTCTTGATAATTATACAAGTTGAAACTTTTGAATCTTGAATGTTGTATAACAAAGTTTTTTTATATACTTAAAAAAATAAAATAATTTATATTATATATTATTTATATAATGTCTTTTTATATTATGAAACATATACAATTGTTCACAAAAATATTCTAACATTAATGTATATTTTATTTTAATAATCTATATTTTTATTAATTATAAAAGGAATAAATTTAAACTTCTTTCTGTATCGACAGAAATTCTATATATAATATAATGAAATTCTTCAAAAAACTATTGAAAATATAAAAATTTAATACTCTTATTCTATAATAATATGATTGCTATATATGGAACAATGAAATTGTATGAAATCGTTGCGAAAAAACAAAATTTATTAGATTTCAAAGTTATTTAATTTTTTAATTAATATATCTACTTTTATATCGTATATAAAATATATTATAACATATATTTAGTGGCAAAAGTTGATTATGAATGAGAGATTATAATTTAATAATATTTTGTGCACATATTAACATTCTAAATATATAATATAAGATCGGAAAATTTTCATGTAAAGTTTTTATATACGGGAAAAAATATATAAATAGTTGTGATATTTTTATAAAAATTTTTTCTAATATTATGAATATTCTTACTCTTTAATTATTTATTAAATCTCGTTATAAATATCTCGTTATAAATATTATATAAGAAAATAAAAAAGAAGTTTAATAATTATGTAAAATTTTTATGAAAATAAGTTTTATGTAACTATATGAAATTTATAAATTATCTTACATTTGTTAAGTTTGTTCATTACATAGTATATATATATTCAGAAGTTCTATGAAACAAAATTCAGCAATAGAACAAAGTTTGTACTTGTAAAAAAATTTTTTCTTATATTATTTTATAGTTATTTAAACTATTAATTACAATTTAAGTAAAAAATGAATTTAAAAATAAATTTAATTTAATTTTTTCGTTTATAATTTTTTTAATTATATAAACAATTAAAAAATATTTTATTAGATGATATTTCTCATATTTCACATTCTTTAAAATAAATAACTGTCTGAAAATTTTTCTTTTTATTTTTTATAATTTATAAACTATGATACGAAATCAAAAAATAGCTAAATTTTAAAATGAATTTAGACAACAAAGAAAAAAAAATCTGTCAAAGAAATATCTGAAATTTATTAATTCCAAAATCATATAACTTTGTTAAATTTTTTTGCTAGCTTTCGTTCTTTTACTTGAATATCATCTAGGTTACCTAAATAAAGAACATTAAAAGAATTACCATTATCATTTTTTGGATAAAAAAATTATGAAAATTTATATACCGAAGAGATACTTTCATCATACATATCTATTGTCTGAACAACTCTTAATCTCTATTTAGATTTTTATTAATTCTAATAAATCTAAATCTTAAAAACATCATCTTAAACACATCAGAATTTATTGTGCGTTAAGATAATGTTTTTCTGTAACTCTATTTCTTTGATTGTACCAAATGTATTTTCGAATTCATTTAATAAAATTGATATAAAGTATATGAATATCATAATAATATCAAAGTTGATAGATATTGAAACTTTTGAAATTTAGAAAGTGACACAAATTTTTCAAATGAATATAGTAGATAGAAATATATTCGTGTATATATATATATTGTTCTAATATTATTTAATATTATAATAATATTATTATTTAAATGTTATATTAAAATGTTTTTTAAAAAATGTAATACATCCGAAGAAAAAAATAATATATTCAAAAATAAAAAATAAGACAATTAATTTTTTAATAAAATCATATATAATAAATGATTATTTTATTTAATTTTAATAATTTTAATAATTTTAATAATTTTTTTAATTTTGGCGAATTTAAGAATTATCTTTTTCTTTATGATTTTAATAACCTTGAAATATATTGTAAAAGGTATCATTTTAAATAATTTCTTTTTTTATATAACCAATGATAAATTTTCAGTTTTTAAGTTACACGCAAAAAACTTTATGACTAATGTGTGAAATTGCAGAAAAGCTATTTTCTTTTCAATTTTGATGATTTTATAAAGAATTATTATAGAAAACAAGATTCTGAATAACTTTTTTTTTAAATATAATCGATCGATTATAATATTTATATCGATATTTTGAATATTTTGAAAATATTTGTAAAAAAAATTGTTATATATATATATATATACATTATTATATACCATAATGTTCTAAGTTACTTGGTTTTTCCGTTGCTTATTTGTTTATTTGTTTATTTGTTTACTTATTTGTTTATTTATTTAAAAAACTTGAAATTTAGAATTAATAGGAAACCAAATGGATTTCAAACATAATATATATATATATATATATATATATATATATATATATATATACATATACATATATGAATATATATCCATAACATATATACATAATATGCGATTTATCTATACCATAAATATATAAGCATACAATATATATATATATATATATGTAAACTAATATTATTATATTTAGTATCTATTCATTGCAAAATTTGATATTTGAATCCGTGGAAAGTATATAAATAAAATATAAAACAATTCTTAGATGATTGAAGTTACGAAAATAACTATATCATATTATTGATTCTTGAAATTTCAATCATTGAAATTTTAATCAATTATGAATTATTTTATATTTTATTTTTTTATATTTTATATTATTTTATATTATTTATATTATTTATTTTATATTCTAATGAATCTGCAATGTTTAAGTTTAGTGTAAGAGAATTTAAACACATAAAACAAAATTAAATACTCAAAATCCATGAAAAATGCATAAATATTCTTTTGATTATTGATTTTTTTGATTATTGAGTTTTCATCATTATGAATATATTTAAAATGTATTTAGAAATAATAGATAAGTTGTTACATCAGTTGTCACATATGTTGCGATACATATAAATAAACTTTTATGCATTAAATAGAATCTTTTTTTTTTAATAAATATCTCGAAAATTATAATCAAACATCATTTATATATTTAAGAAAAATTTATTCCAAATATTAATTTCTATAATATATTCTTAAATCATCAAAATCGAAGTTAATGATCGTTTTCTAAATAATTATTATAATTCAAAAATTAAAACTTATCACTAAATATATATGAAAATAAATGTTGCTCAAAATATTGATTTTAAAACATATTTCAATTTCAAACATATTTTATCATTAAAATCACTTAGGAAGAAGTTAATCAGCAAATTAATCTTAATTTTTTTCTTTTATAAATAATATTATATTTCAAAATATTTTTTAATTTAAATAATATAAATTTCGATTAATAAATAATAACAAAAATAACAAAAATTATTAATAGCAATTATTAATTTTAACATTTCAATAGCAATTATATATATATATATATATATTTATGTAAATATTTATTATTTTATTTATATTATATTAATATTTTTAAATGGAATTTATGGATTATCAATAGATTCCACATATATAAATAAAAGAAATAATACTATTTAAAAAACTGAATTAAGATTTTAACTATATTATATTATTACAATCAATTATTAATTTAATTCTGTATTTTTAGATTGAATTAATATTATATCACCTATTTTCAAAATTAAGAATAAAAATAAAAATTTGTTTAAAAATTATATTTTCTTAATTTTAAAGTTATAACAAAATTTAATTTTATTTTATTTTATTTTATTTTAATATTAAAATAATTAATGCATTTAAATAATAGAAAAAATTACAAACATTTTATGAATATTTATAATTATATGTAAGATATTACATTTTATTATTATATCATTATTATATCATTATTATATTACATTATATTATATCATTATTATTATCATTATTATGATTTCAAAAAAAAATAAAATAAGTTTTAAATACATAAAATAAATTTTAAATATATGAAATAATATTTAAGTGAAAATAATAATAAATAATAAAATATAATAAAATATTTTATAAAGAAGTAATGAAAAGTATTGAAAATATATTTGTATAACTGATGTTTTGTAAAAAATAATTTTTAAAAATATTTTATGAAGATAATTATTTTAAAATTATAAAAATAATTTTCTATAAATGAAATAATAAAAGAAAATTTGAAAATTATAAGTTATTATTTTTAAAATAAAATTTTATATTCTTTTATTCATAAAAATAAAACGATAGCATTTGTTGCAAACAAATTTAATATATTACATTATTCACTATAGTAAAATTATGAATTTTTGATCAATTAAATTGTATATATGTATTCATATCAAACATTAATTTTTAATTAAATATTTTTCTATTATGAAATAAAAAAAAAAAAGTATGTTGACATTATAGCACAAACATTTTCATAAATTGAACATTTATAACATTGAAGATATTTATAATATATTTATAATATTGATTAAAAATTAAAATAAATATATTATTAAAAATTAAAAATATATAAAAATTAAGGATCAATATTTTATGTACAAAAAATAATTTATATTATATAAACTTCCTTTAAATAAACAATTTTTTCATAAATTTAATTTCTCAACTTTCTAGATATTTTACAATTTTTTTGAAATATTTTAAAATGCTCAAATTTTTTATTTGCTAATTGAAAATAACTAATAATAAGACTAATTGAATGAAAAGCATAATATGAATGAAGCATAATATTAGCCACAATAGAAAAAAAAAGGAAAAAATAGATTGATATAATATAATTGAAGGAGCACCTTTTTCACCTTGTTGCTGGATTCCTTGAGACTCTGAGGGGACGAGGGAGAATTTTTGGCTGTAGTCTTCTGTGGACTTGTCGCAGATTGTGTGGAAGTGGTAACATCACAATCGGAAGGCGTTGGTTGTATAACGGAAACTATAGGAGGAGGTGAAATAGAAGCAGAAGCGGAAGTGGATACACAAGTGGAAGTCGAAGCTAACGGTTCCGAAGATACTAGTGAGCTCTCTACTGGAACGACACTTAGACTTTTTGGGGGGGTTTGCTTAGGAGTTGACAGTTTTCCACTCATCGGTGGTAACATTGTCCTAGTTTTAGGCTTCCTCCACCCCTATGTAACACCAATTATATTTATCATGTTAGTTTATTTAATCTTAAAATAAAATACTATACACAAATCATGCATTACCTAAGGCACTTAAATACTTCTTTTTTTTATTTATTTTTATCCTTTATCTAGTTTTATTTTGAATTTAATTTGAAATTAATTTTTATGTGTTAGGTATAATATTCTTTGCATATATCTTCTAAATATTATATATCATTTATATGAAAATAATACTAAAAATCATTAATAAATATATAATATAAAATACTAAAAATATATATAAATAAAATATATATAAATATATATAATAATATAAAATAATAAAATACATATATAGATAATAAAAACTAATCAAAATAAAAGTTAATCATTAATAAATATGGGATTTATTTTTTTGATCTTGATTTATGTTGTTAAGATCAATTTACTTATTAATTTTTTTCAAAAAGATTATTTGTGATTATTAAAAAGATTATTATTAATAAATAAAATTAAAAAGTTTGACATATGTTTAGTTTTAAACATATTTCTAATCTTTAGAATGATTTAATTTGAATTGATATATTACACCATATGCATATATTATATATGAATTGCAAATCCGTCATCATTTCATCATATTATCATATCATTTTCATCATATCTTAAGTTATTCCATGTTAACAGCTCTTTTCATTCATAAATCAATTTTTCGAAGTTTATTATAAATAGAAGATTTTTTATAAAATTTTAAAATAAATTCCAAAAAAATTAAAAATAGAAACATTCAGTTTTTTGACTTCAATTTCTCTGTTATAAAACAAAAAATGACTTTCAAAACAATAAAATTCGATATAAAATTAAAGACTTCGCGTTTCAAAATCGAGCCAAATAGAATACTACATGAAGTATATAAATTTATTCTTTTTATAAAATTATAACAGTACAAACATCAATAATTTTTTGATCGAAATTTAATGATTTTTTTAATTTCTTGATATAATATAATTAAATCAATTTAAATTTGATCCATTACTGCAATTAATTACTAACTAATACTTTACAACAACTTTAGAAATTATAATCAAATACAAAAAATTCAAATTAAATCCAAATATTAAAAATGTAATATATAAAATTAAATATATATTAAACAATAACAAATTAAACATATGTTAAACAATTTTATTTATTAATAATTTTAAACAATGAATGATGGCTAAATTTTTCTGAAAATCAAGTCAAAAAGATGAATAATATATACCAATACTAATCCAGTATCGAAAAGATACTTACACAAGTTCTTTTGTTAATATTAATAAATAATGTGTTAAAATTTTTTAAAAATCACTCGAGAAAAAATCTTAATATATCAAAATATGATAATTTCTCTAAAATTTACTTTTTTTAATGAATGAAAGTTATTTAGAATTTCAATATTTATAAAATATACATGATAATCAAACATAATACATAAAAAATTTGAGAAATTATTCTAATTAAAACAAATCAAAAAAAATTGACGTGTAAAACTATTCATTAAAAGTTTATCTTTAAAGTTTATCTTTATATTTTCATCATTTAAATCAAATTTCAAATTAATTTAATTTTATAATTTATAATAATATAATGATATAATTATATATATATATATATATATACACATACACACACACACACACACAGAGTGTTAATATAATCGTGGAATACCTTTGAAGGATCGATTTTAGATACCAAAACGAATGCAAAAGTTAATATACAAAAATTGACTTATATATTATAAACAAATTGAAGTTTGCGTTAGAGATAAAGGAAGACAAAGATACACAGATCAAGTATGTATCTAATATAAAAAGCAAAAATCATTATGTTTTGATGAAATATATTATCTTATATTTTTCTTTTATATAATTTCTTAATAATTAATTTATTGAAGAAGAAAGTAGTATTTATTTTTAATTAAAGATTTTATAGTATGATATATTTTTATTAATATGATATACAATTAATCAATAAAATTAATAAAAAATAATAAAAAAATTTTTTTAATTAATAAAAAAAATAATATAAATAATTGTTAGTAATTTTTAAAATAAATTTTTTAATTTAGAAGAAAATGCATTTCAAATTTAAATAAAATAAAATAAAATAATATCATTGCATACAAATAAATTTATTATTATTAATAATATTAATTTATTTTAAATTACGTTATATGTTCATTTTATCTATAAAAAAAAATATATAATATAAATATTTCGAAAATTATAAATGATATAAAAAATGTTTGGCACAAATATTATATAATTGCAAAGGATATATTATAATATATAAGATATATCTTGTTGATATTTTTAAATATTTTTTTAATTGCAAAATTATTTTTTTTATTTCATTTTCTTATCGGCATCAAATCATTTTCAAAACACTATTTATCTATATTTTTTATATAGATCAGTATGATATTAAATCTCAAAATTGTTATTAATCATGTTAAATTTTTGAAATCATAAATAAAATTCAATAAATACATTTTTCCATGAAAAACAAAATGTGATTATGGAATTCATCTCTTTCTTCCAGTAAAAAAATAAGTCTTATAATAATAATAAGTCGCAGATTTTTGCAATTAAAAATTTATTTTAAATTTCATTATGTGTTTAAAGGTTAATGCTTTAATTAATAATAAATTTTATGCCATTTATTATTATAAAAAGTATACATATAACATAAAGAATATAAAGTTTTGTAAAAAAAATTTCTTTTGAATTTGTTGTTTATTTAACAACATTGATATCATTGACTTAATACATACTTTTTTGACATATATAATCAAATCATAAAAATATTTTTTTATTTCATTTTTTCAAATACTTTAAATCATATATGAAAAATAAAGCAATTGTAACACGATTCAGTTTTTTGATTTTGACATTATAATTATAATTTATAATTTTATTACAAATTAAAAATATTTGTGCAAATTTTTTATAGATTTTATGTCTTCAACTATCTTATTTTGTGAAATTGTGAAATAAAAAATATCTATTAATTTAACATTCATAAAATTAACATTTTTTGTTTTTGAATCAATGTATGACGAAAAATTATCTCAATCTATATGCATCTTATGTCATTTCATTATTGTTATCAATGAAAACTTCAATTGCTTACTTTAAATCTCAATCGAAATTTTTATATTTCAATTTTTGTATTTGTTTGATTTCTAGAATTAATTTTTCAAAAATATCCCACAAATATTATATTATATATATATAATCATATAATATATTATATAGCATAATAATAATAGTACTACTAGTAACAATAATAATAATAACAATATTAACAACAACAACAATAGCAATAATAATAATCAGAAAAATTAAAAATATAATGTATAAAATAGTAATGTATAAAATATTATTTATATGACAAATAACTTATAATTGTATACAATTACATTACACTTAATTTATATAATAAGTCATGAAAAGAATTAATTTTATAATTTTCGATATTACTAAATAAAGGATTAAAATTCATAAAAATGTATTTATTAAATTTTCAAACTACAAATTATATAACGTAAGAATTATTATTAATAACAAATATTTTGCTTGTAATATGTACATAAATACATTACAAATTAATAAATATTTTCTAATTTACTGATAATTACTTATAATAATATTATTAATAATAATTTTCTTATAATCACATATAATTAAATTATTACTTATAAGAAAAAAAATAAACAACAATATATTTATCATATAAATTTTATCAAATAAATAATAAGATAAATAAAGATTTTTCAATTTTTTATCAAAATTCATATTAATCAAAATAATAAAATCAATTGTAATTAAAATTTTTAACAGATATTTGTTAATATTTCAATATATATATTTTTTCATTTTATTTTTATACTTTACAAATTAATAATATGAAATATGTTTATATTTCAAAGTTTCAAAGTTATATAAAACAAAAACGATAGTTTATTATCGAAGAAATAAAAAAAAATAAAAAACATTAATATATATTATTACATAAAAATAAATAGAATTATATATAAATAGATTATTAATAATATAAATTTTTTTTAGAAGAAAATAATAGAAAATAATTTCTTTTTATATTATATACGTATGTATTATTTTTTATAAAATTAATCTTAGAAATATACATACATTTATTTATTCCTTTTTTTATGCATTATTTTATCAATCAATAAGATCATGATCTTAAAAACCTATATTCAATATTATTTTTAATAAAAGAAAATTATATGTACAAAAATTTTCATTATTATTATACATATAGATCTTACCTTATCATCGTAAAAACCCTGATCGTCCGTTCTTTGCTGTCCAAGTAAACGATCAGTTTCCAAATCAGTATCTGCTTCTTCTTCATCTGGACCTTCCTCAATTTCTATATCTGCTTCTTCAGTCGTACGACGAACTTCCGATTCTTCACTATTATTTTCTACGCAAATTCTCCGTCTGCCATCCGATAGACTATATTTTAGTTAGATGTTCTTAAAAAAAAGTAATTATACAATCTGTCACAAAAATATTCGGATAATGATAACTTTGAATTTTATAATCTATATCTAGAATAAATATATATAACTAAAAATATATTTTGCAATATATAGAAATAATATATAGAATTAATATATAACATTAAAGAATAAAAAAACTTTTATCTTAATACAAATTATTTAAATATTTAAGATATCGAAAGAATAAATTTTTATATTACAGAAATATTTGGAACTTTACGAATTGAAATAATTAAAATAACAATTTATTATATAAGTTAAATATTGACTTTGATCTTCTCATTCAATATATTCAAACAAAATCGATATAGCAAGAACATCTATAATTCGAAAATCTCTATAATAGCACAATTTTCATTCTTTTCTTTCCACTGCTAAAATCTTTATAAATTGAAATAAAATTTACATTAATTCAAATTTAACTACATATTATATATTCAAATTCATTATTTTATTTTTATTTTACTGTAATTATAATTCAAATTGGAATAGGTTTCTATAAACTAAAATTTATTTTTATTTATATCCATGCTATTTTTACAAATTTATATTTACATGTTAGAAGATGTAAACTAATTATTCGATATTATTTCTTTTTCAAGAATTATTGGAATTCTATTATTGTAATTATTATAATTTTTATTAGAATTATTTCAAATAACAAATAAGAATAAAATGGAAACAAATCTTTATTTATTTTTATTTTATTTAATATATATTTTTATAATATATATTTTTATTTAATATATATTTTTTATATATTTTTATTTATTTATTCAATATATAATATCTATCATTTATAAAATTGAATATGCATCTATATTGATAATGAACATAAGCGTGAAAAAGAATACATGTATTCGAAAATAAAAATGCAATATATAATTGATTATTTCTGTGATTATTTATCTGTGTGATTATTTCTATAAATAACAAAAATACAAAAAAATATTTCAGATAAAAATTGTATAACATCGAAAAATATATCATAATTATTTGATTTACAAATATATTAAAGAAAGCTACATTCCAATTTTTAAATCCTATGTTTTTTATTAGATATTTTTTTTAGCATACAATATATAACTTAAAATAATTAAAAATATATATTATATAAATTTAATATATATATTATATATTATATATATTAATATATATATTTCACTTATTTCAAATTTCCTTCATTTAAATCTTTCTTGAAAATTTCGATAAGTTAATATTTCTAATCTGAAATATTGAAATCTTTCTTTGAAATTTAATTTATTAAAATCTAATTATAATGCATTTTATCTTTTATTCATTTTATTTTAGATAAATTTTTTTATTTTTTTCTTTAATATTGTTATTTTAATATTTAATATTTTGTTCAGCCATTTATATTGTTGTTTTAATATTTAATATTTTGTTCAGCCAATAATTTAATTTTTTACATAAAAATAATATTAATACAAAATTTATATTTTAGTTTAATAACTTAAATTTATAATATATATTTGAATATTTTCGAAAATTAAAAATGTATTTGTTCTTTTTTTATTTTATAATATTCAAACAATAAATCTACAAATTTTGTATTTCTGATATATATATATAAAGTATAGAAAATTATACTTTATTCAAAACATTTTTGATTTAAATCTGTCCGAATATTTTTGTGATTCACTACATATCAATTAAAAATATAAATTAATAATTATTTTTTTGTGTAAAATAATTTTTTATAAACTTTTTGTATATTATATTTTTATCTATTTAAATTAAAATTTTAATTTAGATTTCATTATTTTACATATATTACGTATATTACATTAATTTAATAGTAAAGTTAAAAGATCAATGATCTCTAGTAATATAATAAAATCTAAAATTAAAATTTATTTATTAAGAGATTAATTATTTTGTTTGTAAACTTATATATTTTGCTTATATACTTATTAAAACATTCAGATTAGCAGATTTATGATAAACACTGTAAATTATAAAATTAAATTAAAAAATTCTAATAATATTCGCAATAATATTTATTAAATATCAAATTAATATTATAAAATACAACTAAATATACCTTAATAATAAAATATATCTTATTATAGAGATAAATTTAAAAAAAACATTATCGCATATAAAATAATTTTTTATAATAATTAAAAAAATATTTTATATTATACATACATTATTCATATTTGTAATTTTTATAGTTTATATTCATTTTTAAATGAATATTTATTTATTTTTAAATAAATAATAAAACTAATAAATTAAATAATAAATTAAAATATATATAATTAAAATTATAGTTTTTAATCTTTATTTATATATTTACAAAACAATTAACATAATCATTACAAATTGTAAATTATTTATTGTATAAAAATATTGCATAAAAAAGTTGCATGGTGTGAAGAAGAGAATGTAATTTATTATTATTAATTTTTTTGCAAATGAATATGTAAAGAATCAATTGTTTTTTTAATTATAATCATGTATTTTTTAATAAAACTAATCAATATAGATTGTTATTCTTGAAGAAAAATTATTAAATTATTTGTTATAAAGAATTATTAATTAAAGAGATATTTTAAATTTTATAAATCTTATATGAAAGATGAGAAAAATGTGAAACAATACTCTTTTTTATATTTATCTTGCATACAATAAATTATATAAATTCAATAAATTTAAATTAAAATATCTGATAAATTTACAATTTTTTATAATAAATAATTTATTATAGAATATTTTATAAATAGCTTTTTTTTAGGATATAGTAATCTGCAGTGATTAATATATAAAAAAATATGATTCCAATTAATAAAACAAAATTAATAAATCTTTATATATTCTATTCTCATTTATAAAGAAATAATATTAAATTGTTTATATCATATAATATTTCTATGATACATTTTCATACAATAAATAATTTACAAATTATTTGAAATAATCATGTTACTTAATTGATTTTCTACAAATATTTAAGCTATGAAATATTAAATATTAAAAAAAAAAGAAAATGTAATACCTTGGTATCCAAATTGGACTGACATTGGATTCAATTATTTCTTCTGTAGAACATTTCACAGGTAAAGTTTTAGTCCTCTGTAAAGCCATTCTAATGTCTTTAATTGCAGCTTCAACTTCACCTCCTATTTCCAAATTAACACTTTGTCTAGCCTGAGGTGCTGGTGGTGGAGGCGTGCCAAGAGGATCCAAACTATCAAGCTGAAGCTCATTTGTATCATATGAATTTTCTTTTTTAGAAACAAATAAATCAGGTGATGAAGTTTTTAAAGAATGTAAAATATCTTTACTAACAGTTAAGCTAGAAAGATCTTTTCCAACTGAATCATTTTCTGTCGTAACTGAATAAGTAGTATCATTGACACGACTACGTTGAATAATTTCTTTTTCAATTTCATTAATTTGCCGCTTCATCAACATCACAGTTGGATTATTATTATCAGTATCACTAGCATGTCCACTAGATAAGCCATCTTCAAGAACTGGCATACTAGCATATATTCTCAATGAATCTGAATTATTTCCTAAATCACCCACTGATCCAAGAAGACCACTAGCTGGTATCAACTCATTATCCATCATCATTAAAGAAACTTCACTATCAAGATCTCCACAATTACTATCGCAATCAGTTGTTTCAGGACTCAATGTAAAATTGCGAGAGTGCCCAACTTGTAGTCCAACCTCTGTTTCTCCGAGATCTTCACTACTACCAGTGCCTACTGAGAGGTCTAAGAAATTATTTTCATGTTCAGCAATCTAAAAAAATGCAAAATCAAAATTTGAAAAATAATTTTATGCTAAATAAAATATTTTATTTCTTTCTTATGAATAATTTTCAAATTCAACAAAATTTAATTTTAAATAATAATTAGCTTATACAAAAAATTATATAAATAATATATTTATTGCTTAGACTTTAGAAATTATTTATTTTTTACATAAATATCCTTACATTTTGGGGAAAATCTGATCTTTGTTTTTTAGGAGATTCATGTACTAAAACTTCTTCTATTGTTGGAGGACCAGTAGCCAATCGTTGACCAACATAAGCGCTTCCTCCTTGTCTTCGTAATTCGTAATCTAGATCCTTAAATAATAGATAATAAAATCAATTTTAAATAAAATAAAATCATAAAATATTTTTTAGTAAAGATTATTAATTAACGTTATAGAATTAAATTATTTGCTGCAATATTAAAAAAAATTAAAATAAAGCATTAACATCATTAACAATATATCACAAATTTAATAAATTAATAAACATACAATACTCTTTTTAAATTAAACCAGTCAAAACTACAAAGATATATTAATAGTATTTCTATTAAAAATCCACAAGTAATTCAAAGGAAATGTTTCAGTCTTTCTAATTGAGATTTTTTTGAATTTCCATCAATTTTTTATCTTTTATCAAAGCATTATTTTATCTTTAATTTGTTAGCTATGTATGATGAATATATTTATCATAAAAAAAAACCGATTTTTTATTATGTAATATATATTATTATCTTTTCATTTTTGCAACAATTTAAATAAACATTTTTAAAATAAACTTTAAAATAAAATTTTTTAATATAGCTAGTAGGTAAAAATTCTTTCATATCTATTCTTTCATAGCTCTATAAACTTGTTTTCAAATTTCATAATCACACAAAATATTATAGATACATTCAAACAAAAATGAAGAAAAAATCTAATTTATGAATTATATTGTATTTTGTATTATTATAATAACAATAAAATAAATTTTTATACCTGAAATGGAAAAGATTCAATACTATTTTCCTTTTCCTTTGTTGGTGGTGGACATTTAAAAAATTCTTCGAGTACTTTTCGAGTTTCTGAGAATTCATATAAATAATCAAATGTACTACCACCAGATGATACCAAATTACTTATGTTATCTGTTGAAATAATTGATGGTTTTAAAGAATCTTCTTCTTCATCTTCAATTTTTGGAGATGAAGCATTTACAGCATGATTATCAGAATAATTCTTATTTGTTTCTACCACAGCCTTTTCTACAATGATTTCTGCAGAAGTATGTTCCTTCTAAAAATAAATACAAATATAATAAAATAAAAAAAAAACTATTTATTATTTTTTATTTCAATATTAATATATTCTTTTAATTTATTTCTACAAACTTTTATATATAGAGTGAATAAAAAATTATTATATAAAATAATTTATTATTTATTAATTAAATTAATAAATAAAAACATTTTAATAAAATATGTAACATTTTAAGAAACACATTGAATCAATACAATTTTTTTGAGATCAAAGTGATCTTTTTTTCAAATTTAATATATATTTTTTTAATATTATGTTGTTGCCAATGAAAAAAACGAATTCAATTATATATATATATTGTATATATATATATATATATATATACAATAACATATGATGGTCTTGATGACTTTTAAAATCAAATAAAATTACACAAAAACTATGTCATAATGATTGCTGAATTATTCTAGTGAATCCATTGTAATTTCTTTCAAAATTAATAAATATTAACCAAATCTATAATATAAACATTAATTTTTTATATTTTTAATTTATATTTCTGAGTTAATAGTATAAAATAATACATACAATGATAAAATTATATGCGAAAAAAATATAGTATAAAAAAAAATATAATATAGTATAAATGCTATATATTTTCAAACTATGAAAGAAAGTTTTCTTATCCAGAATTCGTTTCTTTGCGATATCGTTTGAAAAAATGCAAAGAAATATAAGGACAACACATATTCAAATAAAAAATAAATGAAACAATTTAATGTTTTATTTGATTTGAGATTCAATTCAGGTTATCGTAAATTACTGAATTCGTTTTTTTTACAATTTGATATTAAAAAAAAAATATAAAAATCTTCATATCTCAAAAAAAAATGAGATATAAAAAAATCAAATTGTAAAAATCCATTCGATGCATGTTTTAAGTGCTACATTACTAATTTATTAAAATATTTTTTCATTCAATTCATCAATAAGCAATAAATTATTTTTGATAATAATTCTTATCTTTAAATATGTATATGTATATATAACTTTATATTTATATATATTCAGGATATCATTGATTTAATATTATATAAGTCAAAAGAAAATGAATCATTATAAAAAAATAAATCAAAAAAAGATATTATATTTCATATTTATTATTATTATTATGTATTTATTTCTTTTATGTTTATTATTATATATTTATTATTATATTATATTTGATTATATTTATGAAATATGTATTAAATATGTTATAATGTACAAAATTATACTTATTTTAGATATACCTCATTATGATTTGGTGTTGTTGGTAATACTCTTTGTGGAAAACCAGGTCTTGGTGTCATATATACAGATGGCGATGACAGAAGACATGGAAGTTGAGTATCACGTATTCCATAACGTCTTGGACTTTCAGAATATTGTGCTATTGGTAATTCACCAATTACTCTTGTAACTTTATGATTTCGTTCTGAAGATGGTGATTCTACTTCACAATCACTAGCTGGAATCACCTAAAAAGATATGTTTTATTTAGTATATACAACTTTATCTCATATGATAATAAATCAATAACATTTTATTTTTAAATTATTTTACTATTTTAAATAATTTTAATATCCTATATATATTAATATTTAATATTAATATATTAATATTTCCTCAATATAATAAAATATAATAATATAATAAAATTTAATTAGCTTATAGATAAATATTAATTATTATTAAAAATAAAGATAAATATATTAAATAAAATAAGATGAAATACCTTAAAAAATTCCGAAGTATTACGATGATACGCTGTTGTTGGACTTGGAGTACTTTCAATGCTAGAACTTAAAGGTTCTGGAGGAATGCGACCTTTTTGAGATTCTTCAGTCTCAAGACTTAAATTAGTTGATGTAACTTGATTAGTGTTATTAGTTAAATCTAATGGCAAATTTTGCCAATTATCATCAATATCATCAAAAACAACTACTTCACCATCACTAACAATAGCCATGCTTCTTGCTGGTGTAGTATGATTTGATTGATAATCTATGCAGCTTTTTGACAATCCATAATCTAAATCTGTATTTTTTGACACATCATATTCTACATTATTGCTATTCAAAATTGAGTCATAATTAATAATATGATTGCTGTGATTGCTTTTAGGGGAATCATAATCAATAGATTTTGCTGGATTATGTCGCACCGAATGTATTTCCGAAGAAAATACAGTTTCTGTAACTTCTCTATTAGAACGCTGTTTTCTTGTATCACTACATCTAAAAAAATTTACATTCATATATAATTTTTAATTAATATGTATATAATAATTTTTTAAGAAAATAATTTATTTTTCAAATGTAATAATTTAAAAAATAAACTTTTTCTTATTTAGATGTTATTTAGATTACTTATATAATATTATGTAAAAATAATTTTTACATAAAAAATAAAAAAAAATACAAAAAAAAATAACATAAAAAATAATTTTTGAATTACCGGCTTCTTAACTCCCATACAGTTTGAGTATTTGGAGATTTATTATTTCTTTTAACTGATAGCTTGTTGTCTATTTGAATATCTTCATTATTTAAAGAATTTGATGCTGCAAGAAATCGTGATTTTCTAGCAGCTACTTTACCTCGGCTTTGAGAAAAAACTTCTCGTCCACCAGCAATTTCTATAATTCTAAAACATAATTATCATGTACATAATTATTAATTTTATATAATTTATTAGATTTCTAATAATAAAATAGAGATATTCTAATAATAATATCTAATAATAAAATAAAATAATAAAATAATAATAAAATAAAAATAAAAATTATAATTTTTAAAATATTATTTGAATTTTTGTCTTCTAAGCAAAAGATTAAATAAATAATATATAATATAAATTATTAAATGAAAAGTTTATATATATAAAAGTATCTAAAAAAATGAATTTCAAATAAAAAATAATATTTTAAATTTATTTATTATGATTATTCTAATTGAATTCATTTATTTACATATTTATTATAGAATATGTATGTTAAATGATTCAAATATTTTTTCAATTATTTATAATATATTAAGTAAAACTATAAAATATAAAAGTATTAAATAAAAAGATAATAACTAAATTAATAAGTAATAAAATTTTTAATTAAAAATTTAATTTAACAACTAAATATTAAAATTTCTTTCATAACATTATTTTTTCATAACACTATTCAAAATTATTTATATAATTACATTTACATAATTATAATTATTTGCAATAATCAAATTAATTTTATCAAAATTGAAATTATAAAAATCTGTAATAATTTTATTCTTTTAAATTATTATAATTACTTATAATATACTAAAATTAATTTTAAAATAAACATGTAATAAATTTAGCTTTTATAAATATCAAATATATGTAATAATATGTAGTAATATGTATCAAATATATGTAAATATTATAAAATAGAATTATTTTATTATTTTAAGAACTTTTTCTCTTGAAATTATTTAATTTTTCTTATAAATTAATAAAAAGATTTTTTCAAACAAAAATAAATAGCATAATATAATTATAATATATTATTTATGATATAAATCAAAATTTTTTGTAATGTAATCAATATGTAACAATTATTATAATATTTGATTGAATCATATCTAATTATTAATATTATTATTAATTATTAATTATTAATGTATAAAATTAATTATTAACATATTATTGATTAGCTTTTTAATAAATAATTTAACTTCAAAAAGTTTATTAATATGTAATGTTATATTAATATTAAAAATATATATATTAAAAAATATATAAAAAAAAATTTTTATATTAAAAAATTATTATAAAAAAACTTATACTAATTATTATAAGTATATAAAGAGATTGAATAATTAACATAATTTAATTATTCTTTTATAATATAATAAAATCATAAATAATTAGCAATTATTACAAAAATTATTTTTTGTCATACATTATTATATTTTTTTTTATGATATAAAAACTATTATAATTTATTTTCAATTAATAAGACATAAAATTATAGTATGTGATATTATAATTTGGATATATATTAATTTTTAATTAAATTTTTAAATCTTTAATTCAATTTTCTAAATATTTTAAAAAATTTTTCATATAAGTCTTAAAACAAAAATATTATAAAAAAATGTGATAAATAACATAATAATAATTTAATAATCCTTAATAATAATTATAAAATAATACTAATTATAATATATTTTACATAAAATTAATAATTCAATATTTTTTTAATAAAACAAAATTTTTTATTAAATCTTATTATTATTTTATGTAATAATATATATTTTATTTTTTTTTACATTCATATTCATAATATAAATAATATATATAAATAATATTTTATTTATTGAATGAACAATTTCAAAAATCATAATTGATTTTTTATATTTATATATATATATATTATATTTTTATATTATAAAAATATGAAATAATTACAAAAATATATATAATAAAATAAAAATTATAGTATTTTAATTTACATTTCATGAAAAAAAATAACAAATTTTGACTAAATAAAATAATCTTCATGACAATAATTTTATATTATATATATACATCTTATTTTCTTATTATCATATAATTATTTATAATTTTTTAATACTTTTTTTATCATTATTTTCAATTAATTATATTTTTAATTTTTACTTAAGAATTTAAAATTTTAAAAATTTAAAATAAACTATGAATCATTTTTATTTTAAATATGTAAATAATTAAAAAAAAAATTAAATATTAAATATGTTGAAATTACATTATTTGAATTGATAATTATATTAAAAATAAAATTATAAAAAAAATAATCAATTTTCATAATCATACTATTAACAAATTAATTTATATTATATATATTAAATAATAAAGTAATATTAAATTTTTTTATAAAAATTTTTATTTTTTTTTTCTTCTAGAAAAAAAAATACAATTAAAATATAAAATTTTTATAGAATGTAATAATTAATCAAAATATTTAACCAAATATTGTTATTATTTAATATGTTTTGTTACAAAAAATTATTAAAACTCATTGAAGATTATCAACTTATTTGGAAATTCATGCATTATTTTTGTATATATTATTTACAGATTAATATTATCAAATAAATTTTCATCATAAAATTCTTAAATTATTTATTTTGACTAAAATCATTATTAAATAAATTGATATATTTATAAAATAATATAAAGAACGAAACTATATTGACATATTATTTATTATGTTATTGTTACTTACACTTCGTTATTAATTTATTTTTATATTAATATACAGTTTATATGATATTTACTTATTATTAATTATCATAAACTAAACTTAAAAACAAAAAATGATACAATATAACCTAATATTATATGCTTCATGCATAATGTTTATCGACTGAACGTTGATTGTGTCATTGACCGATTGTTTACCGATTGTTTTAAAATATAAATGAAAGATTTGTAAATATTTAATTTTTTGAATGCTCAATAATTAATTTAAATATAAAAAAATTAAGAATTAACTATAATAAATAAATAATTAATTTCTCTACTTAAAATATTAAAAGAAAAATAAATACTGGAAATATTAGAACAAACAATATCTAAAAGATAAAATATCTAAAAAATAAAATCAAATAAAACATAGAAGAGTGAAAGAAATAAGAAAATAAAAAATAAAAGAATATATATTAATTATAATATTATTAAAATTATCATATTTCTTATATTATATATATTATTATATATATATATATATATATATTATATACATTATATACATTATTTTAGAGATTTGATATTTTTACAATTTCATTACAGAACTTATTATTTATAATTCATTATAGAATAATAATCCATGAAATTATAAATCATTAAGAATAGAATGATATGTTTTGTCATTCGATGTTACATAATATTGTATCTACTTATTATGTAAGTAATTATATAAGTAAAAAAAATATTAAAATATATATAAATATATATAAAATAAAAAAAATATTTAGTATATTTTAGTACTATAAATAGTTTTTCATTAAAACATAGCTTATTGAAAAAAACTTAAATTCTATGAATAATTTCATATTTTGAATTTTATATTTTTAAATATTTTATTATTTTTACAATTTTAAAAATTCATTTTCATTTTTTAAAAGTATTATTATTCATTATCAATTACATTTTATAAATTATTAATATATCTAATTTTTTTTCTTAAAAATTTGTATATAAAATTATAAATTTTATTGTATATAAAATTATAAATATATATTATATTTATACGTTATTTTTATAGATTAAATTTGTATTCCACAAATATAAAAAAAATATTTTATTATTTATTAAAATAAGAAATAAAGTAACTTACCTGGAATCTCTTAATTTATAACTGCGATCACCCTTAGCAGAAGTTAAAATGTATACAGGGCTTTCCTCAGGCCCACTATCATCCTGCTGAGAATGACTTTGATGATCACTACCTGGGAGACTACCATATTGTTGTGCATCCTCACTATGTCCAGAGGCAGATGAGGAACTTGAAGAAAGTGGTTTTGTGTTAAATGTACCAAGTGAATTAAATGTTCCAAGTGGACCGCCAACATTGCTTGTGTTACTACTAACACCAACAGTTAGTTGACTTTCACTTGTAAAACCAGATACCATGCTCGTTGTCCTATAAAACAAAAATAATGATTAATTATTATTTATATTATATTCTTTATATCATTATATTTAAATATAATTATTAAAATAAAATTCATTTATTATATCAATTTTAAATTCTTATATATTATGATTATTTTAACATTTAAAGAAAAATCAATATCAATTTTTATTAAAAGATATTTTTAATAAATTTTGAATAAGTAAAAATAAAAGAAAAATAAAAATTAAGTTTTTAAAAAACTTAATATTAAAATTTATCATTTTTTAATTCAACATTTAAAAAATTAATCAAAATTAATATAATACAAAAAAAATAAATAAATTTTCATGTGAAACTAGTTTAGAACTTATTTGATTTCTTATAAATTCATATTTTAATATTAGTATTAAATATAATTATTTTATTAATTCTTATTATATTTTATTTAATTTTTTGTTCACATTTTGATATGAAATTATAATATGAAATTATATTATAATTATATTATAATTATATTATAAAATATAAAATAATTTGTTCATAAAACTTATTAAATGATAATAAAATTTAGTAAAATGAAACTTAAAATATTTATAATGTTTATGATAAATTATAATGTACAAATAATCAATATTAATATATTTTTTCAATATCTTTAATATTTTTTGTGTAAATTTATCGAATTTTCTCACTGACTTTTTAATATTTTTTTGTACTAAGAAAAATAAAAAAAAAATTAGATTCCATTTTACAAAAATAAAAAAAAAATTAATTCGTATTAATATTTATAATTGATTTGTGACTGCTTTTTTATTATATTTATTATATTTTTCAAAATTATTAATATTCAATAAAATTATTTAATTATTTTTTAATTTTTATGTTTTTTAATTTAAATTATAACAAAGTAATTAAAAAAAATCTGTTTAAATCTAAGCTCTGGAAGCTTTCGATTTAATTTTCCAAAAAAAAAAATTTATATTGATATTCGACCGCAATGTTTTTTTTATTTTCATTTATTTGTTACAAAAAAATATATAAAAAAAGTTTCATAAGAAAATAGTATTTTGAAATTAACATTATTTATATTTATCAATTTTTCCATATTGAAATATAATTATAATATCAAAATTTCATTTTTATTCCTATATTTTATAATTATTACTTCTAAATTATTTAAACTAAAATACATATATATTATATAATAAATAATTAAACATTGAATTTTTTATATTCTTATGAAATTCTCATGAATATTGAATTCAATAAGTAATTATATACAATATATAATAATTTTATATTATTATTAATATTATAATTAAATAATAATATAAAATATAATATTATACTATTATTATATAATATTATATTTAATATTCTAATATAATATTATATTTAATATTAAATTAATATTTATAATTATATATCTTATTATATTTAAAGTATTATAATAAATTCAAAAGTAATTTAATTTTGTAATGAATAAAAGATTCATTCTACTATTATCTATAACTATTGTAAAATTAAATTGTTTTGAAAAAATGAATATTTTTGCAATTTTTATATTTTAATCTCTACAATTTTTAAATTTTTTATAAATTTCCAAATGTATTATGTAAAATAATATATAATTATATATATAAT
Source organism: Apis cerana (assembly GCF_029169275.1). Classification (NCBI taxonomy): domain Eukaryota; kingdom Metazoa; phylum Arthropoda; class Insecta; order Hymenoptera; family Apidae; genus Apis; species Apis cerana. The sequence goes on from NC_083853.1 coordinate 2,143,795, forward strand.
ATATATTTATATAATAATTATATAATATATAAAATTATAAAATTATTAGAATCAAAAATTATACAGTATTTCTAACAATATAAATTTTAATATTAGATATTAATATAATAAATTTCGATACATCAATTAAAAATTTTCATATTTTTATCTTACAGTGAAATTTAATTTTTAAATTTAATTTTAAAAATTCAAAAACCTTTATTTGAATTGAATTTAAATTTTGAATGAAAATGCGAACATAATTATATATAGTAATTTTTTTTTCTTTATAAGATCTTTTTGAGTGCATGAAATCAATCTTTAAATTCTTATTATTTATTATTTTTCTTATTATTTTTATATCATTTTTTATATCTTTTTTTATAAAATTGTTTAGAAATATTTTTTACAGAATACTAAAATTTAAATGTTTTATATATAATTTAAAATTTTGTTTCATTTCATATCATTACAAGGTTATATTTAAAAAAATAAAGAAAATATTTTAAAAATTGATCTCACATTCTTAAAGTGATATTTCACTAATAAAAAAAATTATTATTATAATTACTAAACTAATTAAAAAAAAGTACTATTATAATTTGTACTCTATTATACGATATTTCAAAACATTTTGATTTTAATAACATTATTTAAATATAGTTAAATTAAACTGTTATAAGGTAAAAAATTTCGTAATTCATTATTTACAATCGAGAAAAACCAATGATTGAAAAATCAATATAAGTTTACCTATCGGAGATATCACGCTCGAGGTCAATCATGTCTTCCAATATTGGATGTGAATGCTTTGAAGATGTGTTCTTGCAAGTAATTGCAAGGGTAGTAGTCGTAAGAGTGTTCGTGAATGTCGTTGTGGAAATATTTGTGAGGCTGGTGGTAATAGAAACGGCCTCTTTTTGACAGAGGCTCTCATGCGGCTGACTAATCTGTATAGAGGCCCCCGGACTCGGGGGTGGGCCACCCCTAGGCCGACATTTCGGAAAAAGTCGGTTCAAATCTGCGTTTTCCAAGATCAGACTTGTCATCGCCACATCATATTCATTTTTCTTAATATCCTGTCCATTCTAAAACATTACATATTCAAATTATACAAGATATTAATAGTTGAATCATATAAGATATTATAATATCAAATATTCTTATAAGAGATGTTATATATTTCAAAATTTTATTAAAAATAATTTTAGTATGTAAATAAAATAGTATGTAAATATCTTATTTTTTACTAACTTATTTTTATCAATTATTATTAACTATGATTAGATAAAATTTTTGTACTATTTTAGAAATTATTAAAATTAGCATATTAACATATATATATTTTAAGTTTATTAAAATTGAAAAGAGAATGCATCGACAAGTTCATTGTTATTAATATATAATAATAAAATTATTATTTAATAATAATTAAATTTAAAAAAAAAAATTATTTAATAATAATTATTTATTTAATAATATTATATACTAATGTATATTAATATATAATAATAAAATGGGTTTTTTAATAAAAAATGAATTATTAATAATATAACAAATATTATATGCTTAATTAAAAAATTAATTAATAAATCTTTTTTCTAGAATGAAATAAATAATAAATGAAATGAATAAACAAATAAAATTTTGAAAATTTATTTATTATTTCTAAAGAATTATATAAAATTATATATATAAGAATTATAGCTAATTCATATAACATTTTAGATCTCAAGTAATAAAATTATACATCAATTAAAAAATTATTAAATATAATTTAATAATAAATTTAATAATAAATTAAAATTTATTTATTTTTTAATGTATTTATACATAATCTTTATTTTCGGAGCAATTTATCATAAAATATTTCGGTAACTGTTAAGTTTAGAATCAATAGATTAATGGTTTTTTTATTTGAAATTTAATATTGAAATTTAATATTTTGATGTATAATGTAAAAAATATATGATGTCATTTAAAGTTGATCTTGAAAATTTTGAAACTCTCTCCATATATAAAAAAAATACTGATCATTATTTGTGTAAATCATGTAACTTTTATTAATTGTATAAGAGTTATTTGAAATATGCAAATTACCTGAATTATTCTATATAAAATAATGCATATTTAAATTATTTTATTTTTTTAAGTAAAAAAGTATTTTACATAAAATAATTATAAAAAAATATATTTAAGATTATAAAGAGAAAAAAACAAAAAAAATATAATATAAAATTTTATGCTTGTATATATTATTATACTAACTGTAAATAATTATAAAGTTGGACACTTTTAAACTAAACATAAAGCTCAGTACATACCTCAGTTATTGATTAAATTATTGATAGTTAAATATACGCATATGATATTTTCAATATATAACACCTCCCACTTAATTTCTGTTTTTAATAAAAAATTTTCTTTTATTAAAAATATTATAAAATTTATATAAGAAACTCTATTTCCATTGAAATTGAGATCATTTTAATATAACAGATAAATTATTAATAGATATAATATATCAATGTTTATTTATCAAACTATAAATTTAATTTGTATTGTCTCTACTTACATATAAGATTTTTATTATTTTTCGATATTATAAATCATTATTTGTTTTATATATTGCTTTATAAATATCATTCAAATAAAATTTTTATCGTAATTTTATTTATGTGATTTTTATGTGACAAAATTTAAATATAACATATAGAATATTATATAATTATTATATATAATTTAATTTTATAACAATTAATAAAATTGAAATGAATAAAAAGAGATAATAATATAAAAAGATACATGTATATATAACAAAAAAGTAAGTTAATGCAAAAAATTATATAATAGTCATTAATATATAATATAATTATAATATATATATTTGTATATATATATATACATATGTGATAATATATAATTATACTAGTGATGAATAATCGAATATGAAAATCAATATAAAAAAAGAAATAGAAGAAAATAAATAAATAAGGAAAGTACACAATTTATAAGAAAAAAACCAATCTTAATCAAAACAAATAAATAGGATAAGATAATAAAACGATAAAAAATGCGGAAAGAAAATATGGAAATAAGAGAAGAAATATAAAGAAAGAAAGATGAATACAAGAAAGAATAACAGAAAACGTGAGAAAACGCGAGTTTGGCCCATGCTTCGTTGAATGTGGAATCGATAGAGGGTCACTGGCATCAGAAAATACAATCGGCATTTTAAAGTTTATTTCAGTTTATTATACAAACTTTACTATTGTATTTATTTTGCTTCATTTTATAATTAATATACATATATCGAACTTATATTTGTTATAATTTAACATATACATATTCATCAATACTCAAATACTTTATTATAATTTATTTTTTTAAGTAAAATATATTTTCCATCTCCACATTTATTACCCATTTCTCATATGTCTTATTATTAATATCTAACTCTTTTACATTTATATGTATAATAAAAATATATATTGAAATAAATAAAATGAATAATGAAATAATTATTAATATTTCCTTTAATAACAATGAAAATTAAAACCAAATAAAATAAAATATGCAATAATTCGAATAAAATTTTATTTAAAAATTTTATTTAAAAATATAATTAATATATATAAATAATAAGAAACATAAAAATACTGAATTTTGAATTTACTATATAGTTTCATAGTTTTTATATTTTTAAAAAAAATTATAATATTTTACATTTTTGTATTTTATAATATTACATTAGTATTTAAATTATATATTTATTAATTAAATTCTTTATTTTTAAGATAATTAAAAATTTGAAAAAATTATATTTTATGTAATACAAATATAAAATATTAGACTTCAAAATATGACACATTTAAATTATATTCTTTTTCTTTTGATTTTATTTTTATTTATAAAAATATTACTTTAAAACTTTATAATTTATTATTTTCTTTATTCATTTTTTTAATTTATTTTTTATTTATTTTTGATTTTTAATCATTCTTGTCAAATAAAAAATTTTTAATGTTTCATAAAACCTCTTTCTTTAAATCCAAAAAATAAAAAAATAACAATAAATAGAAAATGATCCAAAAGAAGAATTAAAAGTTATTTGTAAATGTGCATTTATATTTTATTTCTTATAGATAATATTATAATATATATATTATCTATATAATATAATATAAATATACACTTATATATATATAATAGATATTAATTGTAAACAAATATTTCTAATTTTCAAGTATATTATTACAGAAGAAACAAAAAATATGATTCTCATTTAAGTAAATATATGCATATATGAATATATTGATTGATTATAATACATTAATAAATCAATTAATTAAATATGAACCCATATAGTCAACTGATAATATATACATATATATATAAAAATGGAATTTAAAGAAGTTTTGTATGGATTAAATTATAATTTTTATACAAATTGTAATGAAATATTTTGTGCACATATATTCAATCATTTTATTTGAAATTAACTAAAATAATAATTTTAATCTTACATATTTGTTGCTCTCTGCCTATTATTTACGCGTGCACGCATAATACTATATACATATATTTCATAATTATAAAAATTATAAAAATATAAATATAAAGATAAAATATTAATAATATTGATATTATTTATTTAAGACGTATTATTTTTTATTTACGGCAAATTTTTATTTTACTTAGTTATTATTTGTAAAGTAATCTTTATCGATTTTTAGAATTTTGCTATACGGACTGACCATTCAATAATTTTAATTATTATTAATATATTATAATATATATAAATTAATTAATATATAATGAATTATCAAAATTTATATATCAAAATATCAAAACTTATATTTTACATTTTATAAAATTATTTTAACCGAATTACTGAGATTTTTATAATAAAAATAATGATAATATATATTTTACTTTATATTTTGCAATTATATTATATAAAACAATTATATTTTAATTTGATTATATTTAAATTATATAAATAATAAAAAAATTTTTAAAAAATGATTAAGAAAAAGAATATCAAATTTTTTTTCTTTATTTCTGAAATTATAAATAAATAATGAATGAATAATGAATCTGAATTAAATATTAAGAAATATTATATTCAATTTTTGTTAAATTATATTATTTATGATTATTTATTCAATATAATAAATAATCATAAATAATAATATATAATATATAATAATAATATAATAATAATAATATATATATATATATAGTAATAATAATAATGAATATTATAATAATAATATAGTATTCAATATAATATAATAATAATAATCATGATATTTAGATATAATGATATTGTTTCTTAATTTTGTAATTATGAAAACAAAACTTAAATTATTGTTAAAAAAATAATACATTTTTTAATTTTATTATTTGCTTTCTTGAAGTTATACAATAAAGATAATAAAATAAAAATTTAAAAATTAATATTATAATATTAATAAATTTAATATTTTATTAATAATTAATAAAATATTTTTAAACATAAAAAATATTTCTGTATAAAATGTAAATTGATGTGATAAATAATATTGTAACATAAATTATAATGTATATTATAAAAATAATATATAATTTATATAAATTGTAAATATAATTGTATATAAAGTGCTAACATATAATACAATAATATAATGATATAAAAAATTATATTTTTTTTAAAGAAAAAAAAACATTCATACTTAAAAAAATAAATATATAATTTTATATAAATTTAAATCATTCAATAATTATAACTTTTTTAAAAGATGATATATAGGAAATATTAATAGATATAAATATAGAATATAAATAGATAAATTTATTATATATACTATATATACTACTACTTATATAAATATTATATAAAGAAAATATTAAAAAAGACTTAGCAATAGTTATTAAGTTAATTTAATATTTCTATTTATATAATAATAATTTAAAAATTTCATTAAAGTAAAAAATTATTGAGACACAATAGAGAAATTAAAAATAAATATATTAGTGAGACACAATAGAGAAATATATATATATATATATATTCCAATTAAAAACATTATATTTTATTTATAATATAAAATTTTTATACATTTTATATAAATTTTTTATATAATTATAAATTATTGTTATTTTTATTTACTAATTTTATTAAAATTAAATTATTATATTCCAAATAATTAATTTTGTAGATAAAATAAATGCATTAATGTTAATAACTATAAGTATTAATAACACTTAATAATAAAATTTATATTATAATTCATAATAGAATTAATGAAAAATTATATTTATATATATAACAAATTTCTTTTTAATTTTAAGTTATTTCTTTTTATATATTATTATAATTTTTTTCTAAATATTCAAATAATTTATTCATGAAAATCATATAAAAAACATATTTATTGTGATAAAAATATGTTTGTAATAGAAATATATGATAGAATAGACATGTAAAATTGTAATTATGGTATTTTTTAATAATTATTTACAATTTATTATCAAATGTGTAATCTTTTTTTTCAAGGAAAAACTTTAATATCATTTAGAAATAATATCTAATAATATCTAATATCATTTAAAATAATATATAAAATAATAACCAATATTTACATATATGTATCGCTTATTTACTGCAGTAATGACAATTCAAAAATTATGACTTTAAAAAAAATGACTTTAAATGATTTGATTCATTATAAAATTACATATAAATATTGCTAAAAAATGTTAAGTTAGAAATATACAATTTGAGAATACATTCACACAATTCTATAAATAAAAAATATAAATAACAATGATTAATGATATTAATAACTCAAAAATTATAAATTTTAAGTTATATTATTGTTGTAAAAAATAAACGATAAATAGGTATATATGTACATAAATACATATATTTATTTTTAATAATAAATTTTAAATTCAAATTCGAAAACAAACATTGTAAAAAGAAATATTCTTCGAATTTCTATATAAAATTTATGTAATTATATAAAAGAAATATGTATTTTAATAATTGTTCTTTTCGATTAAAGTATTGAAAAGAGTTATTTCTGTATCTATTCTAAAATGAAAGCATTGTACATAATGCAAATCCTGTGTGATATATTTATAAGAATTATTTATTATTTAAATTATTATGTTTTAAAAATATCAAAATTGTATTTAATTCTTTTAATACTTAATTTCGAGAAAAAAATCGATTGAACAATCTTATTTGTAAGTAAAGAAATAAAAAAAAAACTGTATTGAATTAAAGCTGTGTTCGAAATAAATATAAATCGACAAAATTTTTACAAATTTTTATCGATTTTATCATATGATAAAAATTTTACAAAAGAAAGAAAGAAAGGGTTTTGACTGTAGGCGTCTTTCCATCCAGAGATTTCGTGAGTTCTTTTCGGATATCAAATTATTCATTTCCAAACACGTTCAATAAAAACAAAAAAAAATATGAATCAAAATGCATTTCTATTACAAAAAAAAAACTACAAAATTGTAATCAAATCTTTTATAGAATATCTTATCGTAATACGACTTGCAAAGAAGAGAAATCGATCCAACATATTAACGCGTGTCTGGCATCGAGGACAGTAGCCACCCGTGTAAAATACGTTCTTTAAAAAGATTTTATATTGTTTATATTTACCTTATTATACTTGTTCTAAAACGTACACTTGTCACTCTGTTATAATATGATGCACTAAATTAAATTGTCACACGAAATATCCTAATAATCTAGTAATACGATCGTGAGTACAGAAGTCTTCAGAGGGTAGTCAGATACTGAACGAATAGATGGCGCCCATACTTATACGCCACTCCTAGCGTCGAATTTTCTTTCAACCCTCTTACCCCTACTAACATTGCTCATTGTTTTTTACTAGAGGGTTAATCGTATGATTCTAATCAAACTATTGAAAGTTAGCATTAATTCTAATATGCAAAATTCTCTATTATTAGATTTGTTTATATTATTAATTTGTTTATTAAAATTTTAATGAACTAAAAAAATAATTATGAACATATATATTAAGGAAAAATATAGAATATACATTTATAATAGATATATTAATAGATACATTTATTTGTAATCTTATATCATCAATTAAGATTTCATAATAAAATAAATTCTTTTCAAATTTATAGATATATTTTTTTAATATATATATATTTTATAAAATATTTAAAAATAGTATATCTTAAATAACTTTTACTTAATGACTTAATTTATGTTTAAAAAAGATATTTTACATAATTTATCATAACAATTTACATTTTCCAATTTATACGGATTTCAAGGGATTTGAAGAAATAATAAATAAAAATAAATAAATAATAATTACATATTTTTATAAATTATTAATCTTTTTATCGTTTGTTTAGAAATATTTTTTTAAAATTATGAATAAAATTAAAATAAAGAAATTAATATCATTATTTATTTTCTATTTAAAAAATAATATATAACTATTTATTATTATGATGTAGTTATTCATTATAACAATGTCGTAATTATTTATTACTAAATTATTATAATTTTAAGAGTTCTTTGTAGTTATAAATATCAATTGTAGTCATTTCAAGAATTTAGAAATGAATATATATTTATTTTCGTGTTTTCTTTTTTTTATTTAACAATATATATTACAATTATATATTTTTTAACGATTCAAATCATCGAAAATAAACAAAGTAAATTATAAATGTTGCGATTTTATTGATTATTAAAATATTAATAATAAGACTAAATTTATATCAAAATTTTATAAATATTAGTGTTCATAAAAATATATTATATTTATAAGTAACTTTAGAAATAATTTTTGCATTTCTATTAAATTTTCAAAATCTTTGACACAAATTTATTATTAAAATATTATCAAATTTAATACAAAACTTTGTTATCAAGTTATTTAACAATAATTTGAATTTAATTTTAAATTAATATTAATTTATATTAATATTAATATTAAAACTTATACCAATATTTTCATCAGATTTGCAGCAAAAACATACTAATGAATTATTTACATATATTATTTAATTGAATTTTTTAATTTTTTTTTTGCTTCTAAGGATATAATAAATATTAGAATACATTATTTTCTAAAAAAATATATCAGAAAACAATAAAATAGTACCATATATTGCAATTATTATTATATACAACCAAAATATGTAAAAACTGTATTATTAAAATTTGTTTACTTTTGCATTTTGCTTTCAAATAAAAATAACATCATTATTTTTTAATAATATAATAGTTTTGAATTTATATATATTAATTTTTTTATATTTATGGTAGTTTTACATATTTACATATCTCTTTTTTATATTAATGATTCATCATGACAAAACAAAATATGCAAAACAGAAATTATTGCTTGAACTGCAAATATATATAGCTTCTTTTGAATATACAAAAGATATTTTCAAAAGAAGTTTTTAAAGAAAACAAATAATACAAAAAATAAAAAAATTATTTAAAAGACAAAGCTTACAATACAATCAAATTGAATTATAATCTTAATCTTAATCTAATTATTATCTTCTACATGTATTAATACAAAAATAAAAAACTAATAAATATTGTGCATATTTATTCTTAAAAATATTTTTTAAGATCTGTAAAAAAATTCATATAATTTGTAATCAATTAGAAAAGGTTATTAAATATTAAGATTTAATCTAAATTTAATAACAAAATTTCAAAATTGATGCACAATAATGATACAGATGAGTAGAGATTTAGAGATTTATAGATAAGTTTAATTGCTGACCCAAGCATTTATTATCTTTGTAATCATCATTCTATATTTATATATTATATGTTATATTTTATGTCTATAATAATATTTATATAAATGTAGAGATTATACATGTACAATTTTTATCATGTACAAACATTATTATATATATAACAATTATTATATATAATAATTTTTTGATAAATTCAATACTATCTATAATTCAATATTATCAATGAAAAACAATATAATTGTTCTTATTTGAAATCAAAAAACAAAAGTAGATAGATTTATATAATAATATAGATGTTATATAAATTATAACATATGGTAGTACATATATTAATGCTATTCCATTGTCATTAGTTTTTTGACGCACTTTATTTAAAAAACGATATTCTTTATCATAAAATCATATCATAAGAGATATAAAAAATTTAGTTACAATGCAACCAATATTTGAAACATAGAAAATAGCAGATTTTAGTATATTTTGTCTCTAAGACTTATTATATTTTTGAAGTATAAATTTTAATATATTTTTGATGCTAATTTATTAATATAACTTCCCAAACAAATTTTATATCAAATTTTATATAAATATTTTGAAAACAAGTTTATGTTAAGTTTATTTTTCAAAAATTTGTTAAAATTACATTTATATCAATATAGAATAACAACTAAATATATTAATAATATTAATGAAAAAAAAATATGCGAAGGAAGAGACATCTATGAAGAAACAAATGAATAGATGCGAGCGGTTTCCAAAATGCGAAAGTCAATCAGTAAGTGAAAATTCAGAGAGAATTAACGTTGTAGTAGTAAGTCGAAAGATAATGTATATCTAGTAATATTTTGTAATATCATACATTCATATTATTAATTCTGGAAAGTGAAAAATGAGGACATTTTAGATAGAGATTCAGATTCAGTTGTAGGTTGCAGTACTAAAAATAGTCCAAAACTTAATAGGAAGGATAGAAGCTTGAAAGTTTAGATTCTTTGCCTAGAAGTGTTAAATCAAAATTTTCAGGATTTAAAAGAAATAGTACCAAAGAAAAAGATACTTTGATAAAAACAGAAGTTGATATTAAATATTCAAAAGGAAGAAAGACTACTAGAGACATAGATTATAGTAATATAAGAGTTTCAAAGTCTCTTTTGGATAGTAAAAGTTCTATATAATAAACCATATAATAAACCATCTATATAATAATAAACCAAAATAAAATAAAAGGAATACTTATATGATTGCAACAATATATTAATTAATATTATAATTTGATGACAATCAATAATTAATATAAACATTTTACTACAAATGTTTTAGCATATATATATTGTTAATATTTTTTTGTATCTTTTAATAATTTTTGTAAGTAAATCAAAAAATCTTAAAAACTGATTCAAAAATTATTGTATTAATATTGTAAAATTAAATAAATAAAATTAAGTGTAAAATTAATTTTAAGTATATTTGACAAGTTATAATGACTCTATATTAGTTTGTATTCACAATTTGTCTAATGAGCGAAATCACATTTTTAGATTCCAATTGTCAAAAATTATTAGATGACATAAAAAAAATTGACAATTTTTGATATTTCAAAATTATAATTTGACATTTAATCAATTAATTAGTATGATTAAATTTAATAAAATTTAGAAATATTTATAAGTGAAATTTTAGATAAAGATAAGATTTATAGCTATTTTAAAACTATTTTTTTATGTAAATTTATGAAATTTTTTATGTAAACTATTTTATTTAAATAATATAAGCAAGTATTTAATTACTTACGACTCACAAACACAGAATATACAACAGTAATATACAACATTTTTTGTATCATAAAAAATTGAGAATAATTCTTTTTAATATATATATATATATATATATATATATATATATATATTATACATATATATTATATATATATATATATGAATCAATCATGATTATGATCATAAAAATATAATTTTTTATATTACAATATTATATGTTATTATTATTATGAAAATTAGATATCACATTGTCATGGCATTGAATTTGACATTGCAATATAAAGAGTCACAATAACAAAAATCCTAATGTTTACTATTATCTTAAATTAATTCAGTCTTAAATCATATAGAATATAATATATATTTATGCAATAAATATTTAAGATAACTTTTGATACAATCTTAAAAACATGTTTTAGAAAGATAAAATCTACTTATTAATTAATTTAACTTTTTAATTAATTTAACTTTTTAATTAATTTAACTTTTTAATTATGTCGTATATAGCAAGTGATAAAAGTTTTTTTTTCAAAATTATAATATATAATAACATAAATATAAGAATATATAAATAAATAAATGTAAATAAGGATATGTAATAAATATAAAGCAATATATAAATATCTAAATTTAATTATTAAGTTAAGTCTAAAATATGTATTTATTTTAGATATTTCCTTAGCTAATATATCATACCATCAATAAATTTTTTCCTTAATTTAATTGTTAATTTTTATTTTATTTATAATTTTAAACATTACTCATTATAAAATTTTATATTTTAAAAATTATAATTAAGATTTAATATAAATAAAATTATAATTTAAAAAAAATTAAATTTTAATTTTAATTTTAATTTTAAATTTTATTGATTTAATTTGTAATTACTTTTTTATATTAATTTAAAAATATATTATATCATAAAAATAAATTATTTGTTTATCGATTACAAAGTAAAATATTGTTTTGATAAATTTATTTTTCATTTTATTATAATCTATTGATAAGTTAATTCTTTTATAATTGCATGTACAATAACTTATGATTTTAATCAAATAATGTGATTAAATTTTATATTATTATTTCTATAATTCTATATATATTTGTAATGTTTATTATATATTCATGGAGAAAAATGTATATAGTTGATAATTTTACAATTATTATATATAATATATTTGCAACGGATGATTGTTTTTTTTTTAATCATATCTATGCTTTAACAGTTTTATAAATATACAAAAATATATATACAATATACAAAATATATACAAGGTATCCCAAAAATGTGGAAACATCTGTTATTTAGAGATTTTTTTAAGTAATTTCAAGCAACACTTTTTTTTGCAAAAACTTTTATTATAGTTTTAACAAGTTATTAATAAAAAATACTGATCAATCATAGAGTGCATAATCAAGCATTGATTATATGCTATTGAGTAAACAAATTTAAACAATATATATCGAAGAAAATATGTATTGAAGTTTATTTATTGAATATCGAAAATATATTTGTAATTTATATACTGTTCGTGATATAATTTAATATAATTTTTTATCTACAAAAAAACTTTTTCATTGAAAAAATATGTGTTATATTTAATATTTCCTTTAATTGGACTTGTTCGTACTTCGAATTATAATGATTTAAGTTACAATAGCGATATTATTTGATATTATGTTTTGTTTAATTAAAAACAATGATCAATAAAGAAAATGAATATATTTCGAATGTACGTTTTATGTTTTATGATTTTATTATCCTAGTTAATTAGTACCAATCATCAGGCTTTAATCATTTTTTCTTGAATGTCATTTTTCCAACTCATGAATTCTAATTTTTAGATTGGAATTATAATTTAAATTTTAAATTAAATAAAATTTTAAACTAAAATATCTTCTCTGATTTTTAAATTTAAATATCTTTTAAATAGTTTAAAATTTTTGACAGAATTAAATTATAATTTTTTTTATAAGAAATGCTTCAATAAATCATTTAATGTATTCAAAATTATATCATTTTATTTAAAAAAAATATGATTGAAATCTTGTACATTTAACCTACAAAAATAATTTATACATGATAGATTTTTTGAACTAAATAACTTTTGTTTGTAAAACATTTTTTTGATAATTTCAATTTTTTATGAGATGTTCCATTGTTTTCTTTTCTGCACAAAAATCATATATAAAATAAACAAGCAACAATCGCATATTATTATACACATGTAAGTACATCTGACGTTTACGTAAATATAGGCAAAATTTAGTTAATTAATAATAATTTTTTGCAAATTTCTACTAAAACTAAAGCCTAACTATGGAGAAAAATAATTCAAAATTTTTTCTAACATATTTTAAAATCATCGAAATCAATGAGAAATTTTTCTTTACTTCTAATTAAAAAAAAGTAAAAAAAATTAAAAAATTCTTTTTAATAGATTAAATAATGAATTAATAATAAATATAACAAATGTTTTTAATGACATTTTTAATAGTTAAATAAATAATATTTAAATCAGAATAAGTTATATAGGAATTTTTTAAGGAATTATATCTATAGTAATTTTTACATTATACTGTTTTCAAAAAATTCATATTCTCTATTCTCTATTCTGTTATATGAATATATATTCTATATATGTATGTTTCTGATTAGTTATTCACAAAAAAATAACATATAAAAAAATGTTCGGTTTAATATATACTTAATTTTAACGATCTATAATCTAGATTAATTCTAGATTTAATCTTTATTAATTATAGATAAAATAAAATAAAATAATAATAGAAATTTATAATAAAATAACTAAAATAATTATAATATAGTAATTACGAATTAATTGGTTTTGATATCTTCTTTTTTCTATAACACATTTTAAGCAATTTTATTTTTATTATAAAAGATTAAAAATTATTTTTTATTAATAATATATTTTATATTTTATTCTTACTTTAAAATTACTAAAATTTATTATTTCTTTTTAATGTATATTATTGTTTTTTTTAGCTATTCTACGATAATTGTTTGCATGAGAATGTTCATGCAATTCATTAGATTCATTAATTTAAATTGATAAATTAAATTTATTTAAATTGCTTAATATAACTTAAATTTTTAAATTTATATTTGTAAATTGAAAATGCGTTTTTTTTATTTTATAATGCTCAGAGAATTTTTAATTTTGTGAATATTTATATACAAATTGTAAATATATTATATTTAATATTATTTATATAATATATTACATAACTTTATAATAAATAACAAAAATAACAAAATTTATTGATTTATTGTATATTAAAAGTAATTCAACATTGTAGGCCATAATTATGATATATTTATAATAACATCTAATTAATAATTTATAAAAATATTCAAATGCTTCATATTTTTACTTTACTTAACATTAATATTTTGTTGGACCACTTTTAACAATAATTTATGTTAATTGATATTATTAATTTGATGATTTTATAAAATACAGTCAATTATACAAAATACAATACAATTTCATACTTCTATAATTTTTCTTTTATGATATTATTTGAAATTTTTACACATTTCAGTTTATAAAGTTTCAATAAATTGATATTTCGACTTTGTAATGAAATATTTAATATATATAATTGTATTAGTAATGTATTTTTTTTATTTTTCATTTAAGCTGTTTTGAATCATTATCTTAGAAATGGAAATCTTTTAATAATCTCAATTTATTTACATTATTTTTGAGATTATTTTTAAAAAAATATATTTAAATATATATATCAAATATTTTATTGATAAATATTAAATTTATTGCAATCATATAATCCTATATCATAAAAGAACAATTTATATGTTTTATAATTCAATTGTTCAATTCCATATTTTTTTTTTTTCTACTTAATCATGTATATGATATCATGTCATGTCATGTATATGATATTTATAACCAGAAAATTAAATTTTTACTTATATATGTAAGACATATATATTTTTGTCTTAAGAATCTTTTTATAATCAAAATGAAGAATGCAATCAGATTAACAATAAATGCTATAAATTTTTTATCATCATTAATAATTTGGAACAAATTGATTTGGATATAGATTATATATTGCTAGCAACAAATATTGTTGTAAAATTAAAATCCAAATGTTTCTCATTTTTCTTTTCATTATTCTTCAATGTGGAAAATATTTCTTTATATAAATGTTTGTTCTAAATATTTTAGAAGATATAGCAACAAAAGACCAGAAAAATTCTTTGATATTATTTTAATTTAAGATTCATCAATAAAATTTGCAATTTTTTTGTCAAACATTTCAATTTATTATTTCTCATTCATATTTTATGAATTGAAGAAAAAATGTAACAGAATTTTTTCTTATAGAATGATAATTTTCTCTTTTCTTTCAATCAATTTTTTTGTTCGACTTGAATTTTGTTTACAATAGTTTCTTTAATTTTTAATTTGTTTATAATGGATACAATATCATGGATTTATTTTTAATTAAAATATTTGCAATCTTGTTATATGATTTTCTTTATGCAATCGCAGTATGATCTTTCACTTGTATTTTTCGATATTTTTCGATTATATGTTTCTAATTTTTCGATATTTATTTTAAATATTGCATACATAATTTTACATAATTTTATATATAATTTTAAATTTTTATACTATATAAAATATCTTTCTATTATTGAAATAATACCTTAACATCAAGTAAATGCTGACATTTTCATTTATAGTCAATGTTTTATTTATATTATATTTTGCTAAATTATATATTATATATATAAATTATATATATTATTTTTTGCTAAATATATAAAAAAATATGAACCATTTGTTGTTATATTAATCAATTATCTTCAAATTTTTATATAATTTTGAGACTTCCTTCTTATTATAAATACTAAATTGTTTTAAACAAATTTAATATACATATTTCACTCATTAAAGATTGTTCGAAATTTTATATATTTCAAAAATAAACATAATTTCTATATTGATCGTAATAAATCATAGAGGGCATAAGAGACACTTTATTTTTTTTAAGTTGGTATTTTTAAAACATATAATATGAAGTTCCATGAGATGTTTATTTATTCTCTATTTTGTTGTACTTCTATTTAAAATATATTGTGATTTTAAATAAAGATATTGATTTTGATATTGATATTTTGCTAATAATTAGTAATCACAATTGTGTGATTTATTTTTAATAATTTGATTTAGTGAATATATAATGCATAAATACTTACATGTATATTTAATACATTGTATGTTTAAAATGTAAAATATAATATATATATTATATATATATTTAAAATCAAAATATTATTTTTATAATTTTTTTAGTCTGTTTTATTGAATATTGAATATTTATTTTTATTGAATATTTTTTACATATAAATATAATAATATTATAAATGTAGTAATAAATTAATTGTATCATATGTAAAAATATTTCTGTAAATAAAATTTCTACTATAAAATATAATTTGAATTCTCTTATATTAAGAAATATAAAATAGCTGTTAAAAGAAATACTTTTATATGTACATATATATATATATATGTGTGTGTGTGTGTATGCATAGTATATATTTTTTGGTATGTAATTTTTATTTATTTAATATTAAATAATATAATATATTAAAATATATGATATTAAATAAAGCAGAAATTGAAACATTGTCTATATACGTATTAGTGATATATTATTAAATTTATAAGTATTTATTAATTATGAGTGTTACGAAACTATAATATTTAATAGGTTAAGTATTTTTTTTATTAATTATTTTAATATTTTACTAATTATTGTTTAAATGAAAAAATAATCATCTATAAAATGTAAATAATTAATAATGCTTGATTATTACTTAAAAATGAAGTAAACAAAATTTTAAAAATAAATAAAAAATGTTTTGATTTAATTAATTGATTAATTTTGATTTAAAAATATAAAATAAGTAAAATTTATAAATATTTTTTATTCCTTTCTCTTAAGATATTAAAAATTAATTAATTTATAATATTTTATTATATTTTATAATATTTTATAATATTTTATTATATGTTTACTTATAATTAATGCTTATAGTACTTATCATTAGTTTATTTCAATATATTTTGTTTATAATTATTACAAATGCAAATTTTATCATATAGTTTAATATAAAATATAAAACATTAATATAAATGTTTTGTATTTTAACTTAGAATTCTATTTATTTATCCATTATTATTCCAATAAGTTTTCAAAAATGTTTTATATTATATATATTATGAATCAATCTATCTAATTTTTAAACTAAAATAATATAATACTATCGTAATATAAACAAGTATAAGTTATTCATTTTTTTTATTCATTTTATATAAAATGAAATTACTTGTAAAATAATCATTGATGAAATTTACTCTTATAGTTAAGATACAAAGCATTAACATATATTACATCTATAATATAAAAATTCTATAAAAGTATTTTATTATATTTTATTCTAGAATAAAAATTTCATATTCAACTCAAAATGGTTTGTGAAAAGTGTGAAAAGAAATTAGGAAAAGTCATAACTCCAGATCCTTGGAAAAATGGTGCAAGAAATACTGTAGAAAGTGGAGGACGTAAAGTTGGAGAAAATAAAGCACTTTCTGCAGGAAAGGCAAGATTTAATCCTTATACTACTACTTTTGAGACATGCAGAATATGTAGGCAGAAAGTACATCAAGTTGGATCTCATTATTGTCAATCATGTGCATATAAGAAAGCTATATGTGCAATGTGTGGTAAAAAATTAATGAGTACAAAAAATTATAAACAATCTGCTACATAGAAATTCATTTGTTATTATGTTATGTCAACTATAAAATTAATTTAATTTAAAAGAATTAATTTCATTTAAACAAACATATTTTACTAATTCAATAATATTAAATACTAAATAATAATAAGTAATTTTTGTGATTTTAATAAAATATGATGTAGAAATACTATAACAAATTTTTTTTTTGTAAAACTAAATTTATTATTTAGAGTTTTTTATATTTAAAAAACTTTTTATTGAAATAATTTAATATTTAAAAATAATAAAAGTTGATAAATTATTTAAAAAAAATTTTATTTTTTAAATGTAATCTAAGAAATCTTATATTGTTTTAGTAAAATAAAAAATGCTCTAAGAGAAAAAATCTGACTGATTAAAATGTATTATTTAAGTAGATAATGTAATATATTAATATATTATTATAAAATATTAATAATCTTAACTATCATTTAGAAAATATTATGTAATAATACAATAGTAAAAATTGAATATATTCATTTTGAAAAAAATACAAATTATTAAAATTTTTAAATATAAAATAAATAATATAATTTAAATATAAAGTAAAAATGAATACTTATATATATACATGTAAATTCTATTATATTAAATTTATTCTTAAATTATTTATTATAATAGACTTTGCATAAAATAAACTACAATTTTATGATCTATATTTATATTATTATTTAAAATATTATTATAATATTATAAATTTTTATAAAAATATATTTTTGAATTTTTTATATAATAGCTTTTTTTTATTTAAAAATATATTTTAGATTTTTATTTAATTTTATTTAAAATGAATATGTAAATAAACAAATTAATAGCATTAAATATTTTAAAATTATAAATTTTATTTGAGATTATACCCCAGTTTTTTTTCTAGACAAACTTTGTATATTTTATATGTTAAAATTAACAATATTTGTAATAACCATTAGAAGATATAATATTTTTACAACTTTGCTTCAAATGTCTAAGATTCTTTGTTAAAATAAAACAAAATCAAAAGAATTTTAGTTTTAAATTCAATTTTTTATTGTTATCAATTTTATATTGACAAGAATAAACATTTGAAACAAGAATGAACATTTTGAAATTGTAGAAATTGTAATTGAAAATATTATGATATTTTGTAATAATTATTACATTTATATTGCTAATTTAATTTTCTTAAATAATACGTTATTTATCATTAATTTTATATTTTAACTTATTGTAATTCTTGAACAATACTTTCAATATATATTTACATAAAATGTATAGAATAAAGTTTTCGATCACATAAAAAATACATTAGATTTATTTTTATTTTACATTCGTATTACAATTAATTGTACACATTGTATTACTCATATTACATTGTACTACTCTCAATAATTAATCGATGATTAAGTATCATTAAATTTTAGCAAACTTTCTATTATTTTTTTTTATTTTATGCTTATTGTTAATTAAGTTTATATCATATAGTTAATAATTAAGACGTATCGTTAGATAAATGTTACTTGATTTTGATAAATTTCATACTTTATAATAATATATTAAATCGTAGCTGTTACTTTTTATATTTATATTTTTATAAATCTCAGCAAAGATTTATGATATAATAAATTAAATTGATTCAAAATTTTTTAATGATTTTTGATAATAAGTTAATTTTTTACCATCATTTTGATGACCATTTTTTGAAATTCTGATTTATACAATAAATCTAAATAAATTTAAATTTTAAAATTCATTGAATGCTGATCTACATGAAAGATTTATCTTGGAAAAGATGAGAACTCTTGCTAGAAAAAGTATGCTATATTTTTTATTCATTAACTAGGGAATGATTTCTATCTTATAATGAATAGTATATTAAAAAATTTCTCTCTGCTTTTTTACTTAGTTTTGTTTTTAACAGAATTTTTTTAACAGAATATGTTTTTGACATTGTTAAGCTCTCTGTTTTTTTTATACAATAGTTTGAAATTTTGAAATATATTTAATAAACTTAAAATCAGAGAGTATTTTATTCATAGCCGAAACTATTATTTTTATAACATATCAGAGTTGTGTGTATATATATATGTATTGAAAGAAATTTTAACTATTAAATTAAAAATTAGATTGAAATGGATATTCACAAAAGTTATTGAATATATAAGTATCAAATTCGAGTATTAAATCTAAAATTCATCACGAATAAAATTTGTGAATTATAATGAAAAATATTTTTTCTATTTTTATTCTTTCTTACATGGAAAATAACATTATAATAGATAGGAATTAAAAATTATGTATTATATTATAAGACATAATTATATTTAAAAAAATTAATCTAAAAAATTGTGATTATCAATATAATTATTGTTAAATATTGATAATATTATTATATATTTATAAAAATTCACAAAATTGAGAATATAGATTGACATCTGTGGAGAAAATTTTAAAATTTTGAATTTTTATTGATATTTTTTTTTTATAAGACTGCTTTGAAATGTATAGATCTTACGCTTGATTCGATTTCTATATTAACTGATAATTTTTTTTTTATTTTTTCTTCCAAAATTTTTTTATGATTGTTTTAGTCTAATAGTGTTTCCGTTACGTATTTCGATATTTCTTTTTGCTGATGTTATTTATTGAATTTAGCTTCGAGTAGAGATGAAAAAAATCATCATGTGTAGGAGCGGCACAATACGCAAAGGGAAAATATATTGCAAGAATAAAACAATTTTATTAAAAATTTATAATTTTTTGAAATACATAAATAAAAATACAAAATAAAATATATTGTGAAAGATTTAGATATTGAAGTACGGTAAGTTTCGAACATATCTTAATCAAAAACAATTAATTTGGTTTGTCTCGTAATAAATTAATTTTATAAATTTTTTGAGTAGATTGCTCTTTGTTTTTTGTCGATTTTTATCTTTTTTAATCACTCAGTAAAATCTTAAATAATATTCATATTTATTTAACAGATTTTGAAAAATCCATTTTCATTTTATCGGTAATATTGAAACCACATTTAAAGAACTGATTTATATTATTATATTATTTATATTATTAAAGATAACTTCACACGATAATATAAAGATATATTGATAATTCGATATGTATCATTAAAATATATTGATAATTCGACAATATCATTAAAATATTTGTAATAAAAGAAAATAATTGGATTTTCAATTCTTTTTTATTCAAAATTGATATTAAAAAAAAATCAAAACTTATAAAACAGCCAAAATAGCTTAAGTTTGATAAAATTTCATAAATAATTAATAAAAATAAATAAATAAAAAAGACAAAAATATAATTATATATTTGATATTTGTTATATTTTTGTTATTTTATATATATATAGTTTATTTTTATATAGGTCTTAGCTAATTTAATCATTTCAAATAATTATTAAATAGAAGATTTTATAAAAATTATAAGACATGAAATTTAAATAGTTTTGAGGAGTATATCTCATCATGTACGTGTTTTTTATGTAGAGTTATTTTAGAAATTTTAAAATCATTTTGATTTTTTAAATATCTACTTTTTATATTATTTGATATTCTGATTGATAAATAAATTCTGAATAAAAATTCTATATTGATCTTCCTAAATATAATATATTCTAATTGTAATAATTAATGAAATTATTTATTTACTATCTAGAAATTAAAATAAATATTTGTTGTTTCTTAATTTTAATACAACAATGTAATGAAGAAACAATATTGTGAAATAAATGTTTACACATTTTTTGAAGTTTTTATTTGATATTTTCAATCATTGATTATATTTTATTTTTTTTTCAAACTTCCTTACAAAAAAAAAGTTAACAGAATAAGATTTGATAAACATTTTGGTTATAGAAATTCTTCACTGTGAGTGAAATTGATTTGGAAATCGTATTTGCAATATTTATTTTTTTTTTTTGTATAATATACAAAAAATTTGTCTAGTCGAATTGAATAGTTGAATAACATTGATTATGTATTACTCAACCACGAACAAGTCCAAATAAACATAAAAAAAACATGTTAAATATAACAAATATTTTTTCATCAATAAAAAATTGTATCGAATTATCACGAATAATAAATTAATTAATTAATTGTTATTGTATTAATATTTTTTTATATCAAAATTTTTTTAAAATGAACAATCAATAATATACATTTGAAATAAAAACGTGAATCATAAATTATAATTTATATTAAATTAAAAAATAATTCACTAATAAATAAAATCAATTACTCATTGAAAATCCAATTTGAGCTTTGAAATATAGTAGCAGATTATTATTTTCTGAACAGATTATTATATTTTTTCTTAACATTAATAAACAAATTAATTTTTGATATTTATACATTACATTTTTACATTTTTTACATTTATACAATTTATACATTAACTAAATATTAACATTAAATAGATATCAATCATTGAAAAATAATTATATAATTATAAAATAAACATTCATTATATCGGATCATATCGTTCATTTCATTGCACTGGTTAGCTAATTATTTGTAATTCAGTAATTCCAGAAGAGAATTTTGAATTATTCCTAAAAAAATATTGATATCTAAAAAGAATCATTTTTTTTTTATGATAAATAAAATTCCATATATTCATTCTTTGCTATAACTTTGTTGCATTCTCTTTGAAAATGTGATATAGTGTTATACATCATTAGAACAAAATGATATTATTATTATATTATTATTATAATAAATATTCTTTAAATCAATTGATAATTAATCACTTGTAATAAAAATCAGATATGATAAATATTGCGCTAATGGTATTGTCTTCTTCGATTTATTAACCGCAATGATCGCATCGTGTGAATGGACAATCTTTATGAAGAATTCGTGTTGTGTGCACGAATAGTCCGAAATTTTTTGTTATATGATTATAATATAACTTTGATATAAATTTTGATATCATTAAATTACAGTCATCGCAATTCTAATGCATTGAACTAATATCACAATATATTAAATATTTCATATTTGTTTGCATAGTAAACACACACTACAAATAAAACACATAATTGTGTGACAATATAATTATATATATGTATAAAACACATTAAAATGATTTAAAAAATATATAAATATATTAAAATTTATTATTATTATTAAAATAAGTCTAAAAAATCATTTCCCAAATATAATATCGGCTTTTAAATTAAATTTCGTATTTCAAAATGGGATGTAAATTTATTATATTCAGATTAAATAAATATAATTAAATTAATTAAATAATTGTAATTAATTAAATTAATTAAATAATTGTAAAAATATGCAATATATAATATTTATGTGCTTGTGCTAAAGTTTGAAGATTTTATTTCGAAAAAAATTCCTAATCTAAATTTGACTCAATTTTTGTATCCGCATATCTCTATTAGATAATAATATTATTATATTAAATAGTTCTAATTTATTAAGTATTTTTATAATTAATTATAATTATAATTATATATAATTAATTATAATAATATATTTATAATTAAATATATTTTAAATAGTTTGTCTTTCAATAATATATAGTTTAATTTTTAATTTTATAATTTTATGAAAACTTAATGACATTTAAGAATACTAGTGTCAAAACTTCTTTCACCGACTTTCACAACAAAACATAATGCAGTGGATTTTAATAAAATGAGTGTAGTCATTTTATTAGAAATTGTTACATTTATTAATAGCAATTGAACAAATCCACGATATTATCTTACGTTTATCTCGATATTATCTTCTACAAAAAAATTTGAGCAGTTGAGCTCCTAATAAATTTACATACGTTTCGGCTGACAATTTTCTTTTTCCACCAAGTTTTTTAAATATAGCATCATATTTTATTTATTTTTACAACAAAAATGATGAGATCCATTAAAAGTTCTATTTACGAATTCCATTTAATGTAGTTTTATCTAAATCAGAGAATAACTTCCTCAAACGCTCCTCACTAAATATAGTTAAATAATATTATTCCTTATTAGTAATATACACAATTAAATCTTATTATGGAATTTATCTTATTATAAAATAAATTATCTTATCTTATTATAAAATAGATTATTATTATTATTATTATGAATGTTTATCAATGTATTTCATCATAAAAATTATTATGAGTTTAAATATTTCTGTATTATTATAATTTTTCTAATTATATCATATAATTTTAAAAAGAATAATCTTCAAAATAACAAAACTAATTAATATGGAAAATTAATATGGATAGAAAATATAGTTTAACACATTATATGTGAAATTTCTATTTATTTATATTCGAAAATTTCATTATATAAATAATTTTAAATTTTATAATATAAATTTGTAAAAATATTGAAGAGAAAAATAGTTAAATTATTTATATTTATACATTTGCAAATTTAAGAAATAAAACAATAGAGAAATAAAACACTTCAGTAAACACTTAATAAAATATTTATTTATTTCAAACAAAATTAATTTTTTTTTAATTTTTTAAATGTCAAATTTTAAATTTTCATATAAATTATAATCATTAAGATTACCTACTATTTATTCATAGCAATGAAATTTTGAAATTATGTATTAAATATATTAAATTCCTTTATATTTTAAAATTTATATCTTATACTATATTTTTAAATATATTACTAATATTCATGAATATGATTTATAAAAGGTAAATTCACAGAAATTCTATTAAAAAATAAATAAATATGACGACAGGAAGCAACATTTAAATTAAATAACCTAAATATATTTTAGTTCTTATAATAGCATTCGATTTAAAGAATTATATACATTTATAATATATCACATTATTACAAATTAATAACCATACTTGTTAACAATATTATTTTAATATAATTTGTTACATTTCAATATTAATAAATTAATTAATATATACATACATATATATATATATATATATATATATATATATATATATATATATATATATATATACATATATATATGGAATCATGATTTTATTTATCGAACAAAAATATGAATCATTTTTTTTATCAAAAATCTTTATTTTTTTTTAATTTTCATCTTCATAAAAGCATACTACACACACACACACACACACACACACACACACACACACACACACACACACACACACACACACACACACACACACACACACACACACTTATAATATATTCTTTTATATATATATATATATATATATATATATACACATAAAATAAGATCAATCTTTAATTTTTTTAAATTAATTTATATAATATATCAAAACGAAATACTTTTTTTAATTTAAATATTAAATATTAATATAAATCTACTTTAAAAAATTTATTTTTTCATTATTAATTTATTAATAGAAACTTTATATATACAGAAGTTTTCATTTACTTTCCAAAAATACAATTAAATTTATGTTATCGAAATCAATAATAATTTTATTTTATATGAATATTGCGAGTATAATAATATGAAATTATTTTTTTAATATAGAATATCATTTCAAAGCAATGAAATCAATTTTTGAAGTTTCAATATTATTTTTCCTTCTTTACATAATTTCATTTCATAAAGATTCAAGATGAAACAAAATTTTAAATTATAAAATATTTAATGTTCTATTATTGCAGATATTTTTATATTTAAATTTTTAGTTTTAGGTGGATCTCGATGCGTAGTAATAATAAAATGTCAATAGTTTATGTGTATAATATAGTTTTAGATAATTTAATAATTTATATTATTGCGTTTCATGTGAAATATGATAGTTTTACTAATTAATATATTATCCATTATTATATATATTTGTTTTAATCAGTTTTTTCAGCCTTTTGATCTCTTTTGTTTTTGAGCTATCAAATTATTCTTCAAATTGCTAGTTTTATATTATACATTTTTTTTAAACATTCATTAATATTTAAAGATTGTTATTAATATAATGAATGCTTCTATATGCATACTATTCTATATGAATACTGTTTACGAAAAAAATCATGAGTTTTATTTTTATTTTCATAAATTTATTTTTAATTTTTTTTTATGGTTTATTTCTTCAATTATATATCGTTTATTATTTTATTTTCAAACTTCTATAATATCACAATGCCAATCTATATAGCCTATTATTCAATTATATTAAATTTTAGGTAGATAGATACTTGATTTTTCTTTTAGCACTAATATTATGCATATAATTGAATAATTTTTCGAGTAACAAGTGTTTATATTATCAATTGATAAGAAAATAAGGTTCGAATAAATATTGTATTTAATTACAAAATTTACTAAATTGTTCATAAAATCATATTTATTTTGTTTTTTAGTGGTAAAAACTTTCTCAAAAGATCTCTTATCTTATTTAATCAATAATAATTGCAGGAAAAATCTGGTAATATAAATATATTACAATTAAAATAAATATTACAATATATATAGTTATATAATATAATTTAATAGTTTTTTAATAATATTATTTTTCTCCATCTATGATTTGTTTTTGATGTGACTAAATTTGAATTCTATTCTATCTCTAAGCTCATAAAATTTTATTTTATATTTTGGCAAATATTTAGTATCCATTCTATTAAGAATGCTGTTAGTTTGTAAAGTATTTCCTGAAATAAAATAAAATTTATAATATTTATAATATTTATAAATTTATAAATTTATAATATATTTCATTCTTGAATGTTGAATATTTATTAATTTATACTATATTATTAAATTTAATTCCGATCGTGGTAGTAAACAGTACACAAATATTAATGTGGTGAGATGTACAGCGAAAATCGACCTGGTATGGGATTTGGCGAATACTGACTACTTTCTTGTGATCCTCACTGGACAGCGATTGGCGCGGTCCGACCACGCCCATCGCTGACTAAACGAATTGTCTCTTTAGAAGAATAAATCCTTTGTATTCGTATTGCCTAATGGCCGGGGACAGGATTTTTATCGAGATACCAAAACGATAAGACATTTACATCTCCAACTTCGCAAATGCAGCTGGAAGGTACAAGGCCATATAACATCAAGCGGGTGAAGTCGATATGGGAAGCGGCGCTATCAGCGATGCATAGCCGACTAATTATATCATTAAATTTAAGTATTTCTTATTAACTTTAAATATATTTTTAATTCTAAAGATTCAATTAATGCATTATTATTAATTTTTTTATATCGATCTATTTCTGTTTTCTCTCTTTTATACAATTTATATGCATCAAGAATTTTTAAAATATTTACTATCCTTATATTGTTATCTTTTAATATATATTGACTATTATTAAACACATTATATTTAGAATTTACATATATATTTGTTTGATCAACTATCATCTTAACTGAATTTTCATTAAGTTGCATATTATTTTAATTATTTCGAAATTATTTATTCAAATTTGAAAAAAAATATTAATTTATTATTTTGATAAAAGATTTAAACAAGTAAATAATATAATATTTTTTATCTGGGATATCATAATATTATTTTCCAATAAAATACGATTAAATTTTACTTTAATATTTTCAATATTATGTGATAAAATTGTAAATTCTAAATTCAAATCTAATTTCCATCTGAATTTTAAACTGTTTTTCATGTTCTTTTGTTGATTTTTATTGTTTTTATTTTTGTTTTTTATTTTTTGGATTGTTGGTTTCCAATAACAATCTAAATGTCTTTAATCATAAACTAACTATTCAAAATATTGATACAAAATAATCATACAGACTGACATTGTCGAAGACAGATCATTAGAACAAAGTTGCATAAGAATATAAAAAAATTATTTTTCTCATTTGTTATTATTAAAATATAATATTATTAAAAAATGGCAGCTGAAAAATTTATTATGTTTATTATTTATTATTTATTATATTTATTTATTTATATATTATATATTATATATCTATCACATTATATTTATTATATTATATTATATATTATATATATTATATATACTTATTATATTATATTTATTATATTTACGTGTATATATATATATATATAGAAAACAATTTGATTTCATTTTACATTTGATTCAATGATTATATTTGATTGATAACTATACTTCGATATGTAATAATAAAGTGAAATTATAAAGATTCGAAATTTTTATATACCATTTCATCATTATGTAAAATAATTCCAAAAACATATATGGATATGCAACAAATAAATATTAAACTTTAATTTATTTGCTTTTATTGTAGCTTTATGATCTATTTTCATTAGTTTATGTAATAAAAATTATTTTTTTTCAAGTAAGATTTTTTATATTAAAAATTTTATTAATAAAAAAGCTTGTATCTGATATATATGTATTTATATTGTTTTTATGATATGAGCAACAAAGATATTGAAACTCATTCTCTTTGCAGATTGACTGATTTATTTGTGATTTTCTTCTATAAGAATTTTGATCTTCTATAAAAATGAAGATAATAATAGAAAAGATAAACTTCTTGTTCCATATAAACTTTGACACATAAATATTCTATGCAAACAAAATTGTGAGAATATTGTTAATTAGAGAAATTGCAAATTTTTTTGAAAATAAGCAATTTTAATTTTGATAAACTTATAACGGATATTAATAGAATATTATTATTGAATTTAAGTTTGTTTCTTAATAAAAGAAATGAACTGATTCTAACTATTGCATCAGTTTAATATTTTTATTATAAAAACTTATCTTATCTTATCTTTATTTTAATTTATTTTTTTTTTATTTATTTTTTTAATTTCTCGTTATTCTCAAAATTGTAAGAATTGATAATACTGCAAAGAAAAATTATCATTTGCATTGAAAACTCCATAATTATTCTAAATATAATTCTGTATATAATAAATATAGTTTTTTAAAATTTATTTTTATCAAATTCTCTTTTATCAAATATAAAAAACTCTTAAACTAATGGAAGTAGAAATGGAACAGAAAATGGAATATTGAATAGAAATGGAATGTTAAGGAATTATCTATTTGAAATAAAGCTATTAATATTTTCTTATTTTTTATTTTATATAGATAACATAAATAACATTGGATCGATGTTTGTTGGAGGAAAATCAAGGCTTGCGACAATCTTGCAATTGAATTGATATAGAAATAGAAACGGGTGGATAGAATTCAACGACGATATAATATACATTATAATACAGTTAGTATCATCAGTTAATCGCAAAAAATTAAAATATCACCATTCATTCACTCAGAGCTCATAATCTGAACATAAATATACAGTCTTACGGTAGTAGGTGGTCATTCAATCAATAATATTAGTTTAGACAACCTATTTGTGCAATATCCAAAATCGTTCATCTTTAGACTTTAATACATAGTATGTATAAAAGTTTATATATATATAAAACTGTTTATAATGTAAGAATAAAAATATATTTCATGTATGATATAAAGTTTATATAATTAATGTAGTGTAATATAATATAATATAATATAATATAATATAATATAATATAATATAATATAATATAATATAATATAATATAATATAGTATAATATAATATAATATAATATAGTATAATATAATATAATATAATATAATATAATATATTATAGTATAATATAATATAATATAATATAATATATTATAGAATAATATAATTCAATATAGTATAATATAATATAATACAATATAATATAATATAATATATAATACAATATAATATAATATAGTGTAATATAATATAATATAATATAATATAATATAATATAATATAGTATAATATAGTATAATACAATATAATACAATATAATATAATATAATATATTATAGTATAACATAATATAATATAATATAATATAATATAATATAATATAATATATTATAGTATAATATAGTATAATATAATATAACATAGTATAATATAATATAATATAATATATTATAGTATAATATAATATAATATAATATAATATAGTATAATATAGTATAATACAATATAATACAATATAATATAATATAATATATTATAGTATAACATAATATAATATAATATAATATAATATAATATAATATAATATAGTATAATACAATATAATACAATATATTATAGTATAATATAGTATAATATAATATAACATAGTATAATATAATGTAATATAATATAATATATTATAGTATAAAATAATATAATATAATATAATATAGTATAATATAATATAATATAGTGTAATATAATATAATATAATATAATATAATATAATATAATATAATATAATATAATATAATATAGTATAATATATTATAATATAATATAATACAATATAATATAGTGTAATATATTATAATATAATGTAATATAATATAATATATAATATAATATAATATAATATAGTATAATATAGTATAATATAATATAATACAATATAATATAATATAATATAGTATAATATAATGTAATATAATGTAATATAATATATTATAGTATAATATAATATAATATAATATAATATAGTATAATATAATATAATATAATATAATATAATATAGTATAATATATTATAGTATAATATAGTATAATATAATATAATACAATATAATATAGTGTAATATATTATAATATAATGTAATATAATATAATATAATATAATATAATATAATATAGTATAATATAGTATAATATAATATAATACAATATAATATAATATAATATAGTATAATATAATGTAATATAATATATTATACTATATTATACTATATTATATTATAGTATAATATAATATAATATAGTGTAATATAATGTAATATAAATGTAATATAATATAATATATAATATAATATAATAATATAATATAGTGTAATATATTATAATATAATGTAATATAATATAATATAATATAATATAATATAATATAGTATAATATAGTATAATATAATATAATACAATATAATATACTATAATATAGTATAATATAATATAATATAATATAATATAATATATTATAGTATAATATAATATAATATAATATAATATAGTATAATATAATATAGTATAATACAATATAATACAATATAATATATTATATTATATTATAGTATAACATGATATAATATAATATAATATAATATAATATATTATAGAATAATATAATACAATATAGTATAATATAATATAATACAATATAGTATAATATAATATAATATAATACAATATAATATAGTGTAATATAATATAATATAATATAATATAATATAGTATAATATAGTATAATACAATATAATACAATATAATATAATACAATATAATATAATATAATATAATATAGTGTAAGATAATGTAATATAATATAATATAATATAGTGTAAGATAATGTAATATAATATAATAGTATAATAATATAATAATATAATATAGTATAATATAATATAATACAATATAGTTATAATATAATACAATACAATATAATAGAATATAATATAATATAATATAATATAATATAATATAATATAATATAATATAATATAATTTAAGTATAATATAATATAATATAATATATAGTATAATATAATATAATATATTATAGTATAATATAGTACAATATAATATAATATAGTATAATATAATATAATATAATATATAATATATAATATATAATATATAATACGTTATAATATAATATAATATTGTATTATAATATAATATTGATAATAATCTATGTTAGTAAAATATATTTCATATAAAATATTTGAACATCAGTGACAAGATTCTTGAAATGAATGGAATAATTCATTGATTTGTTTTATTTATATAAATTATATAAATCTTTTATTTTTATCATATAAATTGTGTAGCTAATATTGCTTCATATTTTGCTAAATATTTTCTAATTGTAATTTATAATTATTTAAAAAATACAAAAATAATACATTTAAACAAAATTACGATTAATGACGATATAACAAGTGTAAACTAGATATAATTGACCTTTGTAACGTTTATCTATTACAACTATAGTATAACTATTACGCATAATTTAACAATAAATATTAATATTATTATAGTGTTAATTTGAATTAATCTCAAAATAATATGAAAATAAAATTTTAATTATATATGTCAATACATTCATTGCAAACATCAAATATAATACATAATACGTAAACATTATATATACATTATATAACATCATATATGTTTGTATATATTTATATTTATATTATATATATCATATCTTCTATATTATATATATGTTATAATATATGTAAAAATAATATAAAATAATACTATATGCAATATATAATTAACATAAATTAATATAATTAATAATTTTTATTAATAATTATATTAATTATTAATTATACTAAAATAATTAAATTAGTTATTAATAAAAATTATTTTGTAATATTTCAGATCAAGTTCTTATTGGAATGCAAAAAAATATTAATCCATTAGTTCGTGTTGATTTTTTACTAATTTCATGCTAATTATATTAATTTCTAAAAATTAACTTTAAAAATATTTCAAAATACTAAAAAAAGTATAATTATGTAAAAAAATAATTTTAATTTTTTAATTAATTTTTAAATGAATATTATTTAATATTTTTTATTTTTTAAGAATTTAATTTATGTAATTTCAATAATTGTAATGAGTTTTCTTTTTTTGTATTTTATATTTTTGACTAAAAACGAGCGTATATAATGATTGTAATTTTTTTTCATATTTTATTTTTTATTAAAAAAGAAAGAGACTAGATTATAAAAAAAAACTATTAATATCAAACCACCTTTAGGGAAAGATAAAAATTTATCAAATATTAATTTATTAAATTTGAATATATTTAAATTTCATTAAAAATATAGAAAATAATAGGCATCAATAATTTTTATATATTTTGTATATTTGAATTTTTTTAATATAACAAATTTTTATGCAAATTTTAGGATATGTTCTTACGGATAAGACTTATATAATTTATGTATAATAATTTTAATAAGAAATTACAATATTTTTTTTTCTTCTTTTTTTTTATTATATTGAAGAAATTTTTATTATATTATATTGAATTATATTGAATATTATATTTTTTTATTGTATATACAAGAAAAAAAAATAAAAAAAGTACAATATATGTATTTAAGAGTAAAATATAAGTTTATATAAATAATAAAATTTATTTTATTATCTACCTACAAATTGAACTTTTAATTATTCTTTGATAATTTTTATTTTATCTATATTTGAAATATATAAATATATTTTTGATTTTCATATAATTAATGTCAAGATGTTAATCTATAATATTATTACTTTCAGATGACTTTGTCCGGACAAAATTAGATTAAATTCACAGGAATATTAATTATGAAATTTGATTTAGACGTTTAATAAATTAAATTATATAATATTAAATAATAAAAAAAAGTAAAAAAATTAAATTGAACGTTTACAAAATTTGTACAATTAAATATTTTTTGTTTCATATGAAGAATAATTGCTTCAATTTGTTTACATGAAATTGTATATTGGATATTTTATGTTATAATAAATGCTCAAATTCATATATCATTTTTTACAACACAAAATTTTAATAAATTTTGAAAAATTGAGACATAAATAATCTTCGTATATCTATTTTTCTATTTTATATAGAAAAATAGATTTAGATTGGATTTAGATTAGTCTTAGATTTTTTGAATTTGTAGATTTCATAAATAATGGATTATAGATATTTCTATAAAAAAAGTTTACAAAAAATGAAAAGATCAGTTGACTCTTTTTTGTAATACGCTAATATATTGAAAATACATCAGATATTTTCGATTCGACTGAATTTGCATTTCTTTTAGACTTCCGACATTCAAACCAGATACATTGGAAACAGGTTCAGTTTTTCAATGTTATATAAAAAATAAACTGTGAAATTTTAAATCAATAAACACTTTTATTACTTGATTTGTTTATTAATTATATTGTATAAAAATAAAATATTAATAATCTCCCATCTTTTAAAATATTTTATATGAATTTTTATGAATTTTATAAATACTTCTTAATAGAATTATTATATATTATATATAGTATATAGTATCCTAGATGTAGAGATATGTAGAGTATTTCAAAAATATGGGAATATTCATAAAATGTTCTTGGATAGTCTAAAAATTAGACCACACGCTTTATGACTAACAAGTTTTTATTAATTCGTTAAAATTGTAACAAAAGTTTTTGCAAAAGAAAATGTTGAAATTATTTCAGAAATCTCTAGTTTACGGGTATTCTCATATTTTTGGACTTATATATGCTTTATGTCATTGATATTTTATATATCTAAAGTTTTAAAAATTTGATTTTATTTCATATGATAAACATGAAATTTTTTCTATATTGCTATAGTAAAAAATATTGTTAAATAATGTTTCATAATGTATTAAATAATGTTTCTGTCAATATAATATATCAGAAAGACTTTACATATACTTATGTTATTAACTTCTTATGGTAGATATGTATATTATATATATTATGAAAAAATCAAGAATCCGGTACGACAGTAAGGGGAATTTTCTATTCAAATTATCATTTTTAATATTTCGGATAATATTTAAATTTATTTGCTTATATCTGTTCATTTTATCAATTTTGACAAGTCCTATTCTCTTTTTTTTATGCAACGAATTAGTAGATGCGATCTTTATAGATAATAGAAAAAAATATATATATGATATATCACATTTTAAGTTATTTAAATAATGACCAAATTTTGTTAATTAAATTCATTATTTGTCCAAATTATTGCATTTGTTCCAATAAACTCTTGAGTTCCGCAGAATATCAATCTCATTTTATAATTTCTGTGCATGTAAAGGAATACAAATATAAAAAACTTTTTTATTCGCAACGTGATTCAAAAATTTTTTTGAATTTTATCATATCATGTCTTCATTCACATTACTTGATAGAAAACATATATATATATGCGGATATATACAAAAATTTAGAAATTTTTAAGCGATTTTTTGAAATATAATGAATTAATGAAAAAAATTAAAAACTGACATCCAGATCATATTGAAAAATAATTTGAAAAATCATTTAAAACAGCATTTGGTCATAATAGTAATTTCCGTGTCTAAAACCTACAATTTTAATCCAAATCGATTTTTCAGGGTAGAATTCGACGTAATTCGGCGAGTTTATGTTAGAAAACGTCTCTCTGATCGTTTTCAAAGCAACCTCGTTTATGTTTGAAAACAGTAACAATTTTAAATAAATGAATGAATGAATTAATAAATGCTTAAAAAAAAAATATAGAACTAATAACTTGAAAAATAATTTGATAGCTTAGAAGGAAAAGAGATTAAAAGACTGAAAAAACTGAT
The DNA here is from genome assembly GCF_029169275.1 of Apis cerana. Taxonomy (NCBI): domain Eukaryota; kingdom Metazoa; phylum Arthropoda; class Insecta; order Hymenoptera; family Apidae; genus Apis; species Apis cerana. Next base: position 2,179,504 of record NC_083853.1, read on the forward strand.
TAAAACAAATATATGTAATAATAGATAATATATAGTAAAACTGTTATGTTAAATAATATAAATTATTAAATTATCTAAAAACTATATTACATGCATAAACTTGATATTACTTCTATTAGTTTGATTAATCGAGATTTACTTATAATTTAATATATAATCAATCACAAGAATTTTTTTATACTATCTTGTAAAGAAATTCAATTATTATGAAAGATTTGATTTCAATGAAAATTTAAATAAAGCAATATATTAAAATGTTATATATGAAATAATTTATTTTCGGATTACAATTTTCGGAAAAATTTTTTTGAGTATGTGAAATCAATTTTCATTTTTTCATGTTTCATATATAATTTCTCCCAGAAAAAATATATTTTTTATTATCTGCAATAATAGAGCAATAAATATTTTATAATTTAAAATTTTGCTTTATCTTGAATCATTATGAAACGAAATTATGTAAAGAAAGAAAAATAATATTGAAACTTCAAAAATTGATTTCGTTGCTTTGAAATGATATTCCATATTAAAAAAATAATTTCATATTATTATACTCGCAATATTCATATAAAATAAAATTATTATTGATTTCGATAACATAAATTTAATTATATTTTTGGAAAGTAAATGAAAATTTCTGCGATTAACTGTATATATAAAGTTCCTATTAACAAATTAATAATAAAAAAATAAATAAATTTTACATAAAGTGGATTATATTTAAATTAAAAAAAGTATTTCGTTTTGATATATGATGTAAATTAATTTAAAAAAATTAAATTAAATTAAATTAAATTAAATTTTATTTTATGTGAATATATATAAATATGTATATATAAAAGAATACAATATAAATGTGTGTATATATATATATAAAGTACATATATAATATATATACATACACACATATATATATATATACATATATATATACATACACATATACATACATACATATATATATATATTAATTTATTTATTAATTATATTTATTAATATTTATTAACTAATTTACTAGAATTGAATATATATCAAAATTATGTTAAAATAATATTGTTAACAGGTGATACATAATTAATTTATAACAATGTGATATATTGTAAATATATATATATATATATTTAATACTTTAAATCGAATGCTATTATAAGAGCTAAAATATATTTAGGTTATTTTATTTAAATATCATGTATTTATTTTGTAATAGAAATTCTATGAATTTATCTTTTTGAATAATATTCATATATATTAAAATACATATATATGTTGTAAAATAAAATATAAAATATAAAATATAAATAAATTTAATGCGTAATTTCAAAACATTATGAATACATAAATAAATAATATAAATACATAATCTTAATGATTACAATTTATATGAAAGTTTAAGAAAATTTGAAATTGAAAAAAGTAAAAAAAAAATATCAATCGTTTGAAAACAATAAATATTTAAAAAATGTTCAGTGAAGTGTTTTAGTTTTCTTATGTAATTCTTTCTTATGTTAATTCTTTTATTTGAATGTAAAATAATTTATAAATAATTAAAAGTGTAAAATAATTTAATATGATTTATTTTTCTCTCTAATCTTTTCATATTTATATTATATTATAAAATTTATAATTATTTATATAATAGAATATTAGAATATAAATAAATATAAATCTCAGTTAGAATATAAATAAATATAAATCTCAGTTTCAATGCATATTAGATTTCATAATTTTATTATTTTGAACATTATTCTTTTTAAAATTATACGATATAATTAAGAATTATAATAATAATAGAAATATTTAATGATTATGATTGAATAATTTAATAAACATTCATAATAATAATCTATTTTAAATACATATATTTAAATAATTATAAATATTTTTTAATATGTTTATATATTTATTAAATACATATTTTAAATAAATAATTTGTTTCATAATTAGATTTAATTTTCTATATTACTAATTAATATTATTTAATTATGTCGTATGAGGAGTGTTTGAGGAAGTATATATTCTCCGACTTAGATAAAGTTACATTAATTGGAATTCATGTGTATTTCAAAATATGGAACTTCTAATGGATCTCGAGACTTCTGTTGTAAAAACAAATGAAATGTGATGCAGTATTTAAAGAATGGAAAAAGAAAATTGTCAACCGAAGCGTATGTAAACTTATTATGGATTCAATTATTTAAGTTTTTTCTATAGAAGATAAAGTCGAGATAAAAATCCAAGGTAATATCGTGGATTTGTTTAATTTCATTTAATAAATGCCACAATTTTTGTTATGAGATTTGTTAAGAAATATTTTTATAAGAAATGATACCATTCATTTCATTAGAATCCACTGCATTGTATTTTTTGTTACGAAAATCGTGAAAGAAACTAATTTTGACACTAATGTTCTTAAATATCATGTAAGTTTTCATAAAATCATAAAATTAAAAATTAAATATATATTATTGGAATAAGACGAATTTTGACATCAATAATTTTTATGTTATAATAAATATTTCAATATTTTTTCTTTTTATAAGGAAAAAATTTATTCTATGTGTCTATGTGTCAGTATATGTCAACATATATAGCAGTCAAAATATTATGCAGAAACACAACCTTTAACTTCAAAGCTATTCTATTCTATTATTTTTAAACGTAAGTAATGAAATGAAGCAAGAAATTTGATTATTAAATTTGATTAAACTTTTGATCCTTTAATATAACATCTAAAAATATAATGACAGTAAAATGCAAAACTTGCACTAAACATTCATCAGGTTAAAATATTTATTTTTCTCCTTTTGTTACAAAATTAAAATAGACAGAATCTAACATTGTTATTTTTGTTTTTCTTTCTAAAAAATGTTGAGATACAAAGAGCAATATTTATTTATTTTATAATTAAAAATATTATTCATAACATTAAAAATTAATTTAAAAAATTATAGGAAAAATAAAGAAAAAAAAGCAAACCAGATGTAGCACAACATTTCTGAGTATATGTTCTGTACATTTTTGTGCTTTTCATATATTTTCCAGAGATACAAAATTATTAGAAAAATTACTTGTTATATTAATTTAGATGAAAATGATTTAAGCATATCAAATAAAAATTAATATTAACGATATTACGTAACAGGATGAACAAGATAAAATAAACATTGGTAAGAAGATTGGTATTAATTTTTTATGAAATATTCATTTTACATCTCTAAAATTTTATATCTCGATAGTTTAACTATGGATACAGATATACATTTTGATACTTTAACAGTTGAAAATTTAAGTGGAAATAGATTAGATTTGAATTTAACGATTCAATTTAGAATTTACAATTTTATCACATAGTATCATTGAAAATATTGAAATATGATCGTATCTTATTAAAGAATAATATGATATCTATATATATTTTTATATATATATCTATAATATATATCTATAATATATTTTTAACATATTTAACATATTTATATTTAACATATTTCAATAGAGATTGGCATTGTGATAGAAGTTTGAAAATTATATGATAAACGATATATAATTGAACAAATAAATCATAGAAAAAAATTGAAGATAAATTTATAATCGAAAATAAAAATAAAAATCTGATGTTTTCATAAACAGTATTCCTATGCATATAGAAGTATTCATTATAACAATAACAATCTTTAAATATTAATGAATATTTAAAAAAAAATGTAATATAAAACTAGCAATTTGAAAAATAATTTGATAGCTCAAAAAGAAAAGAGATCAAAAGGCTGAAAAAACTGATTAAAACAAATATATATAAAAATGGATAATATATTAATTAGTAAAACTATCATATTTCACATAAAACACAATAATATAAATTATCTAAAACTATATTATACATATAAACTATTGACATTTCTATTATTAGGTGACCACGCATCTAAAGCTAAAATAAAAAATTAAAAGATAAAAAATAGCAAATAAAAAATTAAATAAATTAAGAATATAAATAAATAATAAAGAAATAATATTTATATTAATTATTAATTTTAATATTTAATTATGAAAAATATAAATAATTGATAATTGAAATAAATTGTAATTAATGTTAAATAAAATATAAAAGAAAGAGAAAAAGAAAAAATAATAAATAAAAATTAAATAAATCTCAAAAATTTGAAAAGAAAAAATTAATTTGCAATGAAATGATTATTTATATTAGTGTACGATTAATTTTTATTATGTATCTTTTACAATAATTAATTGTTCGCAATAAATCTCATGCCGTGTCGTCAAATAATGAGGCTTAAGTTTAACCTAATTTATACCTTAATATTATTTACACATCCATCTTAATATACACTTTAATAGTAAATCTTAAATCTATAACTCATAACAAAAATACTCTCGCTTAACTTGAAGCGAAAAAAAGAAATTATAATTAATTTATATCAGGAATTGTAAAAGAGACATACCTAGTAAAAGAGATCGACAATAATCGATAAAAATGAAGAAATTTAAAAAAAACTAACTTTCTATAAATCATTGCCAATTCTCATATATCATGATTTATATCGCTGGACAAGAATCAGCAGACAATTAGACATCAGATGATTCTTGCCAGTCGTGGTCAATCGAGAGTTACGAGAACGATATAACAAAAGAACTATTTGTCCCAACGACACAGGAAAGAGCATTCTAATTCATCGAGATAAGTTCGATTTACAAAGACAAGTTCGACTGCAAGACCTAATTCTCGAGTACTCGAAAGTATCAATCGACCAAAGCGCGGATTCTCGACTGACCACCGGAAGTAGAGCATTTGTCCAACAATTCTTGCCATCGTTGCGTGATAATATGTGATTGACAGTGAAGAAAGTAAGAAAAGCTAGGAAAAACTATCGTAAAATTTATTATAGAGATTAGTATAAGAAGAAATAAGAAATAAAAGCTTTGAATAACTATAAAAATGGAAATTGGAGATAAAAATAAAATAAAAATAAAATAATGATAAAAATGAAAAATAATGAAAATGAAAACTATAAAAATAAAAAACTGTAAAAATATTAAGATATCTAAATTTATTTCAAAGTTAAAAAAATTGAGATTTTTATTTTGCACTTTAAGTTAAATAGTTAGAATTAGATTTGAATATTAATTAATAAAAAAATAATAATAATAATAAAAAAAAAATAATAACAAGCTATATAAAATCGATAAATTAAAGAGATATAAAAAATAATATAAAGATATATGAAATATAGAGAATTTTATATTTCTCTCGAAATTAGAAGATGTGCTTTTGTACGCATTTGTAATGCATTCGCGATAAATTTAATTTATGTATCTTATTTTAACCTTAACTTAACTTAAAACTAAAACGCATGTATTCTACGATGATCCCACGATTCCATAATGATTCAGCGATGATCCAGCGATGATCTCACGATGATTCCACGATGATCCAACGACGATCCCACGATGCCCCTGATGGGGATTTAATAAAGTGGTACTTGTAGTCTAGTTTAGTCGATGAAAATATCCAAAGGAAAATTGACACAACTTTCTGGATTAGACTGCAAGTACTATATTTCTTTGTTTGGTATCGATTTTTAAAAATTTATTTTTGGAAAATTTTCAAAGGAAATTTTTGAAAAAAAGAAAAATTAATTCAGAATGAAATGGTTATTTAAATTAATGTTTTATAATAACAATTTATCGCTTGCAATTAATCTCACGTTGTGACAACAACGAGGCTTAATTTATATCTTAATATTATTTTTATTTGTCTTAATTTATTTATTATAATTAATAATGTAAATCTTAAATTTATAACGCGTAACAAAAATATTCTCATTTCACTTAAAACAAAAAAATGAAATTATATAATAATTTAAAAAAGAAATTATATAATTAATTTATATCAAGAATTGATATATATATAATGCTTAATAAGAGAGAGCTCACAATATTGTACAAATTTTACATATAATCTAGTGTAATAATTGAGAAAAATAAATAAATAAGTTAAAAAATAAATCAATTTAGTTAAAGAATAAATAAATCAAATAATAAATAAATTTACAAATGAATAGATAAGAAAATAAATAAATAAAATAATAAGTGAATAAATAAATAAGTAAAAATTATATATTAAGAAATATGTTATAAAATAAATGTTTAAATAAATGAATATGTAGATGATTAAATAAATGAAGCGATAAATAAATATTAATTAAAAAATAGAATAATATACGAGAGTAACGTTAAATAAATTTTATTTCATTATTCACAATAAATGATTAAAAAAAGTTTTCCATATTATAAAAATTTAATTAAAATGTCATCAATCTTCTCAACAAATAAGTGAAGAAAAAAAGTTGAGAAATGACCGCTCTATCGCATCATTTAGAGGAGATCGCTACCATTGTCACGAAGTTGGACGAAAACGTACGTTTTCTACCAATAGCATCAAATCTGATTTATCGAGTACAATGACGAATAATTCAACAATTTGCAAATTAACTTTTATGATAATTTTTATAAATTATAATATCATAATAATTTATTACGATAAAAAATTGTGTCTTTACTATTTTTATCGTTTTATCACGCCTTTAACAATTTATTACGATAATTGTAAACGTAATAATTGATATATTATTATAAATAAAAACTAAATTTCAAATTTCTGTGATATTAGTTTTTGATTCAACTATAATTATTCAATTATAATTTTATTAAGATATTTTAAATTTCATTTTATATGAGAAATAATTAGAGATAATTTATATGTTATGATTCATTTTATAATTATAAATTAAAATGACAGATAGTGATTAATCGAAAATAATGAATTTTTATACAAAATAAAAATGAATAAGAATTGTAATTGATATTGGATAATAGTAGATAATTTTTGTTTTATTTAATAAATATTTTAGCAGAAATATTAATAAATATTTCTGTTAAAATCTTTGCAATTGAATTTATATTAAAATTCAAATAATCATGTAGCATTTATTATTTATTACTCAAATATCTAAATCATTTATTAAATTTATTTTTCGTATCACTCTACGTGTAACTGATCGATGAGATTGAACATGATTTTAATGTTACATTTCTCTTAAAGATCTGTGATCTTTATTCGATTCTTTACTAAATTCTAAGATCACCTTCCAGTCAATGTATATATATATATATATATATTATAATAATTTTAATATATAAATGTAATATATAATATACAATTTACTTCGGGAAAAATTATTTTACTTGCAAAAATTATAAATTCATTGTTATTGAAAAATTTCCTATAAATAAAACAATAATTTTATAATAATAGCTATTACGAATAAAAAATTAGATTGAAATAAAATTAAAAGTTGAAAATTAAATAAAAAAATATTATATTAAATTAAAATAAAATTAAAATTTAAAGGGAGTTATAAATTAAAATTAAATTTAAATATTAATTAAAATTAATTAAAGTAAATTAGTTAAAATAATTGAGAAATTTAGAAGTAAAATTTAGAAGTAAAAGTTAATCAATAAATTAAAAATTAAAAATTAGAAATGAAATAAAATTAAAACAAATTAAGACAAAAATTAAGACAAATTAAGAATTAAATTTAGATAAAAATTGAACTCGATGTTCTTATAAAAATTTGATTGAGAAGAAGTAGTTCCTAAATCATGATGTTTTCTCTGAAATTGCGACGAGACGTAAGATAATTACGGTTGGATTTTAATGTATTTTGTTCTGTTCATGCTCGAAAAATGAATTTCCTTTTATAATTCAATTTAATTATTATTAGATTTTTATTATTAATTTCTATTACTATAATATATTTAAAAATTAATATATTCTTACTCATTATAAATACAAATTAAATATAATTTTATATTATTATTTTTAATTTTTAAGTTATATTAAAATATTTTAAATGTTATTTATTAATATTAAAAATAATTATAATTATAAATTAAAATCAAACAACGAATCAAATGAAAATAATCACGATATGATAATCAAAGCCAACCAAATGAAAATAATCACGATATGATGAAATAAAATTTCTAATTTTTGCTATATTAAAGCTAATTGAAAGAATTCTTATATTTTTGCAGTATATAATAATTTTTATTCAGTTTTATATGATTTTATGCTTTTTTTATAGTTTATTTGCTTTGTTTTTAATTTATTTTTAATTCTTTTCCTATATTTTAAATTTTATTTATTATTTTATGTATTTGATTCTTATAATGAATTTCTTATGTTCTTTGTAAATTTTATTATTATTAATTATTCATCATTATTATTATAATGATATATTATTTCAATTTTTTCGCGATAAGTGAATAAAAAAAGTGTTACTCGGTCAATCAGGAAACCGCTAAAGTTCAATATTTAAATTAATCAATACGCATGACATTAGTCTATTGTTAAAAATCATAAAGGCGAATTGCGTTGTATCGATATTGATATATATCGAATTCTTTTTCTTCTTCGTCCAATTCGATAATCGCAGCGTGAAATGTCATTCTTTCGTTAAAAATCGTATCTTTGGATTTCGCTTCAGGTGACTAATCTATTTTGTAATTTCTTTTTATTATTTTTCCTGATTGTTTTACTTTTGACATATATTGTTATTTAATTTATTCAATAATTTATAATATTATTTATTATTTATTATTATCATTAATAATTTTTTCAAGAAGAATAAATTATTCAATTTTTTATATTAAGTTATTATGTTGTTAAATTCGTAAAATAGATATTACCAATTTCTAAAATAAAATTTGAGCTTGGTTATTGGCTTATTTTAATGGAATTTTAATAGAATTACATTATTTTTTGAAAACATTTTCAAAAAATATAACCGTAAATATTTATTTTTAAAATTTTATTATTCTTTCTGCAGGTTATTGGTTTATTATAAGACCGGAAAAAAAATTTCAGTATGAATAATTTCATTTCAGCAATCGTTCAGCACGATGATTAATCAGATAAACGGTAATATTTAATTTCTTATATGGAAAATATATACATTTTTATTTTTTTCATTATTATTTTTACTATAACAATATATATCTACTTGGTAAATAACTTATAATAGATACAGATGAATTATTAAAAATGTTACGATAAAAATAGAAAAGATTAAACGAATTACATTCTTACTTCGAATATTTTAATTACGAATATTTATTAGAATTAGTGCAATTATCGATTACGCAAAGAGGTAATTATCTTTATTAATTAATTTTCATCAACTTAGAGTTTCATCATTCTTACTTTAATTTTTTTTTAAATAATCATTATATACATACATACATACATATATATATATATATATATATATATATATATATATATATATATATATATATATATATTTATATTTATATTTATATTTATATTTATATTTATATTTATATTTATATTTATATTTATATTTATATTTATATTTATATTTATATTTATATTTATATTTATATTTATATTTATATTTATATTTATATTTATATTTATATTTATATTTATATTTATATTTATATTTATATTTATATTTATATTTATATTTATCTTATTTTAAATTATGATTTTTCATTTTTTTATACAGATTCCATTTCCTTTATTTTTTTTTACATTATATTCCTCATGGGTTAGCATCGATGGTAATGTATGATTTTTTCCATTTAATGGAGAGTTATATATATTTTTGTTTGTCTGATCATTCGTCTCATGGTTGTAGTCTGTCACGAAAGATCCGAATCAATATGAGTGACTGTTTGTATACGTGGGTTTTTCACAGTCAACACAGTGATCGTGGATATTTATTATATTATACTCGCGTATACAATAGTAATATTTCGTTATTTTTATTTATTTATTTATCTTTGATTATATTAATTAATATGTGAAATATTAAAATCGAAATACTATTTAATTTAACACTTATTAAATTAATATGAAATATTAGTTATATATCGAATTTTATAAAAACATAAAGATTAGAAGAAATGAATAAAACCTTAATTGAGAATTGTCATTACATATAAATATTATATCATTATTATTATTATATCATTACATATAAATTGACATATAAATATTGTCATATTTAACGTAAAATCATTTATACGCTTTAAAGAAGATATATTATATATAAATAGATATAATATATTAATATATAAATAAAATAATTAGATAAATAAAAGGAAAAAATGTATAGGAAAATAAAAAAAATAGAAAAATCGTCCAATTGCATCTTGTTATTATTTTTCCTTCATTTGTAATAACAGTAATTGTTCAGACACTGAACACATAATGTCCAGATATTGAACAGTAGGCATAGGGTGATAGTGCACGGCAAGACAATGCCATTTCGTTTTGTACATTTAAAAACAATTCGGCATAGTTAGAGTGTCCATGTAGTTTGAGATTATATTTCCAATTATGTCAACAGCAATCAACATTATCTTACTTGAGAAGAATTTTACTACAATCACGTGCGAAACAGCTTCCTAAGAAGCTTCCTATTCCTAAGAAAAGGGAGTCATAGTCCCTTGCATGTATCATAGCTTCTTAAACTCATACTACGAATTTTCTTTAGATTGGGAGTGTCGCTCAATTAAGGGGTTGATCCACATTATTTATTATTGGACAGTATATCCCACTGAAGACTCGCAAACTCGCGAGATTAATATGGAGAAAGTTTTAGAAAATATCACCATTTTGGGAGAACTTTTTGAACTGTCAGAACTTCAAGAATCAGAACCGTCAGTACTTTCTAAATCATTAAATCTTTTGAACTTTTAGAATTCTCTATCTTTCAAGAACTTTTTGAATATAGAACTTTTTTCGAACATTTCGAATTTTAACAAGGTAAATCGTGACAATGTCATTAACATATGGACTTTGCTTTTGATCGTTTTGTTAATTGAACTTGTTAATAGCAAATTTGATAATAATTATTTTTATTATTACTCTATACATAGTTCCAGGAACAGGTTGAAGCTAATAATAACGTAAAATTAGTTATAAACGTTAATTCAGAATTTAAAAAAAAAAAGAAAAATTAAAATTCTATCTTTTTTCTTCTATCTCGAATTTTAATGTAATATATGTAATGTAATGTATTAAATATTAATATATGAATTATAGATAATTTTTCAAAAATTAAAAATAAAAATATTAAAATGTTTTCTGTGTGTACATTCACTGCTTGAAAAAAGTTTCATGGAAAGAACGGTTTGATTAATTAATATGGGAATAAATGCCTATTTTTACATATACTTTTGTTTCTAGCATGATATTTGTATATTAATTCGATTGTAACAGAAAAAAACAATAAAATAATAATCTAAATTTCGATACATTACTATAGGCATAGAATTTAGAATATTCTAATCTATATAATATAAAAAATTTTTTTTAAATATTTTTTATATTTTTTTTATAATATCTCATAATATGTGTAGAGTAATTTTAACAATAGTTTAATTTTTTAATTATTTCGTGAATAATTAAAATAATAATTATATATATATGAATAAACTAGACATATTAATTTTTGTATCTAAATATTTTATTTTTGTATCCTTAATTTATAGTTTCGAACATATTTTAGCTTTCAATCGTAGATAATTATCTTAACGGAAAATTTATACATGGAAAATAATTTTCACTATTTTGAACATTCAAATTATGGTAGCTCTTTTACTACTAACTAGCGTGTGGTATTAGTATATGTATCAACAAAATATTTGAAAGATGGCTAATCTTTGCAAAGAATCTCTCTTGGTCCTATTCCGTTTCACAAGGATTTGTTTCAATAGTGAAGTATATATATTTCCATCACTTCGTCTAAGTTTTAATTTTGACTATTTTATTTCAATATTTTCTCTAACAAATTTCACTCTTTTTTTTTATTTTGCTTATTTTTATATATTTTCTTTCAAAATTTCCTACGATTAACATCTTGGAACGTCATCTTCATCTCCCTGATCAAAATTTTATATTCATAATACTCTAAATAGTTTGATTTATATTGAATCAATTTTTTTTCCAATTTTTTTCAACGTCCCATTTCTTTTTTAAATCAACGATAAATTTATTCTCGTAAAAAATTGTAATGCAAACATTTAAAAATTAAATTAAACAAAATAAAAATATGTGCAAGAATATAAAAAAATTATATTTAGTTTTAATTAAAAGATCGGAAATATATTAAAATAATTCCAACAAGAACGATCAAAAAATTAAGAAAGTAAAAAGAAAATATTATTAAAACTTCTTTATATAATAATAACTTTATTTATTTGATATTAACATCGTATTAATTAATAATAATAATGAAAAACGAATTACTATCAAAAATGTGATTGATAAAATAAGAAAATAAACCAATAAATAAATTTTAAAAATTTATTAAAAAATTTATTAAAAAACCTTAAATATTAAATTGCAATATCTATCTAACATATTGTAAAAACAAAGAAATGCTACAATAACAATTGATGAAATTTTAAAGATTAATATTTTTATAAATATTATAACGAACGTGTTTCGTGTTCTATGGTTGTCATTGAATATTCATCGATTATTAATAGTAATTTTCCGAAGACGAAATTCCTCTCTGTTTTTCGAATAAAGACGTTATCGCTATATGAAGAAATTATTAAAATGTAAATAATTATAATATTATATATTGAATAAATGAAATATCGACAAGTAATGATTTTATAATATATATAAATAATATATAAATTGATGAAATGGAGGAAATTCGTCGGATACGCTGATATAATAAAATAAAAAAAGAAACGAGTTTATCAAAAGATAAAAAAAAATTTCTTAACCGATAAATAAAGTTTTAATGTATATATGTATTATATAACAATAAAAGAGGATAAATAAAACAAAAATTTAAAATCTTCGGATCTTCGTTTCTATTTGTTTTATTTTCGATTTATATATTTTTTCTTTTTCTTTTATATTTCAAATATTAAGATATCGAAAATTAAAATTAAAATTAAAATTAAAATATGGTTTAACCGTATTAAACATGTTAATCGATAAAGCATATATCGAATTTATAAAATAAAAATTCCGTTTTAAATAAAAATTTAAATATAAAACATATTTATAAAGTGAAGAGACTATAATAACAAAGAACGATAAATAAAAAAGAAAAATAAAAAAGTCGATTGCGTTTATGTGGTATATTTTACTTTTTCTTTTCTTTCGTTTCCTTTTGCTTGAAATAATAAAAAAAATATAATGTTGATTCCTATAATATATATATATATATATATATATATATATACAAAATAATTAAATAATTAAATATATAGATAGATAATTAGATATGTAAATAGATAATAGTATACATATATGAAATTAGAATTTAAAATTTTTCAAAAAATTAAATCTGCAATTTTAAGTGTCACGGACTATATTTGATGGAATAACTTGCTTAGGTTATAAGATTATATTATATAGATTACGAGATTTATAAACAGCTTATTCGGAGAAATTCCTTAAAAAAATCCTTTTTTATTATTTTCATTTGCAGGCATCTATTAAATCTAAATAAAAGTGATGTTATCTAAAATATTACGTCATTTTTAAGAGTTTGTCAACACGTGTATATTTTTGACATATTTCAATATTTCATAGCTCGGCTGATGCTTTTTTTTTATCACGGGAGAAATTGGACACTTTAGCTCTACCTAGAGAAGAGACTATTGGGATATGCCGGAATTTTATCGGCTAAAACCTTCACAATGATCTCCTCTGGCGCCTTCGAGAAGGACTGAGTATTCTTAGCAAATACTTCCTCCAGCGTCATATTTCATTTACGTCAATGGAAGATGTTGCCCACTGAATTATACTTTTCAGTGTGGCCATATCGAACGCCGACACGAAAACATGCTTAATCCCTGCTGACACGGCTGTCATTGTGACTATACATTAAATTATAAATAAGACTTCGATTAATCAAACAAATGGTAATAATATCAGTAATTTAAGTATGTAATATAGTTTTAAATGATTGAATAATTTATATTATCGAAATATATTATTATTTCATGTGAAATATGACAGTTTTACTATATTGATTACCTATTATATATTTATTTTAATCAATTTTTTTCAGTTTTTTGATTTTTCTTAGCTATTAAATTATTTCTTCTGAGTTATTAAATTATTTATCAAATTGCTAACACTAGATTTTCTTTTTTTTTTTTTTAATGTTTCTAAATGTCGAAACATCGTCCGATTCATTTTTATTATGCTCATAAACTTATCATCAATTTTTTTCTGTAACATATTTTTACAATTACATATTGTTTATCATATCATTTTCAAACTTCTACCTAATATCATGCTTTTGCCAATCTATAGACAATCTTTGATATTGATACAATATATTAGAATATATTAGATAGATATTATATTATTCCTTAATAAGAAAAAATCATATTTTGCATCAAAATTTTCAATAAAAATAAGTAGGAAAATTGCAACAGAGATACAAACAAAAGAAAAATTTATATTCTTGCATTTCATGAAAAATATTGACTTTATGAATATTATTATTGTATATATTACATATTATTAATATATATAATATATAATATATAATATATAATATATAATATAATATAATATATTAATAATATATAAATAATATTCAGATACATAAGATTTAACAGCTTCTTAAACCTGTTAATCTATTTTTCCTCTGATCTAATATTAAATAATGATATTAAAGTGTTTTACAAATTGTTAGTATTCAAATGTACATTTTTCTTTAGCAAACATTAACATTTCAAGAATCCTATTGATATTAAGCATAGAAAATGAAAATGATCAGCATAAAGTTTTAAGCTCAAACTCTTCAAAATACAACGAAATTAGATCTAAAAAATAGATATTGATAAAAATTATAGCTTTTCAGACAAAAATCAATGCTACACTATTTAGAATTCGATCAGAAAGAAGATTCTAAGGACAAACATGTTAATTCGAAATCTGCCCTCGAAAAACGATTACTATCAAAACGATTACACTTAATAAAAAAATCTCATAAGAATAAACAATAAATGATTTAAAACGAAATACAAAAGAATACAAACGAGTTAAGTGGAATTATGTAATAAAAAAAACAAAATTGATAACAATTTCAACATTTGCTAAAAAATTCTTGTTACGGCCATACTCAAACTTGAAACAGAATTTATGAGAGTTCCAGCAGAAAATCAAGTCAACATGAATTTTAAAATATATTGAATAAATTGATTATCAAATTACAGCTACACAACAGTAGAAACGCTATTAAAAAGAATATAGTACCTAAAACAAATTATCAGCACAAACTATAAGAGTTACTATGGAATTTGCAAATAATACAAAATCGATATCGATAAATAATGGGGATTTTAACACAAAAATAGCAGTATCGATATAGTGCATTCAAATCGTTGGGACAAATTAAAGAGATGATATTCCAGTTACGTAGAAATATTCAACAAAAATTCGATTTTGATCAAAATAGCAGCTTTTCGAAGCTAAAAACGCGAATTCGGGTTCAAAAATTGAAATACACAGACCGAATCCAACAAAAACTCACCAAATTATGTCAAATTGAGCCATGAAATATCGATTTCGATTAAAATTGTAACTTTTCGACAAAAATCGTAAATCGGTGACGAAATAGTAGAAATAGTAGAAAATGAGAGAGAGAGAGTTATTCTAACGCAAACTCGCATTGTCGTATGATAAATTCTAGCGTGAAGGATCAATTTGGATCGAAATTGTACCATTTCGTAACGAAAAACGCTCTTACGGCGAATTCCGAATCGAAAACGTTCTCAGAGAGAGTTATCCAACACAATCTCGCCCTGCAACGTCAAATTCCGAAACGAAAAATTGATTTCGATAAGTTTATGATGTAGCTCTTATGTAGCACGAAAATCGCAAGTTTCGGCGAATTCTGCTTCGACATCGTTGAAAGTGAGTCTTTCAAGCAGACGCTCGTCAGTTACGTTCAATTCTGACACGAAAATTCGATTTTGATCAAAATAGCAGCTTTTCGAAGCTAAAAACGCGAATTCGGGTTCAAAAATTGAAATACACAGACCGAATCCAACAAAAACTCACCAAATTATGTCAAATTGAGCCATGAAATATCGATTTCGATTAAAATTGTAACTTTTCGACAAAAATCGTAAATCGGTGACGAAATAGTAGAAATAGTAGAAAATGAGAGAGAGAGAGTTATTCTAACGCAAACTCGCATTGTCGTATGATAAATTCTAGCGTGAAGGATCAATTTGGATCGAAATTGTACCATTTCGTAACGAAAAACGCTCTTACGGCGAATTCCGAATCGAAAACGTTCTCAGAGAGAGTTATCCAACACAATCTCGCCCTGCAACGTCAAATTCCGAAACGAAAAATTGATTTCGATAAGTTTATGATGTAGCTCTTATGTAGCACGAAAATCGCAAGTTTCGGCGAATTCTGCTTCGACATCGTTGAAAGTGAGTCTTTCAAGCAGACGCTCGTCAGTTACGTTCAATTCTGACACGAAAATTCGATTTTGATCAAAATAGCAGCTTTTCGAAGCTAAAAACGCGAATTCGGGTTCAAAAATTGAAATACACAGACCGAATCCAACAAAAACTCACCAAATTATGTCAAATTGAGCCATGAAATATCGATTTCGATTAAAATTGTAACTTTTCGACAAAAATCGTAAATCGGTGACGAAATAGTAGAAATAGTAGAAAATGAGAGAGAGAGAGTTATTCTAACGCAAACTCGCATTGTCGTATGATAAATTCTAGCGTGAAGGATCAATTTGGATCGAAATTGTACCATTTCGTAACGAAAAACGCTCTTACGGCGAATTCCGAATCGAAAACGTTCTCAGAGAGAGTTATCCAACACAATCTCGCCCTGCAACGTCAAATTCCGAAACGAAAAATTGATTTCGATAAGTTTATGATGTAGCTCTTATGTAGCACGAAAATCGCAAGTTTCGGCGAATTCTGCTTCGACATCGTTGAAAGTGAGTCTTTCAAGCAGACGCTCGTCAGTTACGTTCAATTCTGACACGAAAATTCGATTTTGATCAAAATAGCAGCTTTTCGAAGCTAAAAACGCGAATTCGGGTTCAAAAATTGAAATACACAGACCGAATCCAACAAAAACTCACCAAATTATGTCAAATTGAGCCATGAAATATCGATTTCGATTAAAATTGTAACTTTTCGACAAAAATCGTAAATCGGTGACGAAATAGTAGAAATAGTAGAAAATGAGAGAGAGAGAGTTATTCTAACGCAAACTCGCATTGTCGTATGATAAATTCTAGCGTGAAGGATCAATTTGGATCGAAATTGTACCATTTCGTAACGAAAAACGCTCTTACGGCGAATTCCGAATCGAAAACGTTCTCAGAGAGAGTTATCCAACACAATCTCGCCCTGCAACGTCAAATTCCGAAACGAAAAATTGATTTCGATAAGTTTATGATGTAGCTCTTATGTAGCACGAAAATCGCAAGTTTCGGCGAATTCTGCTTCGACATCGTTGAAAGTGAGTCTTTCAAGCAGACGCTCGTCAGTTACGTTCAATTCTGACACGAAAATTCGATTTTGATCAAAATAGCAGCTTTTCGAAGCTAAAAACGCGAATTCGGGTTCAAAAATTGAAATACACAGACCGAATCCAACAAAAACTCACCAAATTATGTCAAATTGAGCCATGAAATATCGATTTCGATTAAAATTGTAACTTTTCGACAAAAATCGTAAATCGGTGACGAAATAGTAGAAATAGTAGAAAATGAGAGAGAGAGAGTTATTCTAACGCAAACTCGCATTGTCGTATGATAAATTCTAGCGTGAAGGATCAATTTGGATCGAAATTGTACCATTTCGTAACGAAAAACGCTCTTACGGCGAATTCCGAATCGAAAACGTTCTCAGAGAGAGTTATCCAACACAATCTCGCCCTGCAACGTCAAATTCCGAAACGAAAAATTGATTTCGATAAGTTTATGATGTAGCTCTTATGTAGCACGAAAATCGCAAGTTTCGGCGAATTCTGCTTCGACATCGTTGAAAGTGAGTCTTTCAAGCAGACGCTCGTCAGTTACGTTCAATTCTGACACGAAAATTCGATTTTGATCAAAATAGCAGCTTTTCGAAGCTAAAAACGCGAATTCGGGTTCAAAAATTGAAATACACAGACCGAATCCAACAAAAACTCACCAAATTATGTCAAATTGAGCCATGAAATATCGATTTCGATTAAAATTGTAACTTTTCGACAAAAATCGTAAATCGGTGACGAAATAGTAGAAATAGTAGAAAATGAGAGAGAGAGAGTTATTCTAACGCAAACTCGCATTGTCGTATGATAAATTCTAGCGTGAAGGATCAATTTGGATCGAAATTGTACCATTTCGTAACGAAAAACGCTCTTACGGCGAATTCCGAATCGAAAACGTTCTCAGAGAGAGTTATCCAACACAATCTCGCCCTGCAACGTCAAATTCCGAAACGAAAAATTGATTTCGATAAGTTTATGATGTAGCTCTTATGTAGCACGAAAATCGCAAGTTTCGGCGAATTCTGCTTCGACATCGTTGAAAGTGAGTCTTTCAAGCAGACGCTCGTCAGTTACGTTCAATTCTGACACGAAAATTCGATTTTGATCAAAATAGCAGCTTTTCGAAGCTAAAAACGCGAATTCGGGTTCAAAAATTGAAATACACAGACCGAATCCAACAAAAACTCACCAAATTATGTCAAATTGAGCCATGAAATATCGATTTCGATTAAAATTGTAACTTTTCGACAAAAATCGTAAATCGGTGACGAAATAGTAGAAATAGTAGAAAATGAGAGAGAGAGAGTTATTCTAACGCAAACTCGCATTGTCGTATGATAAATTCTAGCGTGAAGGATCAATTTGGATCGAAATTGTACCATTTCGTAACGAAAAACGCTCTTACGGCGAATTCCGAATCGAAAACGTTCTCAGAGAGAGTTATCCAACACAATCTCGCCCTGCAACGTCAAATTCCGAAACGAAAAATTGATTTCGATAAGTTTATGATGTAGCTCTTATGTAGCACGAAAATCGCAAGTTTCGGCGAATTCTGCTTCGACATCGTTGAAAGTGAGTCTTTCAAGCAGACGCTCGTCAGTTACGTTCAATTCTGACACGAAAATTCGATTTTGATCAAAATAGCAGCTTTTCGAAGCTAAAAACGCGAATTCGGGTTCAAAATTGAAATACACAGACCGAATCCAACAAAAACTCACCAAATTATGTCAAATTGAGCCATGAAATATCGATTTCGATTAAAATTGTAACTTTTCGACAAAAATCGTAAATCGGTGACGAAATAGTAGAAATAGTAGAAAATGAGAGAGAGAGAGTTATTCTAACGCAAACTCGCATTGTCGTATGATAAATTCTAGCGTGAAGGATCAATTTGGATCGAAATTGTACCATTTCGTAACGAAAACGCTCTTACGGCGAATTCCGAATCGAAAACGTTCTCAGAGAGAGTTATCCAACACAATCTCGCCCTGCAACGTCAAATTCCGAAACGAAAAATTGATTTCGATAAGTTTATGATGTAGCTCTTATGTAGCACGAAAATCGCAAGTTTCGGCGAATTCTGCTTCGACATCGTTGAAAGTGAGTCTTTCAAGCAGACGCTCGTCAGTTACGTTCAATTCTGACACGAAAATTCGATTTTGATCAAAATAGCAGCTTTTCGAAGCTAAAAACGCGAATTCGGGTTCAAAATTGAAATACACAGACCGAATCCAACAAAAACTCACCAAATTATGTCAAATTGAGCCATGAAATATCGATTTCGATTAAAATTGTAACTTTTCGACAAAAATCGTAAATCGGTGACGAAATAGTAGAAATAGTAGAAAATGAGAGAGAGAGAGTTATTCTAACGCAAACTCGCATTGTCGTATGATAAATTCTAGCGTGAAGGATCAATTTGGATCGAAATTGTACCATTTCGTAACGAAAAACGCTCTTACGGCGAATTCCGAATCGAAAACGTTCTCAGAGAGAGTTATCCAACACAATCTCGCCCTGCAACGTCAAATTCCGAAACGAAAAATTGATTTCGATAAGTTTATGATGTAGCTCTTATGTAGCACGAAAATCGCAAGTTTCGGCGAATTCTGCTTCGACATCGTTGAAAGTGAGTCTTTCAAGCAGACGCTCGTCAGTTACGTTCAATTCTGACACGAAAATTCGATTTTGATCAAAATAGCAGCTTTTCGAAGCTAAAAACGCGAATTCGGGTTCAAAATTGAAATACACAGACCGAATCCAACAAAAACTCACCAAATTATGTCAAATTGAGCCATGAAATATCGATTTCGATTAAAATTGTAACTTTTCGACAAAAATCGTAAATCGGTGACGAAATAGTAGAAATAGTAGAAAATGAGAGAGAGAGAGTTATTCTAACGCAAACTCGCATTGTCGTATGATAAATTCTAGCGTGAAGGATCAATTTGGATCGAAATTGTACCATTTCGTAACGAAAAACGCTCTTACGGCGAATTCCGAATCGAAAACGTTCTCAGAGAGAGTTATCCAACACAATCTCGCCCTGCAACGTCAAATTCCGAAACGAAAAATTGATTTCGATAAGTTTATGATGTAGCTCTTATGTAGCACGAAAATCGCAAGTTTCGGCGAATTCTGCTTCGACATCGTTGAAAGTGAGTCTTTCAAGCAGACGCTCGTCAGTTACGTTCAATTCTGACACGAAAATTCGATTTTGATCAAAATAGCAGCTTTTCGAAGCTAAAAACGCGAATTCAGGTTCAAAATTGAAATACACAGACCGAATCCAACAAAAACTCACCAAATTATGTCAAATTGAGCCATGAAATATCGATTTCGATTAAAATTGTAACTTTTCGACAAAAATCGTAAATCGGTGACGAAATAGTAGAAATAGTAGAAAATGAGAGAGAGAGTTATTCTAACGCAAACTCGCATTGTCGTATGATAAATTCTAGCGTGAAGGATCAATTTGGATCGAAATTGTACCATTTCGTAACGAAAAACGCTCTTACGGCGAATTCCGAATCGAAAACGTTCTCAGAGAGAGTTATCCAACACAATCTCGCCCTGCAACGTCAAATTCCGAAACGAAAAATTGATTTCGATAAGTTTATGATGTAGCTCTTATGTAGCACGAAAATCGCAAGTTTCGGCGAATTCTGCTTCGACATCGTTGAAAGTGAGTCTTTCAAGCAGACGCTCGTCAGTTACGTTCAATTCTGACACGAAAATTCGATTTTGATCAAAATAGCAGCTTTTCGAAGCTAAAAACGCGAATTCGGGTTCAAAAATTGAAATACACAGACCGAATCCAACAAAAACTCACCAAATTATGTCAAATTGAGCCATGAAATATCGATTTCGATTAAAATTGTAACTTTTCGACAAAAATCGTAAATCGGTGACGAAATAGTAGAAATAGTAGAAAATGAGAGAGAGAGAGTTATTCTAACGCAAACTCGCATTGTCGTATGATAAATTCTAGCGTGAAGGATCAATTTGGATCGAAATTGTACCATTTCGTAACGAAAAACGCTCTTACGGCGAATTCCGAATCGAAAACGTTCTCAGAGAGAGTTATCAACACAATCTCGCCCTGCAACGTCAAATTCCGAAACGAAAAATTGATTTCGATAAGTTTATGATGTAGCTCTTATGTAGCACGAAAATCGCAAGTTTCGGCGAATTCTGCTTCGACATCGTTGAAAGTGAGTCTTTCAAGCAGACGCTCGTCAGTTACGTTCAATTCTGACACGAAAATTCGATTTTGATCAAAATAGCAGCTTTTCGAAGCTAAAAACGCGAATTCAGGTTCAAAAATTGAAATACACAGACCGAATCCAACAAAAACTCACCAAATTATGTCAAATTGAGCCATGAAATATCGATTTCGATTAAAATTGTAACTTTTCGACAAAAATCGTAAATCGGTGACGAAATAGTAGAAATAGTAGAAAATGAGAGAGAGAGTTATTCTAACGCAAACTCGCATTGTCGTATGATAAATTCTAGCGTGAAGGATCAATTTGGATCGAAATTGTACCATTTCGTAACGAAAAACGCTCTTACGGCGAATTCCGAATCGAAAACGTTCTCAGAGAGAGTTATCAACACAATCTCGCCCTGCAACGTCAAATTCCGAAACGAAAAATTGATTTCGATAAGTTTATGATGTAGCTCTTATGTAGCACGAAAATCGCAAGTTTCGGCGAATTCTGCTTCGACATCGTTGAAAGTGAGTCTTTCAAGCAGACGCTCGTCAGTTACGTTCAATTCTGACACGAAAATTCGATTTTGATCAAAATAGCAGCTTTTCGAAGCTAAAAACGCGAATTCAGGTTCAAAATTGAAATACACAGACCGAATCCAACAAAAACTCACCAAATTATGTCAAATTGAGCCATGAAATATCGATTTCGATTAAAATTGTAACTTTTCGACAAAAATCGTAAATCGGTGACGAAATAGTAGAAATAGTAGAAAATGAGAGAGAGAGAGTTATTCTAACGCAAACTCGCATTGTCGTATGATAAATTCTAGCGTGAAGGATCAATTTGGATCGAAATTGTACCATTTCGTAACGAAAAACGCTCTTACGGCGAATTCCGAATCGAAAACGTTCTCAGAGAGAGTTATCAAACACAATCTCGCCCTGCAACGTCAAATTCCGAAACGAAAAATTGATTTCGATAAGTTTATGATGTAGCTCTTATGTAGCACGAAAATCGCAAGTTTCGGCGAATTCTGCTTCGACATCGTTGAAAGTGAGTCTTTCAAGCAGACGCTCGTCAGTTACGTTCAATTCTGACACGAAAATTCGATTTTGATCAAAATAGCAGCTTTTCGAAGCTAAAAACGCGAATTCGGGTTCAAAAATTGAAATACACAGACCGAATCCAACAAAAACTCACCAAATTATGTCAAATTGAGCCATGAAATATCGATTTCGATTAAAATTGTAACTTTTCGACAAAAATCGTAAATCGGTGACGAAATAGTAGAAATAGTAGAAAATGAGAGAGAGAGAGTTATTCTAACGCAAACTCGCATTGTCGTATGATAAATTCTAGCGTGAAGGATCAATTTGGATCGAAATTGTACCATTTCGTAACGAAAAACGCTCTTACGGCGAATTCCGAATCGAAAACGTTCTCAGAGAGAGTTATCAACACAATCTCGCCCTGCAACGTCAAATTCCGAAACGAAAAATTGATTTCGATAAGTTTATGATGTAGCTCTTATGTAGCACGAAAATCGCAAGTTTCGGCGAATTCTGCTTCGACATCGTTGAAAGTGAGTCTTTCAAGCAGACGCTCGTCAGTTACGTTCAATTCTGACACGAAAATTCGATTTTGATCAAAATAGCAGCTTTTCGAAGCTAAAAACGCGAATTCGGGTTCAAAAATTGAAATACACAGACCGAATCCAACAAAAACTCACCAAATTATGTCAAATTGAGCCATGAAATATCGATTTCGATTAAAATTGTAACTTTTCGACAAAAATCGTAAATCGGTGACGAAATAGTAGAAATAGTAGAAAATGAGAGAGAGAGTTATTCTAACGCAAACTCGCATTGTCGTATGATAAATTCTAGCGTGAAGGATCAATTTGGATCGAAATTGTACCATTTCGTAACGAAAAACGCTCTTACGGCGAATTCCGAATCGAAAACGTTCTCAGAGAGAGTTATCAACACAATCTCGCCCTGCAACGTCAAATTCCGAAACGAAAAATTGATTTCGATAAGTTTATGATGTAGCTCTTATGTAGCACGAAAATCGCAAGTTTCGGCGAATTCTGCTTCGACATCGTTGAAAGTGAGTCTTTCAAGCAGACGCTCGTCAGTTACGTTCAATTCTGACACGAAAATTCGATTTTGATCAAAATAGCAGCTTTTCGAAGCTAAAAACGCGAATTCGGGTTCAAAAATTGAAATACACAGACCGAATCCAACAAAAACTCACCAAATTATGTCAAATTGAGCCATGAAATATCGATTTCGATTAAAATTGTAACTTTTCGACAAAAATCGTAAATCGGTGACGAAATAGTAGAAATAGTAGAAAATGAGAGAGAGAGTTATTCTAACGCAAACTCGCATTGTCGTATGATAAATTCTAGCGTGAAGGATCAATTTGGATCGAAATTGTACCATTTCGTAACGAAAAACGCTCTTACGGCGAATTCCGAATCGAAAACGTTCTCAGAGAGTGGTATCAACACAATCTCGCCCTGCAACGTCAAATTCCGAAACGAAAAATTGATTTCGATAAGTTTATGATGTAGCTCTTATGTAGCACGAAAATCGCAAGTTTCGGCGAATTCTGCTTCGACATCGTTGAAAGTGAGTCTTTCAAGCAGACGCTCGTCAGTTACGTTCAATTCTGACACGAAAATTCGATTTTGATCAAAATAGCAGCTTTTCGAAGCTAAAAACGCGAATTCAGGTTCAAAAATTGAAATACACAGACCGAATCCAACAAAAACTCACCAAATTATGTCAAATTGAGCCATGAAATATCGATTTCGATTAAAATTGTAACTTTTCGACAAAAATCGTAAATCGGTGACGAAATAGTAGAAATAGTAGAAAATGAGAGAGAGAGAGTTATTCTAACGCAAACTCGCATTGTCGTATGATAAATTCTAGCGTGAAGGATCAATTTGGATCGAAATTGTACCATTTCGTAACGAAAAACGCTCTTACGGCGAATTCCGAATCGAAAACGTTCTCAGAGAGAGTTATCAACACAATCTCGCCCTGCAACGTCAAATTCCGAAACGAAAAATTGATTTCGATAAGTTTATGATGTAGCTCTTATGTAGCACGAAAATCGCAAGTTTCGGCGAATTCTGCTTCGACATCGTTGAAAGTGAGTCTTTCAAGCAGACGCTCGTCAGTTACGTTCAATTCTGACACGAAAATTCGATTTTGATCAAAATAGCAGCTTTTCGAAGCTAAAAACGCGAATTCAGGTTCAAAAATTGAAATACACAGACCGAATCCAACAAAAACTCACCAAATTATGTCAAATTGAGCCATGAAATATCGATTTCGATTAAAATTGTAACTTTTCGACAAAAATCGTAAATCGGTGACGAAATAGTAGAAATAGTAGAAAATGAGAGAGAGAGAGTTATTCTAACGCAAACTCGCATTGTCGTATGATAAATTCTAGCGTGAAGGATCAATTTGGATCGAAATTGTACCATTTCGTAACGAAAAACGCTCTTACGGCGAATTCCGAATCGAAAACGTTCTCAGAGAGAGTTATCAACACAATCTCGCCCTGCAACGTCAAATTCCGAAACGAAAAATTGATTTCGATAAGTTTATGATGTAGCTCTTATGTAGCACGAAAATCGCAAGTTTCGGCGAATTCTGCTTCGACATCGTTGAAAGTGAGTCTTTCAAGCAGACGCTCGTCAGTTACGTTCAATTCTGACACGAAAATTCGATTTTGATCAAAATAGCAGCTTTTCGAAGCTAAAAACGCGAATTCGGGTTCAAAAATTGAAATACACAGACCGAATCCAACAAAAACTCACCAAATTATGTCAAATTGAGCCATGAAATATCGATTTCGATTAAAATTGTAACTTTTCGACAAAAATCGTAAATCGGTGACGAAATAGTAGAAATAGTAGAAAATGAGAGAGAGAGAGTTATTCTAACGCAAACTCGCATTGTCGTATGATAAATTCTAGCGTGAAGGATCAATTTGGATCGAAATTGTACCATTTCGTAACGAAAAACGCTCTTACGGCGAATTCCGAATCGAAAACGTTCTCAGAGAGAGTTATCCAACACAATCTCGCCCTGCAACGTCAAATTCCGAAACGAAAAATTGATTTCGATAAGTTTATGATGTAGCTCTTATGTAGCACGAAAATCGCAAGTTTCGGCGAATTCTGCTTCGACATCGTTGAAAGTGAGTCTTTCAAGCAGACGCTCGTCAGTTACGTTCAATTCTGACACGAAAATTCGATTTTGATCAAAATAGCAGCTTTTCGAAGCTAAAAACGCGAATTCGGGTTCAAAAATTGAAATACACAGACCGAATCCAACAAAAACTCACCAAATTATGTCAAATTGAGCCATGAAATATCGATTTCGATTAAAATTGTAACTTTTCGACAAAAATCGTAAATCGGTGACGAAATAGTAGAAATAGTAGAAAATGAGAGAGAGAGAGTTATTCTAACGCAAACTCGCATTGTCGTATGATAAATTCTAGCGTGAAGGATCAATTTGGATCGAAATTGTACCATTTCGTAACGAAAAACGCTCTTACGGCGAATTCCGAATCGAAAACGTTCTCAGAGAGAGTTATCCAACACAATCTCGCCCTGCAACGTCAAATTCCGAAACGAAAAATTGATTTCGATAAGTTTATGATGTAGCTCTTATGTAGCACGAAAATCGCAAGTTTCGGCGAATTCTGCTTCGACATCGTTGAAAGTGAGTCTTTCAAGCAGACGCTCGTCAGTTACGTTCAATTCTGACACGAAAATTCGATTTTGATCAAAATAGCAGCTTTTCGAAGCTAAAAACGCGAATTCGGGTTCAAAAATTGAAATACACAGACCGAATCCAACAAAAACTCACCAAATTATGTCAAATTGAGCCATGAAATATCGATTTCGATTAAAATTGTAACTTTTCGACAAAAATCGTAAATCGGTGACGAAATAGTAGAAATAGTAGAAAATGAGAGAGAGAGAGTTATTCTAACGCAAACTCGCATTGTCGTATGATAAATTCTAGCGTGAAGGATCAATTTGGATCGAAATTGTACCATTTCGTAACGAAAAACGCTCTTACGGCGAATTCCGAATCGAAAACGTTCTCAGAGAGAGTTATCCAACACAATCTCGCCCTGCAACGTCAAATTCCGAAACGAAAAATTGATTTCGATAAGTTTATGATGTAGCTCTTATGTAGCACGAAAATCGCAAGTTTCGGCGAATTCTGCTTCGACATCGTTGAAAGTGAGTCTTTCAAGCAGACGCTCGTCAGTTACGTTCAATTCTGACACGAAAATTCGATTTTGATCAAAATAGCAGCTTTTCGAAGCTAAAAACGCGAATTCGGGTTCAAAAATTGAAATACACAGACCGAATCCAACAAAAACTCACCAAATTATGTCAAATTGAGCCATGAAATATCGATTTCGATTAAAATTGTAACTTTTCGACAAAAATCGTAAATCGGTGACGAAATAGTAGAAATAGTAGAAAATGAGAGAGAGAGAGTTATTCTAACGCAAACTCGCATTGTCGTATGATAAATTCTAGCGTGAAGGATCAATTTGGATCGAAATTGTACCATTTCGTAACGAAAAACGCTCTTACGGCGAATTCCGAATCGAAAACGTTCTCAGAGAGAGTTATCCAACACAATCTCGCCCTGCAACGTCAAATTCCGAAACGAAAAATTGATTTCGATAAGTTTATGATGTAGCTCTTATGTAGCACGAAAATCGCAAGTTTCGGCGAATTCTGCTTCGACATCGTTGAAAGTGAGTCTTTCAAGCAGACGCTCGTCAGTTACGTTCAATTCTGACACGAAAATTCGATTTTGATCAAAATAGCAGCTTTTCGAAGCTAAAAACGCGAATTCGGGTTCAAAAATTGAAATACACAGACCGAATCCAACAAAAACTCACCAAATTATGTCAAATTGAGCCATGAAATATCGATTTCGATTAAAATTGTAACTTTTCGACAAAAATCGTAAATCGGTGACGAAATAGTAGAAATAGTAGAAAATGAGAGAGAGAGAGTTATTCTAACGCAAACTCGCATTGTCGTATGATAAATTCTAGCGTGAAGGATCAATTTGGATCGAAATTGTACCATTTCGTAACGAAAAACGCTCTTACGGCGAATTCCGAATCGAAAACGTTCTCAGAGAGAGTTATCCAACACAATCTCGCCCTGCAACGTCAAATTCCGAAACGAAAAATTGATTTCGATAAGTTTATGATGTAGCTCTTATGTAGCACGAAAATCGCAAGTTTCGGCGAATTCTGCTTCGACATCGTTGAAAGTGAGTCTTTCAAGCAGACGCTCGTCAGTTACGTTCAATTCTGACACGAAAATTCGATTTTGATCAAAATAGCAGCTTTTCGAAGCTAAAAACGCGAATTCGGGTTCAAAAATTGAAATACACAGACCGAATCCAACAAAAACTCACCAAATTATGTCAAATTGAGCCATGAAATATCGATTTCGATTAAAATTGTAACTTTTCGACAAAAATCGTAAATCGGTGACGAAATAGTAGAAATAGTAGAAAATGAGAGAGAGAGAGTTATTCTAACGCAAACTCGCATTGTCGTATGATAAATTCTAGCGTGAAGGATCAATTTGGATCGAAATTGTACCATTTCGTAACGAAAAACGCTCTTACGGCGAATTCCGAATCGAAAACGTTCTCAGAGAGAGTTATCCAACACAATCTCGCCCTGCAACGTCAAATTCCGAAACGAAAAATTGATTTCGATAAGTTTATGATGTAGCTCTTATGTAGCACGAAAATCGCAAGTTTCGGCGAATTCTGCTTCGACATCGTTGAAAGTGAGTCTTTCAAGCAGACGCTCGTCAGTTACGTTCAATTCTGACACGAAAATTCGATTTTGATCAAAATAGCAGCTTTTCGAAGCTAAAAACGCGAATTCGGGTTCAAAAATTGAAATACACAGACCGAATCCAACAAAAACTCACCAAATTATGTCAAATTGAGCCATGAAATATCGATTTCGATTAAAATTGTAACTTTTCGACAAAAATCGTAAATCGGTGACGAAATAGTAGAAATAGTAGAAAATGAGAGAGAGAGAGTTATTCTAACGCAAACTCGCATTGTCGTATGATAAATTCTAGCGTGAAGGATCAATTTGGATCGAAATTGTACCATTTCGTAACGAAAAACGCTCTTACGGCGAATTCCGAATCGAAAACGTTCTCAGAGAGAGTTATCCAACACAATCTCGCCCTGCAACGTCAAATTCCGAAACGAAAAATTGATTTCGATAAGTTTATGATGTAGCTCTTATGTAGCACGAAAATCGCAAGTTTCGGCGAATTCTGCTTCGACATCGTTGAAAGTGAGTCTTTCAAGCAGACGCTCGTCAGTTACGTTCAATTCTGACACGAAAATTCGATTTTGATCAAAATAGCAGCTTTTCGAAGCTAAAAACGCGAATTCGGGTTCAAAAATTGAAATACACAGACCGAATCCAACAAAAACTCACCAAATTATGTCAAATTGAGCCATGAAATATCGATTTCGATTAAAATTGTAACTTTTCGACAAAAATCGTAAATCGGTGACGAAATAGTAGAAATAGTAGAAAATGAGAGAGAGAGAGTTATTCTAACGCAAACTCGCATTGTCGTATGATAAATTCTAGCGTGAAGGATCAATTTGGATCGAAATTGTACCATTTCGTAACGAAAAACGCTCTTACGGCGAATTCCGAATCGAAAACGTTCTCAGAGAGAGTTATCCAACACAATCTCGCCCTGCAACGTCAAATTCCGAAACGAAAAATTGATTTCGATAAGTTTATGATGTAGCTCTTATGTAGCACGAAAATCGCAAGTTTCGGCGAATTCTGCTTCGACATCGTTGAAAGTGAGTCTTTCAAGCAGACGCTCGTCAGTTACGTTCAATTCTGACACGAAAATTCGATTTTGATCAAAATAGCAGCTTTTCGAAGCTAAAAACGCGAATTCGGGTTCAAAAATTGAAATACACAGACCGAATCCAACAAAAACTCACCAAATTATGTCAAATTGAGCCATGAAATATCGATTTCGATTAAAATTGTAACTTTTCGACAAAAATCGTAAATCGGTGACGAAATAGTAGAAATAGTAGAAAATGAGAGAGAGAGAGTTATTCTAACGCAAACTCGCATTGTCGTATGATAAATTCTAGCGTGAAGGATCAATTTGGATCGAAATTGTACCATTTCGTAACGAAAACGCTCTTACGGCGAATTCCGAATCGAAAACGTTCTCAGAGAGAGTTATCCAACACAATCTCGCCCTGCAACGTCAAATTCCGAAACGAAAAATTGATTTCGATAAGTTTATGATGTAGCTCTTATGTAGCACGAAAATCGCAAGTTTCGGCGAATTCTGCTTCGACATCGTTGAAAGTGAGTCTTTCAAGCAGACGCTCGTCAGTTACGTTCAATTCTGACACGAAAATTCGATTTTGATCAAAATAGCAGCTTTTCGAAGCTAAAAACGCGAATTCGGGTTCAAAATTGAAATACACAGACCGAATCCAACAAAAACTCACCAAATTATGTCAAATTGAGCCATGAAATATCGATTTCGATTAAAATTGTAACTTTTCGACAAAAATCGTAAATCGGTGACGAAATAGTAGAAATAGTAGAAAATGAGAGAGAGAGAGTTATTCTAACGCAAACTCGCATTGTCGTATGATAAATTCTAGCGTGAAGGATCAATTTGGATCGAAATTGTACCATTTCGTAACGAAAAACGCTCTTACGGCGAATTCCGAATCGAAAACGTTCTCAGAGAGAGTTATCCAACACAATCTCGCCCTGCAACGTCAAATTCCGAAACGAAAAATTGATTTCGATAAGTTTATGATGTAGCTCTTATGTAGCACGAAAATCGCAAGTTTCGGCGAATTCTGCTTCGACATCGTTGAAAGTGAGTCTTTCAAGCAGACGCTCGTCAGTTACGTTCAATTCTGACACGAAAATTCGATTTTGATCAAAATAGCAGCTTTTCGAAGCTAAAAACGCGAATTCGGGTTCAAAATTGAAATACACAGACCGAATCCAACAAAAACTCACCAAATTATGTCAAATTGAGCCATGAAATATCGATTTCGATTAAAATTGTAACTTTTCGACAAAAATCGTAAATCGGTGACGAAATAGTAGAAATAGTAGAAAATGAGAGAGAGAGAGTTATTCTAACGCAAACTCGCATTGTCGTATGATAAATTCTAGCGTGAAGGATCAATTTGGATCGAAATTGTACCATTTCGTAACGAAAAACGCTCTTACGGCGAATTCCGAATCGAAAACGTTCTCAGAGAGAGTTATCCAACACAATCTCGCCCTGCAACGTCAAATTCCGAAACGAAAAATTGATTTCGATAAGTTTATGATGTAGCTCTTA
Organism: Apis cerana; assembly: GCF_029169275.1. NCBI lineage: Eukaryota > Metazoa > Arthropoda > Insecta > Hymenoptera > Apidae > Apis > Apis cerana. The sequence continues at coordinate 2,210,810 of NC_083853.1, forward strand.
TGTAGCACGAAAATCGCAAGTTTCGGCGAATTCTGCTTCGACATCGTTGAAAGTGAGTCTTTCAAGCAGACGCTCGTCAGTTACGTTCAATTCTGACACGAAAATTCGATTTTGATCAAAATAGCAGCTTTTCGAAGCTAAAAACGCGAATTCGGGTTCAAAATTGAAATACACAGACCGAATCCAACAAAAACTCACCAAATTATGTCAAATTGAGCCATGAAATATCGATTTCGATTAAAATTGTAACTTTTCGACAAAAATCGTAAATCGGTGACGAAATAGTAGAAATAGTAGAAAATGAGAGAGAGAGAGTTATTCTAACGCAAACTCGCATTGTCGTATGATAAATTCTAGCGTGAAGGATCAATTTGGATCGAAATTGTACCATTTCGTAACGAAAAACGCTCTTACGGCGAATTCCGAATCGAAAACGTTCTCAGAGAGAGTTATCCAACACAATCTCGCCCTGCAACGTCAAATTCCGAAACGAAAAATTGATTTCGATAAGTTTATGATGTAGCTCTTATGTAGCACGAAAATCGCAAGTTTCGGCGAATTCTGCTTCGACATCGTTGAAAGTGAGTCTTTCAAGCAGACGCTCGTCAGTTACGTTCAATTCTGACACGAAAATTCGATTTTGATCAAAATAGCAGCTTTTCGAAGCTAAAAACGCGAATTCGGGTTCAAAAATTGAAATACACAGACCGAATCCAACAAAAACTCACCAAATTATGTCAAATTGAGCCATGAAATATCGATTTCGATTAAAATTGTAACTTTTCGACAAAAATCGTAAATCGGTGACGAAATAGTAGAAATAGTAGAAAATGAGAGAGAGAGAGTTATTCTAACGCAAACTCGCATTGTCGTATGATAAATTCTAGCGTGAAGGATCAATTTGGATCGAAATTGTACCATTTCGTAACGAAAACGCTCTTACGGCGAATTCCGAATCGAAAACGTTCTCAGAGAGAGTTATCCAACACAATCTCGCCCTGCAACGTCAAATTCCGAAACGAAAAATTGATTTCGATAAGTTTATGATGTAGCTCTTATGTAGCACGAAAATCGCAAGTTTCGGCGAATTCTGCTTCGACATCGTTGAAAGTGAGTCTTTCAAGCAGACGCTCGTCAGTTACGTTCAATTCTGACACGAAAATTCGATTTTGATCAAAATAGCAGCTTTTCGAAGCTAAAAACGCGAATTCGGGTTCAAAAATTGAAATACACAGACCGAATCCAACAAAAACTCACCAAATTATGTCAAATTGAGCCATGAAATATCGATTTCGATTAAAATTGTAACTTTTCGACAAAAATCGTAAATCGGTGACGAAATAGTAGAAATAGTAGAAAATGAGAGAGAGAGAGTTATTCTAACGCAAACTCGCATTGTCGTATGATAAATTCTAGCGTGAAGGATCAATTTGGATCGAAATTGTACCATTTCGTAACGAAAAACGCTCTTACGGCGAATTCCGAATCGAAAACGTTCTCAGAGAGAGTTATCCAACACAATCTCGCCCTGCAACGTCAAATTCCGAAACGAAAAATTGATTTCGATAAGTTTATGATGTAGCTCTTATGTAGCACGAAAATCGCAAGTTTCGGCGAATTCTGCTTCGACATCGTTGAAAGTGAGTCTTTCAAGCAGACGCTCGTCAGTTACGTTCAATTCTGACACGAAAATTCGATTTTGATCAAAATAGCAGCTTTTCGAAGCTAAAAACGCGAATTCGGGTTCAAAATTGAAATACACAGACCGAATCCAACAAAAACTCACCAAATTATGTCAAATTGAGCCATGAAATATCGATTTCGATTAAAATTGTAACTTTTCGACAAAAATCGTAAATCGGTGACGAAATAGTAGAAATAGTAGAAAATGAGAGAGAGAGAGTTATTCTAACGCAAACTCGCATTGTCGTATGATAAATTCTAGCGTGAAGGATCAATTTGGATCGAAATTGTACCATTTCGTAACGAAAACGCTCTTACGGCGAATTCCGAATCGAAAACGTTCTCAGAGAGAGTTATCCAACACAATCTCGCCCTGCAACGTCAAATTCCGAAACGAAAAATTGATTTCGATAAGTTTATGATGTAGCTCTTATGTAGCACGAAAATCGCAAGTTTCGGCGAATTCTGCTTCGACATCGTTGAAAGTGAGTCTTTCAAGCAGACGCTCGTCAGTTACGTTCAATTCTGACACGAAAATTCGATTTTGATCAAAATAGCAGCTTTTCGAAGCTAAAAACGCGAATTCGGGTTCAAAAATTGAAATACACAGACCGAATCCAACAAAAACTCACCAAATTATGTCAAATTGAGCCATGAAATATCGATTTCGATTAAAATTGTAACTTTTCGACAAAAATCGTAAATCGGTGACGAAATAGTAGAAATAGTAGAAAATGAGAGAGAGAGAGTTATTCTAACGCAAACTCGCATTGTCGTATGATAAATTCTAGCGTGAAGGATCAATTTGGATCGAAATTGTACCATTTCGTAACGAAAAACGCTCTTACGGCGAATTCCGAATCGAAAACGTTCTCAGAGAGAGTTATCCAACACAATCTCGCCCTGCAACGTCAAATTCCGAAACGAAAAATTGATTTCGATAAGTTTATGATGTAGCTCTTATGTAGCACGAAAATCGCAAGTTTCGGCGAATTCTGCTTCGACATCGTTGAAAGTGAGTCTTTCAAGCAGACGCTCGTCAGTTACGTTCAATTCTGACACGAAAATTCGATTTTGATCAAAATAGCAGCTTTTCGAAGCTAAAAACGCGAATTCGGGTTCAAAATTGAAATACACAGACCGAATCCAACAAAAACTCACCAAATTATGTCAAATTGAGCCATGAAATATCGATTTCGATTAAAATTGTAACTTTTCGACAAAAATCGTAAATCGGTGACGAAATAGTAGAAATAGTAGAAAATGAGAGAGAGAGAGTTATTCTAACGCAAACTCGCATTGTCGTATGATAAATTCTAGCGTGAAGGATCAATTTGGATCGAAATTGTACCATTTCGTAACGAAAAACGCTCTTACGGCGAATTCCGAATCGAAAACGTTCTCAGAGAGAGTTATCCAACACAATCTCGCCCTGCAACGTCAAATTCCGAAACGAAAAATTGATTTCGATAAGTTTATGATGTAGCTCTTATGTAGCACGAAAATCGCAAGTTTCGGCGAATTCTGCTTCGACATCGTTGAAAGTGAGTCTTTCAAGCAGACGCTCGTCAGTTACGTTCAATTCTGACACGAAAATTCGATTTTGATCAAAATAGCAGCTTTTCGAAGCTAAAAACGCGAATTCGGGTTCAAAATTGAAATACACAGACCGAATCCAACAAAAACTCACCAAATTATGTCAAATTGAGCCATGAAATATCGATTTCGATTAAAATTGTAACTTTTCGACAAAAATCGTAAATCGGTGACGAAATAGTAGAAATAGTAGAAAATGAGAGAGAGAGAGTTATTCTAACGCAAACTCGCATTGTCGTATGATAAATTCTAGCGTGAAGGATCAATTTGGATCGAAATTGTACCATTTCGTAACGAAAAACGCTCTTACGGCGAATTCCGAATCGAAAACGTTCTCAGAGAGAGTTATCCAACACAATCTCGCCCTGCAACGTCAAATTCCGAAACGAAAAATTGATTTCGATAAGTTTATGATGTAGCTCTTATGTAGCACGAAAATCGCAAGTTTCGGCGAATTCTGCTTCGACATCGTTGAAAGTGAGTCTTTCAAGCAGACGCTCGTCAGTTACGTTCAATTCTGACACGAAAATTCGATTTTGATCAAAATAGCAGCTTTTCGAAGCTAAAAACGCGAATTCGGGTTCAAAATTGAAATACACAGACCGAATCCAACAAAAACTCACCAAATTATGTCAAATTGAGCCATGAAATATCGATTTCGATTAAAATTGTAACTTTTCGACAAAAATCGTAAATCGGTGACGAAATAGTAGAAATAGTAGAAAATGAGAGAGAGAGAGTTATTCTAACGCAAACTCGCATTGTCGTATGATAAATTCTAGCGTGAAGGATCAATTTGGATCGAAATTGTACCATTTCGTAACGAAAAACGCTCTTACGGCGAATTCCGAATCGAAAACGTTCTCAGAGAGAGTTATCCAACACAATCTCGCCCTGCAACGTCAAATTCCGAAACGAAAAATTGATTTCGATAAGTTTATGATGTAGCTCTTATGTAGCACGAAAATCGCAAGTTTCGGCGAATTCTGCTTCGACATCGTTGAAAGTGAGTCTTTCAAGCAGACGCTCGTCAGTTACGTTCAATTCTGACACGAAAATTCGATTTTGATCAAAATAGCAGCTTTTCGAAGCTAAAAACGCGAATTCGGGTTCAAAATTGAAATACACAGACCGAATCCAACAAAAACTCACCAAATTATGTCAAATTGAGCCATGAAATATCGATTTCGATTAAAATTGTAACTTTTCGACAAAAATCGTAAATCGGTGACGAAATAGTAGAAATAGTAGAAAATGAGAGAGAGAGAGTTATTCTAACGCAAACTCGCATTGTCGTATGATAAATTCTAGCGTGAAGGATCAATTTGGATCGAAATTGTACCATTTCGTAACGAAAAACGCTCTTACGGCGAATTCCGAATCGAAAACGTTCTCAGAGAGAGTTATCCAACACAATCTCGCCCTGCAACGTCAAATTCCGAAACGAAAAATTGATTTCGATAAGTTTATGATGTAGCTCTTATGTAGCACGAAAATCGCAAGTTTCGGCGAATTCTGCTTCGACATCGTTGAAAGTGAGTCTTTCAAGCAGACGCTCGTCAGTTACGTTCAATTCTGACACGAAAATTCGATTTTGATCAAAATAGCAGCTTTTCGAAGCTAAAAACGCGAATTCGGGTTCAAAAATTGAAATACACAGACCGAATCCAACAAAACTCACCAAATTATGTCAAATTGAGCCATGAAATATCGATTTCGATTAAAATTGTAACTTTTCGACAAAAATCGTAAATCGGTGACGAAATAGTAGAAATAGTAGAAAATGAGAGAGAGAGAGTTATTCTAACGCAAACTCGCATTGTCGTATGATAAATTCTAGCGTGAAGGATCAATTTGGATCGAAATTGTACCATTTCGTAACGAAAAACGCTCTTACGGCGAATTCCGAATCGAAAACGTTCTCAGAGAGAGTTATCCAACACAATCTCGCCCTGCAACGTCAAATTCCGAAACGAAAAATTGATTTCGATAAGTTTATGATGTAGCTCTTATGTAGCACGAAAATCGCAAGTTTCGGCGAATTCTGCTTCGACATCGTTGAAAGTGAGTCTTTCAAGCAGACGCTCGTCAGTTACGTTCAATTCTGACACGAAAATTCGATTTTGATCAAAATAGCAGCTTTTCGAAGCTAAAAACGCGAATTCGGGTTCAAAAATTGAAATACACAGACCGAATCCAACAAAAACTCACCAAATTATGTCAAATTGAGCCATGAAATATCGATTTCGATTAAAATTGTAACTTTTCGACAAAAATCGTAAATCGGTGACGAAATAGTAGAAATAGTAGAAAATGAGAGAGAGAGAGTTATTCTAACGCAAACTCGCATTGTCGTATGATAAATTCTAGCGTGAAGGATCAATTTGGATCGAAATTGTACCATTTCGTAACGAAAAACGCTCTTACGGCGAATTCCGAATCGAAAACGTTCTCAGAGAGAGTTATCCAACACAATCTCGCCCTGCAACGTCAAATTCCGAAACGAAAAATTGATTTCGATAAGTTTATGATGTAGCTCTTATGTAGCACGAAAATCGCAAGTTTCGGCGAATTCTGCTTCGACATCGTTGAAAGTGAGTCTTTCAAGCAGACGCTCGTCAGTTACGTTCAATTCTGACACGAAAATTCGATTTTGATCAAAATAGCAGCTTTTCGAAGCTAAAAACGCGAATTCGGGTTCAAAATTGAAATACACAGACCGAATCCAACAAAAACTCACCAAATTATGTCAAATTGAGCCATGAAATATCGATTTCGATTAAAATTGTAACTTTTCGACAAAAATCGTAAATCGGTGACGAAATAGTAGAAATAGTAGAAAATGAGAGAGAGAGAGTTATTCTAACGCAAACTCGCATTGTCGTATGATAAATTCTAGCGTGAAGGATCAATTTGGATCGAAATTGTACCATTTCGTAACGAAAACGCTCTTACGGCGAATTCCGAATCGAAAACGTTCTCAGAGAGAGTTATCCAACACAATCTCGCCCTGCAACGTCAAATTCCGAAACGAAAAATTGATTTCGATAAGTTTATGATGTAGCTCTTATGTAGCACGAAAATCGCAAGTTTCGGCGAATTCTGCTTCGACATCGTTGAAAGTGAGTCTTTCAAGCAGACGCTCGTCAGTTACGTTCAATTCTGACACGAAAATTCGATTTTGATCAAAATAGCAGCTTTTCGAAGCTAAAAACGCGAATTCGGGTTCAAAAATTGAAATACACAGACCGAATCCAACAAAAACTCACCAAATTATGTCAAATTGAGCCATGAAATATCGATTTCGATTAAAATTGTAACTTTTCGACAAAAATCGTAAATCGGTGACGAAATAGTAGAAATAGTAGAAAATGAGAGAGAGAGAGTTATTCTAACGCAAACTCGCATTGTCGTATGATAAATTCTAGCGTGAAGGATCAATTTGGATCGAAATTGTACCATTTCGTAACGAAAAACGCTCTTACGGCGAATTCCGAATCGAAAACGTTCTCAGAGAGAGTTATCCAACACAATCTCGCCCTGCAACGTCAAATTCCGAAACGAAAAATTGATTTCGATAAGTTTATGATGTAGCTCTTATGTAGCACGAAAATCGCAAGTTTCGGCGAATTCTGCTTCGACATCGTTGAAAGTGAGTCTTTCAAGCAGACGCTCGTCAGTTACGTTCAATTCTGACACGAAAATTCGATTTTGATCAAAATAGCAGCTTTTCGAAGCTAAAAACGCGAATTCGGGTTCAAAAATTGAAATACACAGACCGAATCCAACAAAACTCACCAAATTATGTCAAATTGAGCCATGAAATATCGATTTCGATTAAAATTGTAACTTTTCGACAAAAATCGTAAATCGGTGACGAAATAGTAGAAATAGTAGAAAATGAGAGAGAGAGAGTTATTCTAACGCAAACTCGCATTGTCGTATGATAAATTCTAGCGTGAAGGATCAATTTGGATCGAAATTGTACCATTTCGTAACGAAAAACGCTCTTACGGCGAATTCCGAATCGAAAACGTTCTCAGAGAGAGTTATCCAACACAATCTCGCCCTGCAACGTCAAATTCCGAAACGAAAAATTGATTTCGATAAGTTTATGATGTAGCTCTTATGTAGCACGAAAATCGCAAGTTTCGGCGAATTCTGCTTCGACATCGTTGAAAGTGAGTCTTTCAAGCAGACGCTCGTCAGTTACGTTCAATTCTGACACGAAAATTCGATTTTGATCAAAATAGCAGCTTTTCGAAGCTAAAAACGCGAATTCGGGTTCAAAAATTGAAATACACAGACCGAATCCAACAAAAACTCACCAAATTATGTCAAATTGAGCCATGAAATATCGATTTCGATTAAAATTGTAACTTTTCGACAAAAATCGTAAATCGGTGACGAAATAGTAGAAATAGTAGAAAATGAGAGAGAGAGAGTTATTCTAACGCAAACTCGCATTGTCGTATGATAAATTCTAGCGTGAAGGATCAATTTGGATCGAAATTGTACCATTTCGTAACGAAAAACGCTCTTACGGCGAATTCCGAATCGAAAACGTTCTCAGAGAGAGTTATCCAACACAATCTCGCCCTGCAACGTCAAATTCCGAAACGAAAAATTGATTTCGATAAGTTTATGATGTAGCTCTTATGTAGCACGAAAATCGCAAGTTTCGGCGAATTCTGCTTCGACATCGTTGAAAGTGAGTCTTTCAAGCAGACGCTCGTCAGTTACGTTCAATTCTGACACGAAAATTCGATTTTGATCAAAATAGCAGCTTTTCGAAGCTAAAAACGCGAATTCGGGTTCAAAAATTGAAATACACAGACCGAATCCAACAAAAACTCACCAAATTATGTCAAATTGAGCCATGAAATATCGATTTCGATTAAAATTGTAACTTTTCGACAAAAATCGTAAATCGGTGACGAAATAGTAGAAATAGTAGAAAATGAGAGAGAGAGAGTTATTCTAACGCAAACTCGCATTGTCGTATGATAAATTCTAGCGTGAAGGATCAATTTGGATCGAAATTGTACCATTTCGTAACGAAAACGCTCTTACGGCGAATTCCGAATCGAAAACGTTCTCAGAGAGAGTTATCCAACACAATCTCGCCCTGCAACGTCAAATTCCGAAACGAAAAATTGATTTCGATAAGTTTATGATGTAGCTCTTATGTAGCACGAAAATCGCAAGTTTCGGCGAATTCTGCTTCGACATCGTTGAAAGTGAGTCTTTCAAGCAGACGCTCGTCAGTTACGTTCAATTCTGACACGAAAATTCGATTTTGATCAAAATAGCAGCTTTTCGAAGCTAAAAACGCGAATTCGGGTTCAAAATTGAAATACACAGACCGAATCCAACAAAAACTCACCAAATTATGTCAAATTGAGCCATGAAATATCGATTTCGATTAAAATTGTAACTTTTCGACAAAAATCGTAAATCGGTGACGAAATAGTAGAAATAGTAGAAAATGAGAGAGAGAGAGTTATTCTAACGCAAACTCGCATTGTCGTATGATAAATTCTAGCGTGAAGGATCAATTTGGATCGAAATTGTACCATTTCGTAACGAAAAACGCTCTTACGGCGAATTCCGAATCGAAAACGTTCTCAGAGAGAGTTATCCAACACAATCTCGCCCTGCAACGTCAAATTCCGAAACGAAAAATTGATTTCGATAAGTTTATGATGTAGCTCTTATGTAGCACGAAAATCGCAAGTTTCGGCGAATTCTGCTTCGACATCGTTGAAAGTGAGTCTTTCAAGCAGACGCTCGTCAGTTACGTTCAATTCTGACACGAAAATTCGATTTTGATCAAAATAGCAGCTTTTCGAAGCTAAAAACGCGAATTCGGGTTCAAAAATTGAAATACACAGACCGAATCCAACAAAAACTCACCAAATTATGTCAAATTGAGCCATGAAATATCGATTTCGATTAAAATTGTAACTTTTCGACAAAAATCGTAAATCGGTGACGAAATAGTAGAAATAGTAGAAAATGAGAGAGAGAGAGTTATTCTAACGCAAACTCGCATTGTCGTATGATAAATTCTAGCGTGAAGGATCAATTTGGATCGAAATTGTACCATTTCGTAACGAAAAACGCTCTTACGGCGAATTCCGAATCGAAAACGTTCTCAGAGAGAGTTATCCAACACAATCTCGCCCTGCAACGTCAAATTCCGAAACGAAAAATTGATTTCGATAAGTTTATGATGTAGCTCTTATGTAGCACGAAAATCGCAAGTTTCGGCGAATTCTGCTTCGACATCGTTGAAAGTGAGTCTTTCAAGCAGACGCTCGTCAGTTACGTTCAATTCTGACACGAAAATTCGATTTTGATCAAAATAGCAGCTTTTCGAAGCTAAAAACGCGAATTCGGGTTCAAAAATTGAAATACACAGACCGAATCCAACAAAAACTCACCAAATTATGTCAAATTGAGCCATGAAATATCGATTTCGATTAAAATTGTAACTTTTCGACAAAAATCGTAAATCGGTGACGAAATAGTAGAAATAGTAGAAAATGAGAGAGAGAGAGTTATTCTAACGCAAACTCGCATTGTCGTATGATAAATTCTAGCGTGAAGGATCAATTTGGATCGAAATTGTACCATTTCGTAACGAAAAACGCTCTTACGGCGAATTCCGAATCGAAAACGTTCTCAGAGAGAGTTATCCAACACAATCTCGCCCTGCAACGTCAAATTCCGAAACGAAAAATTGATTTCGATAAGTTTATGATGTAGCTCTTATGTAGCACGAAAATCGCAAGTTTCGGCGAATTCTGCTTCGACATCGTTGAAAGTGAGTCTTTCAAGCAGACGCTCGTCAGTTACGTTCAATTCTGACACGAAAATTCGATTTTGATCAAAATAGCAGCTTTTCGAAGCTAAAAACGCGAATTCGGGTTCAAAATTGAAATACACAGACCGAATCCAACAAAAACTCACCAAATTATGTCAAATTGAGCCATGAAATATCGATTTCGATTAAAATTGTAACTTTTCGACAAAAATCGTAAATCGGTGACGAAATAGTAGAAATAGTAGAAAATGAGAGAGAGAGTTATTCTAACGCAAACTCGCATTGTCGTATGATAAATTCTAGCGTGAAGGATCAATTTGGATCGAAATTGTACCATTTCGTAACGAAAACGCTCTTACGGCGAATTCCGAATCGAAAACGTTCTCAGAGAGAGTTATCCAACACAATCTCGCCCTGCAACGTCAAATTCCGAAACGAAAAATTGATTTCGATAAGTTTATGATGTAGCTCTTATGTAGCACGAAAATCGCAAGTTTCGGCGAATTCTGCTTCGACATCGTTGAAAGTGAGTCTTTCAAGCAGACGCTCGTCAGTTACGTTCAATTCTGACACGAAAATTCGATTTTGATCAAAATAGCAGCTTTTCGAAGCTAAAAACGCGAATTCGGGTTCAAAAATTGAAATACACAGACCGAATCCAACAAAAACTCACCAAATTATGTCAAATTGAGCCATGAAATATCGATTTCGATTAAAATTGTAACTTTTCGACAAAAATCGTAAATCGGTGACGAAATAGTAGAAATAGTAGAAAATGAGAGAGAGAGAGTTATTCTAACGCAAACTCGCATTGTCGTATGATAAATTCTAGCGTGAAGGATCAATTTGGATCGAAATTGTACCATTTCGTAACGAAAACGCTCTTACGGCGAATTCCGAATCGAAAACGTTCTCAGAGAGAGTTATCCAACACAATCTCGCCCTGCAACGTCAAATTCCGAAACGAAAAATTGATTTCGATAAGTTTATGATGTAGCTCTTATGTAGCACGAAAATCGCAAGTTTCGGCGAATTCTGCTTCGACATCGTTGAAAGTGAGTCTTTCAAGCAGACGCTCGTCAGTTACGTTCAATTCTGACACGAAAATTCGATTTTGATCAAAATAGCAGCTTTTCGAAGCTAAAAACGCGAATTCGGGTTCAAAAATTGAAATACACAGACCGAATCCAACAAAAACTCACCAAATTATGTCAAATTGAGCCATGAAATATCGATTTCGATTAAAATTGTAACTTTTCGACAAAAATCGTAAATCGGTGACGAAATAGTAGAAATAGTAGAAAATGAGAGAGAGAGAGTTATTCTAACGCAAACTCGCATTGTCGTATGATAAATTCTAGCGTGAAGGATCAATTTGGATCGAAATTGTACCATTTCGTAACGAAAAACGCTCTTACGGCGAATTCCGAATCGAAAACGTTCTCAGAGAGAGTTATCCAACACAATCTCGCCCTGCAACGTCAAATTCCGAAACGAAAATTTGATTTCGATAAGTTTATGATGTAGCTCTTATGTAGCACGAAAATCGCAAGTTTCGGCGAATTCTGCTTCGACATCGTTGAAAGTGAGTCTTTCAAGCAGACGCTCGTCAGTTACGTTCAATTCTGACACGAAAATTCGATTTTGATCAAAATAGCAGCTTTTCGAAGCTAAAAACGCGAATTCGGGTTCAAAAATTGAAATACACAGACCGAATCCAACAAAAACTCACCAAATTATGTCAAATTGAGCCATGAAATATCGATTTCGATTAAAATTGTAACTTTTCGACAAAAATCGTAAATCGGTGACGAAATAGTAGAAATAGTAGAAAATGAGAGAGAGAGAGTTATTCTAACGCAAACTCGCATTGTCGTATGATAAATTCTAGCGTGAAGGATCAATTTGGATCGAAATTGTACCATTTCGTAACGAAAACGCTCTTACGGCGAATTCCGAATCGAAAACGTTCTCAGAGAGAGTTATCCAACACAATCTCGCCCTGCAACGTCAAATTCCGAAACGAAAAATTGATTTCGATAAGTTTATGATGTAGCTCTTATGTAGCACGAAAATCGCAAGTTTCGGCGAATTCTGCTTCGACATCGTTGAAAGTGAGTCTTTCAAGCAGACGCTCGTCAGTTACGTTCAATTCTGACACGAAAATTCGATTTTGATCAAAATAGCAGCTTTTCGAAGCTAAAAACGCGAATTCGGGTTCAAAAATTGAAATACACAGACCGAATCCAACAAAACTCACCAAATTATGTCAAATTGAGCCATGAAATATCGATTTCGATTAAAATTGTAACTTTTCGACAAAAATCGTAAATCGGTGACGAAATAGTAGAAATAGTAGAAAATGAGAGAGAGAGTTATTCTAACGCAAACTCGCATTGTCGTATGATAAATTCTAGCGTGAAGGATCAATTTGGATCGAAATTGTACCATTTCGTAACGAAAAACGCTCTTACGGCGAATTCCGAATCGAAAACGTTCTCAGAGAGAGTTATCCAACACAATCTCGCCCTGCAACGTCAAATTCCGAAACGAAAAATTGATTTCGATAAGTTTATGATGTAGCTCTTATGTAGCACGAAAATCGCAAGTTTCGGCGAATTCTGCTTCGACATCGTTGAAAGTGAGTCTTTCAAGCAGACGCTCGTCAGTTACGTTCAATTCTGACACGAAAATTCGATTTTGATCAAAATAGCAGCTTTTCGAAGCTAAAAACGCGAATTCGGGTTCAAAAATTGAAATACACAGACCGAATCCAACAAAAACTCACCAAATTATGTCAAATTGAGCCATGAAATATCGATTTCGATTAAAATTGTAACTTTTCGACAAAAATCGTAAATCGGTGACGAAATAGTAGAAATAGTAGAAAATGAGAGAGAGAGAGTTATTCTAACGCAAACTCGCATTGTCGTATGATAAATTCTAGCGTGAAGGATCAATTTGGATCGAAATTGTACCATTTCGTAACGAAAACGCTCTTACGGCGAATTCCGAATCGAAAACGTTCTCAGAGAGAGTTATCCAACACAATCTCGCCCTGCAACGTCAAATTCCGAAACGAAAAATTGATTTCGATAAGTTTATGATGTAGCTCTTATGTAGCACGAAAATCGCAAGTTTCGGCGAATTCTGCTTCGACATCGTTGAAAGTGAGTCTTTCAAGCAGACGCTCGTCAGTTACGTTCAATTCTGACACGAAAATTCGATTTTGATCAAAATAGCAGCTTTTCGAAGCTAAAAACGCGAATTCGGGTTCAAAAATTGAAATACACAGACCGAATCCAACAAAAACTCACCAAATTATGTCAAATTGAGCCATGAAATATCGATTTCGATTAAAATTGTAACTTTTCGACAAAAATCGTAAATCGGTGACGAAATAGTAGAAATAGTAGAAAATGAGAGAGAGAGAGTTATTCTAACGCAAACTCGCATTGTCGTATGATAAATTCTAGCGTGAAGGATCAATTTGGATCGAAATTGTACCATTTCGTAACGAAAAACGCTCTTACGGCGAATTCCGAATCGAAAACGTTCTCAGAGAGAGTTATCCAACACAATCTCGCCCTGCAACGTCAAATTCCGAAACGAAAAATTGATTTCGATAAGTTTATGATGTAGCTCTTATGTAGCACGAAAATCGCAAGTTTCGGCGAATTCTGCTTCGACATCGTTGAAAGTGAGTCTTTCAAGCAGACGCTCGTCAGTTACGTTCAATTCTGACACGAAAATTCGATTTTGATCAAAATAGCAGCTTTTCGAAGCTAAAAACGCGAATTCGGGTTCAAAAATTGAAATACACAGACCGAATCCAACAAAAACTCACCAAATTATGTCAAATTGAGCCATGAAATATCGATTTCGATTAAAATTGTAACTTTTCGACAAAAATCGTAAATCGGTGACGAAATAGTAGAAATAGTAGAAAATGAGAGAGAGAGAGTTATTCTAACGCAAACTCGCATTGTCGTATGATAAATTCTAGCGTGAAGGATCAATTTGGATCGAAATTGTACCATTTCGTAACGAAAAACGCTCTTACGGCGAATTCCGAATCGAAAACGTTCTCAGAGAGAGTTATCCAACACAATCTCGCCCTGCAACGTCAAATTCCGAAACGAAAAATTGATTTCGATAAGTTTATGATGTAGCTCTTATGTAGCACGAAAATCGCAAGTTTCGGCGAATTCTGCTTCGACATCGTTGAAAGTGAGTCTTTCAAGCAGACGCTCGTCAGTTACGTTCAATTCTGACACGAAAATTCGATTTTGATCAAAATAGCAGCTTTTCGAAGCTAAAAACGCGAATTCGGGTTCAAAAATTGAAATACACAGACCGAATCCAACAAAAACTCACCAAATTATGTCAAATTGAGCCATGAAATATCGATTTCGATTAAAATTGTAACTTTTCGACAAAAATCGTAAATCGGTGACGAAATAGTAGAAATAGTAGAAAATGAGAGAGAGAGAGTTATTCTAACGCAAACTCGCATTGTCGTATGATAAATTCTAGCGTGAAGGATCAATTTGGATCGAAATTGTACCATTTCGTAACGAAAAACGCTCTTACGGCGAATTCCGAATCGAAAACGTTCTCAGAGAGAGTTATCCAACACAATCTCGCCCTGCAACGTCAAATTCCGAAACGAAAAATTGATTTCGATAAGTTTATGATGTAGCTCTTATGTAGCACGAAAATCGCAAGTTTCGGCGAATTCTGCTTCGACATCGTTGAAAGTGAGTCTTTCAAGCAGACGCTCGTCAGTTACGTTCAATTCTGACACGAAAATTCGATTTTGATCAAAATAGCAGCTTTTCGAAGCTAAAAACGCGAATTCGGGTTCAAAAATTGAAATACACAGACCGAATCCAACAAAAACTCACCAAATTATGTCAAATTGAGCCATGAAATATCGATTTCGATTAAAATTGTAACTTTTCGACAAAAATCGTAAATCGGTGACGAAATAGTAGAAATAGTAGAAAATGAGAGAGAGAGAGTTATTCTAACGCAAACTCGCATTGTCGTATGATAAATTCTAGCGTGAAGGATCAATTTGGATCGAAATTGTACCATTTCGTAACGAAAACGCTCTTACGGCGAATTCCGAATCGAAAACGTTCTCAGAGAGAGTTATCCAACACAATCTCGCCCTGCAACGTCAAATTCCGAAACGAAAAATTGATTTCGATAAGTTTATGATGTAGCTCTTATGTAGCACGAAAATCGCAAGTTTCGGCGAATTCTGCTTCGACATCGTTGAAAGTGAGTCTTTCAAGCAGACGCTCGTCAGTTACGTTCAATTCTGACACGAAAATTCGATTTTGATCAAAATAGCAGCTTTTCGAAGCTAAAAACGCGAATTCGGGTTCAAAAATTGAAATACACAGACCGAATCCAACAAAAACTCACCAAATTATGTCAAATTGAGCCATGAAATATCGATTTCGATTAAAATTGTAACTTTTCGACAAAAATCGTAAATCGGTGACGAAATAGTAGAAATAGTAGAAAATGAGAGAGAGAGAGTTATTCTAACGCAAACTCGCATTGTCGTATGATAAATTCTAGCGTGAAGGATCAATTTGGATCGAAATTGTACCATTTCGTAACGAAAAACGCTCTTACGGCGAATTCCGAATCGAAAACGTTCTCAGAGAGAGTTATCCAACACAATCTCGCCCTGCAACGTCAAATTCCGAAACGAAAAATTGATTTCGATAAGTTTATGATGTAGCTCTTATGTAGCACGAAAATCGCAAGTTTCGGCGAATTCTGCTTCGACATCGTTGAAAGTGAGTCTTTCAAGCAGACGCTCGTCAGTTACGTTCAATTCTGACACGAAAATTCGATTTTGATCAAAATAGCAGCTTTTCGAAGCTAAAAACGCGAATTCGGGTTCAAAAATTGAAATACACAGACCGAATCCAACAAAAACTCACCAAATTATGTCAAATTGAGCCATGAAATATCGATTTCGATTAAAATTGTAACTTTTCGACAAAAATCGTAAATCGGTGACGAAATAGTAGAAATAGTAGAAAATGAGAGAGAGAGAGTTATTCTAACGCAAACTCGCATTGTCGTATGATAAATTCTAGCGTGAAGGATCAATTTGGATCGAAATTGTACCATTTCGTAACGAAAAACGCTCTTACGGCGAATTCCGAATCGAAAACGTTCTCAGAGAGAGTTATCCAACACAATCTCGCCCTGCAACGTCAAATTCCGAAACGAAAAATTGATTTCGATAAGTTTATGATGTAGCTCTTATGTAGCACGAAAATCGCAAGTTTCGGCGAATTCTGCTTCGACATCGTTGAAAGTGAGTCTTTCAAGCAGACGCTCGTCAGTTACGTTCAATTCTGACACGAAAATTCGATTTTGATCAAAATAGCAGCTTTTCGAAGCTAAAAACGCGAATTCGGGTTCAAAAATTGAAATACACAGACCGAATCCAACAAAAACTCACCAAATTATGTCAAATTGAGCCATGAAATATCGATTTCGATTAAAATTGTAACTTTTCGACAAAAATCGTAAATCGGTGACGAAATAGTAGAAATAGTAGAAAATGAGAGAGAGAGAGTTATTCTAACGCAAACTCGCATTGTCGTATGATAAATTCTAGCGTGAAGGATCAATTTGGATCGAAATTGTACCATTTCGTAACGAAAAACGCTCTTACGGCGAATTCCGAATCGAAAACGTTCTCAGAGAGAGTTATCCAACACAATCTCGCCCTGCAACGTCAAATTCCGAAACGAAAAATTGATTTCGATAAGTTTATGATGTAGCTCTTATGTAGCACGAAAATCGCAAGTTTCGGCGAATTCTGCTTCGACATCGTTGAAAGTGAGTCTTTCAAGCAGACGCTCGTCAGTTACGTTCAATTCTGACACGAAAATTCGATTTTGATCAAAATAGCAGCTTTTCGAAGCTAAAAACGCGAATTCGGGTTCAAAAATTGAAATACACAGACCGAATCCAACAAAAACTCACCAAATTATGTCAAATTGAGCCATGAAATATCGATTTCGATTAAAATTGTAACTTTTCGACAAAAATCGTAAATCGGTGACGAAATAGTAGAAATAGTAGAAAATGAGAGAGAGAGAGTTATTCTAACGCAAACTCGCATTGTCGTATGATAAATTCTAGCGTGAAGGATCAATTTGGATCGAAATTGTACCATTTCGTAACGAAAAACGCTCTTACGGCGAATTCCGAATCGAAAACGTTCTCAGAGAGAGTTATCCAACACAATCTCGCCCTGCAACGTCAAATTCCGAAACGAAAAATTGATTTCGATAAGTTTATGATGTAGCTCTTATGTAGCACGAAAATCGCAAGTTTCGGCGAATTCTGCTTCGACATCGTTGAAAGTGAGTCTTTCAAGCAGACGCTCGTCAGTTACGTTCAATTCTGACACGAAAATTCGATTTTGATCAAAATAGCAGCTTTTCGAAGCTAAAAACGCGAATTCGGGTTCAAAATTGAAATACACAGACCGAATCCAACAAAAACTCACCAAATTATGTCAAATTGAGCCATGAAATATCGATTTCGATTAAAATTGTAACTTTTCGACAAAAATCGTAAATCGGTGACGAAATAGTAGAAATAGTAGAAAATGAGAGAGAGAGAGTTATTCTAACGCAAACTCGCATTGTCGTATGATAAATTCTAGCGTGAAGGATCAATTTGGATCGAAATTGTACCATTTCGTAACGAAAAACGCTCTTACGGCGAATTCCGAATCGAAAACGTTCTCAGAGAGAGTTATCCAACACAATCTCGCCCTGCAACGTCAAATTCCGAAACGAAAAATTGATTTCGATAAGTTTATGATGTAGCTCTTATGTAGCACGAAAATCGCAAGTTTCGGCGAATTCTGCTTCGACATCGTTGAAAGTGAGTCTTTCAAGCAGACGCTCGTCAGTTACGTTCAATTCTGACACGAAAATTCGATTTTGATCAAAATAGCAGCTTTTCGAAGCTAAAAACGCGAATTCGGGTTCAAAAATTGAAATACACAGACCGAATCCAACAAAAACTCACCAAATTATGTCAAATTGAGCCATGAAATATCGATTTCGATTAAAATTGTAACTTTTCGACAAAAATCGTAAATCGGTGACGAAATAGTAGAAATAGTAGAAAATGAGAGAGAGAGTTATTCTAACGCAAACTCGCATTGTCGTATGATAAATTCTAGCGTGAAGGATCAATTTGGATCGAAATTGTACCATTTCGTAACGAAAAACGCTCTTACGGCGAATTCCGAATCGAAAACGTTCTCAGAGAGAGTTATCCAACACAATCTCGCCCTGCAACGTCAAATTCCGAAACGAAAAATTGATTTCGATAAGTTTATGATGTAGCTCTTATGTAGCACGAAAATCGCAAGTTTCGGCGAATTCTGCTTCGACATCGTTGAAAGTGAGTCTTTCAAGCAGACGCTCGTCAGTTACGTTCAATTCTGACACGAAAATTCGATTTTGATCAAAATAGCAGCTTTTCGAAGCTAAAAACGCGAATTCGGGTTCAAAAATTGAAATACACAGACCGAATCCAACAAAAACTCACCAAATTATGTCAAATTGAGCCATGAAATATCGATTTCGATTAAAATTGTAACTTTTCGACAAAAATCGTAAATCGGTGACGAAATAGTAGAAATAGTAGAAAATGAGAGAGAGAGAGTTATTCTAACGCAAACTCGCATTGTCGTATGATAAATTCTAGCGTGAAGGATCAATTTGGATCGAAATTGTACCATTTCGTAACGAAAAACGCTCTTACGGCGAATTCCGAATCGAAAACGTTCTCAGAGAGAGTTATCCAACACAATCTCGCCCTGCAACGTCAAATTCCGAAACGAAAAATTGATTTCGATAAGTTTATGATGTAGCTCTTATGTAGCACGAAAATCGCAAGTTTCGGCGAATTCTGCTTCGACATCGTTGAAAGTGAGTCTTTCAAGCAGACGCTCGTCAGTTACGTTCAATTCTGACACGAAAATTCGATTTTGATCAAAATAGCAGCTTTTCGAAGCTAAAAACGCGAATTCGGGTTCAAAAATTGAAATACACAGACCGAATCCAACAAAAACTCACCAAATTATGTCAAATTGAGCCATGAAATATCGATTTCGATTAAAATTGTAACTTTTCGACAAAAATCGTAAATCGGTGACGAAATAGTAGAAATAGTAGAAAATGAGAGAGAGAGAGTTATTCTAACGCAAACTCGCATTGTCGTATGATAAATTCTAGCGTGAAGGATCAATTTGGATCGAAATTGTACCATTTCGTAACGAAAAACGCTCTTACGGCGAATTCCGAATCGAAAACGTTCTCAGAGAGAGTTATCCAACACAATCTCGCCCTGCAACGTCAAATTCCGAAACGAAAAATTGATTTCGATAAGTTTATGATGTAGCTCTTATGTAGCACGAAAATCGCAAGTTTCGGCGAATTCTGCTTCGACATCGTTGAAAGTGAGTCTTTCAAGCAGACGCTCGTCAGTTACGTTCAATTCTGACACGAAAATTCGATTTTGATCAAAATAGCAGCTTTTCGAAGCTAAAAACGCGAATTCGGGTTCAAAAATTGAAATACACAGACCGAATCCAACAAAAACTCACCAAATTATGTCAAATTGAGCCATGAAATATCGATTTCGATTAAAATTGTAACTTTTCGACAAAAATCGTAAATCGGTGACGAAATAGTAGAAATAGTAGAAAATGAGAGAGAGAGAGTTATTCTAACGCAAACTCGCATTGTCGTATGATAAATTCTAGCGTGAAGGATCAATTTGGATCGAAATTGTACCATTTCGTAACGAAAAACGCTCTTACGGCGAATTCCGAATCGAAAACGTTCTCAGAGAGAGTTATCCAACACAATCTCGCCCTGCAACGTCAAATTCCGAAACGAAAAATTGATTTCGATAAGTTTATGATGTAGCTCTTATGTAGCACGAAAATCGCAAGTTTCGGCGAATTCTGCTTCGACATCGTTGAAAGTGAGTCTTTCAAGCAGACGCTCGTCAGTTACGTTCAATTCTGACACGAAAATTCGATTTTGATCAAAATAGCAGCTTTTCGAAGCTAAAAACGCGAATTCGGGTTCAAAAATTGAAATACACAGACCGAATCCAACAAAACTCACCAAATTATGTCAAATTGAGCCATGAAATATCGATTTCGATTAAAATTGTAACTTTTCGACAAAAATCGTAAATCGGTGACGAAATAGTAGAAATAGTAGAAAATGAGAGAGAGAGAGTTATTCTAACGCAAACTCGCATTGTCGTATGATAAATTCTAGCGTGAAGGATCAATTTGGATCGAAATTGTACCATTTCGTAACGAAAACGCTCTTACGGCGAATTCCGAATCGAAAACGTTCTCAGAGAGAGTTATCCAACACAATCTCGCCCTGCAACGTCAAATTCCGAAACGAAAAATTGATTTCGATAAGTTTATGATGTAGCTCTTATGTAGCACGAAAATCGCAAGTTTCGGCGAATTCTGCTTCGACATCGTTGAAAGTGAGTCTTTCAAGCAGACGCTCGTCAGTTACGTTCAATTCTGACACGAAAATTCGATTTTGATCAAAATAGCAGCTTTTCGAAGCTAAAAACGCGAATTCGGGTTCAAAAATTGAAATACACAGACCGAATCCAACAAAAACTCACCACTATTTCTACTATTTCGTCACCGATTTACGATTTTTGTCGAAAAGTTACAATTTTAATCGAAATCGATATTTCATGGCTCAATTTGACATAATTTGGTGAGTTTTTGTTACTGGATTCGGTCTGTGTATTTCAATTTTTGAACCAGATTCGCGTTTTAGCTTCAGCTGCTATTTTGATCAAAGATCGAATTTTCATTATCAGAATTGAACGTAACCTTGAGCGTCTGCTTGGAAAGCCTCACACTCAACGATGTCCGAGCGAAATTCGCCGAAACTTGCGATTTTCGTGCTACATAAGAGCTACATCATAAACTTATCCGAAATCAATTTTCGTTTCAGATTTGACGTTGCAGGGCGAGATTGCTTCTTTGAAGATAACTCTCTCTGAGAACGTTTTCGATTCGGAATTCGCCGTAAGAGCGTTTTCGTTACGAAATGGTACAATTTCGATCCAAATTGATCCTTCACGCTAAATTTATCGCTTCACCCGACAATGCGAGTTTGCGTTAAAATAACTCTCTCTCTCTCATTTTCTACTATTTCTACTATTTCGTCACCGATTTTACGATTTTTGTCGAAAAGTTACAATTTTAATCGAAATCGATATTTCATGGCTCAATTTGACATAATTTGGTGAGTTTTGTTGGATTCGGTCTGTGTATTTCAATTTTTTGAACCCGAATTCGCGTTTTTAGCTTCAGCTGCTATTTTGATCAAAATCGAATTTTCGTGTCAGAATTGAACGTAACTGACGAGCGTCTGCTTGAAAGACTCACTTTCAACGATGTCGAAGCAGAATTCGCCGAAACTTGCGATTTTCGTGCTACATAAGAGCTACATCATAAACTTATCGAAATCAATTTTCGTTTCGGAATTTGACGTTGCAGGGCGAGATTGTGTTGGATAACTCTCTCTGAGAACGTTTTCGATTCGGAATTCGCCGTAAGAGCGTTTTCGTTACGAAATGGTACAATTTCGATCAAATTGATCCTTCACGCTAGAATTTATCATACGACAATGCGAGTTTGCGTTAGAATAACTCTCTCTCTCTCATTTTCTACTATTTCTACTATTTCGTCACCGATTTACGATTTTGTCGAAAAGTTACAATTTTAATCGAAATCGATATTTCATGGCTCAATTTGACATAATTTGGTGAGTTTTGTTGGATTCGGTCTGTGTATTTCAATTTTGAACCCGAATTCGCGTTTTTAGCTTCGAAAAGCTGCTATTTTGATCAAAATCGAATTTTCGTGTCAGAATTGAACGTAACTGACGAGCGTCTGCTTGAAAGACTCACTTTCAACGATGTCGAAGCAGAATTCGCCGAAACTTGCGATTTTCGTGCTACATAAGAGCTACATCATAAACTTATCGAAATCAATTTTTCGTTTCGGAATTTGACGTTGCAGGGCGAGATTGTGTTGGATAACTCTCTCTGAGAACGTTTTCGATTCGGAATTCGCCGTAAGAGCGTTTTCGTTACGAAATGGTACAATTTCGATCAAATTGATCCTTCACGCTAGAATTTATCATACGACAATGCGAGTTTGCGTTAGAATAACTCTCTCTCTCTCATTTTCTACTATTTCTACTATTTCGTCACCGATTTACGATTTTTGTCGAAAAGTTACAATTTTAATCGAAATCGATATTTCATGGCTCAATTTGACATAATTTGGTGAGTTTTTGTTGGATTCGGTCTGTGTATTTCAATTTTTGAACCCGAATTCGCGTTTTTAGCTTCAGCTGCTATTTTGATCAAAATCGAATTTTCGTGTCAGAATTGAACGTAACTGACGAGCGTCTGCTTGAAAGACTCACTTTCAACGATGTCGAAGCAGAATTCGCCGAAACTTGCGATTTTCGTGCTACATAAGAGCTACATCATAAACTTATCGAAATCAATTTTTCGTTTCGGAATTTGACGTTGCAGGGCGAGATTGTGTTGGATAACTCTCTCTGAGAACGTTTTCGATTCGGAATTCGCCGTAAGAGCGTTTTTCGTTACGAAATGGTACAATTTCGATCCAAATTGATCCTTCACGCTAGAATTTATCATACGACAATGCGAGTTTGCGTTAGAATAACTCTCTCTCTCTCATTTTCTACTATTTCTACTATTTCGTCACCGATTTACGATTTTTGTCGAAAAGTTACAATTTTAATCGAAATCGATATTTCATGGCTCAATTTGACATAATTTGGTGAGTTTTTGTTGGATTCGGTCTGTGTATTTCAATTTTTGAACCCGAATTCGCGTTTTTAGCTTCAGCTGCTATTTTGATCAAAATCGAATTTTCGTGTCAGAATTGAACGTAACTGACGAGCGTCTGCTTGAAAGACTCACTTTCAACGATGTCGAAGCAGAATTCGCCGAAACTTGCGATTTTCGTGCTACATAAGAGCTACATCATAAACTTATCGAAATCAATTTTTCGTTTCGGAATTTGACGTTGCAGGGCGAGATTGTGTTGGATAACTCTCTCTGAGAACGTTTTCGATTCGGAATTCGCCGTAAGAGCGTTTTCGTTACGAAATGGTACAATTTCGATCCAAATTGATCCTTCACGCTAGAATTTATCATACGACAATGCGAGTTTGCGTTAGAATAACTCTCTCTCTCTCATTTTCTACTATTTCTACTATTTCGTCACCGATTTACGATTTTTGTCGAAAAGTTACAATTTTAATCGAAATCGATATTTCATGGCTCAATTTGACATAATTTGGTGAGTTTTGTTGGATTCGGTCTGTGTATTTCAATTTTTGAACCCGAATTCGCGTTTTTAGCTTCGAAAAGCTGCTATTTTGATCAAAATCGAATTTTCGTGTCAGAATTGAACGTAACTGACGAGCGTCTGCTTGAAAGACTCACTTTCAACGATGTCGAAGCAGAATTCGCCGAAACTTGCGATTTTCGTGCTACATAAGAGCTACATCATAAACTTATCGAAATCAATTTTTCGTTTCGGAATTTGACGTTGCAGGGCGAGATTGTGTTGGATAACTCTCTCTGAGAACGTTTTCGATTCGGAATTCGCCGTAAGAGCGTTTTCGTTACGAAATGGTACAATTTCGATCCAAATTGATCCTTCACGCTAGAATTTATCATACGACAATGCGAGTTTGCGTTAGAATAACTCTCTCTCTCTCATTTTCTACTATTTCTACTATTTCGTCACCGATTTACGATTTTTGTCGAAAAGTTACAATTTTAATCGAAATCGATATTTCATGGCTCAATTTGACATAATTTGGTGAGTTTTTGTTGGATTCGGTCTGTGTATTTCAATTTTGAACCCGAATTCGCGTTTTTAGCTTCGAAAAGCTGCTATTTTGATCAAAATCGAATTTTCGTGTCAGAATTGAACGTAACTGACGAGCGTCTGCTTGAAAGACTCACTTTCAACGATGTCGAAGCAGAATTCGCCGAAACTTGCGATTTTCGTGCTACATAAGAGCTACATCATAAACTTATCGAAATCAATTTTTCGTTTCGGAATTTGACGTTGCAGGGCGAGATTGTGTTGGATAACTCTCTCTGAGAACGTTTTCGATTCGGAATTCGCCGTAAGAGCGTTTTTCGTTACGAAATGGTACAATTTCGATCAAACTTGATCCTTCACGCTAGAATTTATCATACGACAATGCGAGTTTGCGTTAGAATAACTCTCTCTCTCTCATTTTCTACTATTTCTACTATTTCGTCACCGATTTACGATTTTTGTCGAAAAGTTACAATTTTAATCGAAATCGATATTTCATGGCTCAATTTGACATAATTTGGTGAGTTTTTTGTTGGATTCGGTCTGTGTATTTCAATTTTTGAACCCGAATTCGCGTTTTTAGCTTCGAAAAGCTGCTATTTTGATCAAAATCGAATTTTCGTGTCAGAATTGAACGTAACTGACGAGCGTCTGCTTGAAGACTCACTTTCAACGATGTCGAAGCAGAATTCGCCGAAACTTGCGATTTTCGTGCTACATAAGAGCTACATCATAAACTTATCGAAATCAATTTTTCGTTTCGGAATTTGACGTTGCAGGGCGAGATTGTGTTGGATAACTCTCTCTGAGAACGTTTTCGATTCGGAATTCGCCGTAAGAGCGTTTTCGTTACGAAATGGTACAATTTCGATCAAATTGATCCTTCACGCTAGAATTTATCATACGACAATGCGAGTTTGCGTTAGAATAACTCTCTCTCTCTCATTTTCTACTATTTCTACTATTTCGTCACCGATTTACGATTTTTGTCGAAAAGTTACAATTTTAATCGAAATCGATATTTCATGGCTCAATTTGACATAATTTGGTGAGTTTTTGTTGGATTCGGTCTGTGTATTTCAATTTTGAACCCGAATTCGCGTTTTTAGCTTCGAAAAGCTGCTATTTTGATCAAAATCGAATTTTCGTGTCAGAATTGAACGTAACTGACGAGCGTCTGCTTGAAAGACTCACTTTCAACGATGTCGAAGCAGAATTCGCCGAAACTTGCGATTTTCGTGCTACATAAGAGCTACATCATAAACTTATCGAAATCAATTTTTCGTTTCGGAATTTGACGTTGCAGGGCGAGATTGTGTTGGATAACTCTCTCTGAGAACGTTTTCGATTCGGAATTCGCCGTAAGAGCGTTTTTCGTTACGAAATGGTACAATTTCGATCCAAATTGATCCTTCACGCTAGAATTTATCATACGACAATGCGAGTTTGCGTTAGAATAACTCTCTCTCTCTCATTTTCTACTATTTCTACTATTTCGTCACCGATTTACGATTTTTGTCGAAAAGTTACAATTTTAATCGAAATCGATATTTCATGGCTCAATTTGACATAATTTGGTGAGTTTTTGTTGGATTCGGTCTGTGTATTTCAATTTTTGAACCCGAATTCGCGTTTTTAGCTTCGAAAAGCTGCTATTTTGATCAAAATCGAATTTTCGTGTCAGAATTGAACGTAACTGACGAGCGTCTGCTTGAAAGACTCACTTTCAACGATGTCGAAGCAGAATTCGCCGAAACTTGCGATTTTCGTGCTACATAAGAGCTACATCATAAACTTATCGAAATCAATTTTTCGTTTCGGAATTTGACGTTGCAGGGCGAGATTGTGTTGGATAACTCTCTCTGAGAACGTTTTCGATTCGGAATTCGCCGTAAGAGCGTTTTCGTTACGAAATGGTACAATTTCGATCCAAATTGATCCTTCACGCTAGAATTTATCATACGACAATGCGAGTTTGCGTTAGAATAACTCTCTCTCTCTCATTTTCTACTATTTCTACTATTTCGTCACCGATTTACGATTTTTGTCGAAAAGTTACAATTTTAATCGAAATCGATATTTCATGGCTCAATTTGACATAATTTGGTGAGTTTTGTTGGATTCGGTCTGTGTATTTCAATTTTTGAACCCGAATTCGCGTTTTTAGCTTCGAAAAGCTGCTATTTTGATCAAAATCGAATTTTCGTGTCAGAATTGAACGTAACTGACGAGCGTCTGCTTGAAAGACTCACTTTCAACGATGTCGAAGCAGAATTCGCCGAAACTTGCGATTTTCGTGCTACATAAGAGCTACATCATAAACTTATCGAAATCAATTTTTCGTTTCGGAATTTGACGTTGCAGGGCGAGATTGTGTTGGATAACTCTCTCTGAGAACGTTTTCGATTCGGAATTCGCCGTAAGAGCGTTTTTCGTTACGAAATGGTACAATTTCGATCCAAATTGATCCTTCACGCTAGAATTTATCATACGACAATGCGAGTTTGCGTTAGAATAACTCTCTCTCTCTCATTTTCTACTATTTCTACTATTTCGTCACCGATTTACGATTTTTGTCGAAAAGTTACAATTTTAATCGAAATCGATATTTCATGGCTCAATTTGACATAATTTGGTGAGTTTTTGTTGGATTCGGTCTGTGTATTTCAATTTTTGAACCCGAATTCGCGTTTTTAGCTTCGAAAAGCTGCTATTTTGATCAAAATCGAATTTTCGTGTCAGAATTGAACGTAACTGACGAGCGTCTGCTTGAAAGACTCACTTTCAACGATGTCGAAGCAGAATTCGCCGAAACTTGCGATTTTCGTGCTACATAAGAGCTACATCATAAACTTATCGAAATCAATTTTTCGTTTCGGAATTTGACGTTGCAGGGCGAGATTGTGTTGGATAACTCTCTCTGAGAACGTTTTCGATTCGGAATTCGCCGTAAGAGCGTTTTTCGTTACGAAATGGTACAATTTCGATCAAATTGATCCTTCACGCTAGAATTTATCATACGACAATGCGAGTTTGCGTTAGAATAACTCTCTCTCTCTCATTTTCTACTATTTCTACTATTTCGTCACCGATTTACGATTTTTGTCGAAAAGTTACAATTTTAATCGAAATCGATATTTCATGGCTCAATTTGACATAATTTGGTGAGTTTTTGTTGGATTCGGTCTGTGTATTTCAATTTTGAACCCGAATTCGCGTTTTTAGCTTCGAAAAGCTGCTATTTTGATCAAAATCGAATTTTCGTGTCAGAATTGAACGTAACTGACGAGCGTCTGCTTGAAAGACTCACTTTCAACGATGTCGAAGCAGAATTCGCCGAAACTTGCGATTTTCGTGCTACATAAGAGCTACATCATAAACTTATCGAAATCAATTTTTCGTTTCGGAATTTGACGTTGCAGGGCGAGATTGTGTTGGATAACTCTCTCTGAGAACGTTTTCGATTCGGAATTCGCCGTAAGAGCGTTTTTCGTTACGAAATGGTACAATTTCGATCCAAATTGATCCTTCACGCTAGAATTTATCATACGACAATGCGAGTTTGCGTTAGAATAACTCTCTCTCTCTCATTTTCTACTATTTCTACTATTTCGTCACCGATTTACGATTTTTGTCGAAAAGTTACAATTTTAATCGAAATCGATATTTCATGGCTCAATTTGACATAATTTGGTGAGTTTTTGTTGGATTCGGTCTGTGTATTTCAATTTTGAACCCGAATTCGCGTTTTTAGCTTCAGCTGCTATTTTGATCAAAATCGAATTTTCGTGTCAGAATTGAACGTAACTGACGAGCGTCTGCTTGAAAGACTCACTTTCAACGATGTCGAAGCAGAATTCGCCGAAACTTGCGATTTTCGTGCTACATAAGAGCTACATCATAAACTTATCGAAATCAATTTTTCGTTTCGGAATTTGACGTTGCAGGGCGAGATTGTGTTGGATAACTCTCTCTGAGAACGTTTTCGATTCGGAATTCGCCGTAAGAGCGTTTTTCGTTACGAAATGGTACAATTTCGATCCAAATTGATCCTTCACGCTAGAATTTATCATACGACAATGCGAGTTTGCGTTAGAATAACTCTCTCTCTCTCATTTTCTACTATTTCTACTATTTCGTCACCGATTTACGATTTTTGTCGAAAAGTTACAATTTTAATCGAAATCGATATTTCATGGCTCAATTTGACATAATTTGGTGAGTTTTTGTTGGATTCGGTCTGTGTATTTCAATTTTTGAACCCGAATTCGCGTTTTTAGCTTCGAAAAGCTGCTATTTTGATCAAAATCGAATTTTCGTGTCAGAATTGAACGTAACTGACGAGCGTCTGCTTGAAAGACTCACTTTCAACGATGTCGAAGCAGAATTCGCCGAAACTTGCGATTTTCGTGCTACATAAGAGCTACATCATAAACTTATCGAAATCAATTTTTCGTTTCGGAATTTGACGTTGCAGGGCGAGATTGTGTTGGATAACTCTCTCTGAGAACGTTTTCGATTCGGAATTCGCCGTAAGAGCGTTTTCGTTACGAAATGGTACAATTTCGATCCAAATTGATCCTTCACGCTAGAATTTATCATACGACAATGCGAGTTTGCGTTAGAATAACTCTCTCTCTCTCATTTTCTACTATTTCTACTATTTCGTCACCGATTTACGATTTTTGTCGAAAAGTTACAATTTTAATCGAAATCGATATTTCATGGCTCAATTTGACATAATTTGGTGAGTTTTTGTTGGATTCGGTCTGTGTATTTCAATTTTGAACCCGAATTCGCGTTTTTAGCTTCAGCTGCTATTTTGATCAAAATCGAATTTTCGTGTCAGAATTGAACGTAACTGACGAGCGTCTGCTTGAAAGACTCACTTTCAACGATGTCGAAGCAGAATTCGCCGAAACTTGCGATTTTCGTGCTACATAAGAGCTACATCATAAACTTATCGAAATCAATTTTTCGTTTCGGAATTTGACGTTGCAGGGCGAGATTGTGTTGGATAACTCTCTCTGAGAACGTTTTCGATTCGGAATTCGCCGTAAGAGCGTTTTTCGTTACGAAATGGTACAATTTCGATCCAAATTGATCCTTCACGCTAGAATTTATCATACGACAATGCGAGTTTGCGTTAGAATAACTCTCTCTCTCTCATTTTCTACTATTTCTACTATTTCGTCACCGATTTACGATTTTTGTCGAAAAGTTACAATTTTAATCGAAATCGATATTTCATGGCTCAATTTGACATAATTTGGTGAGTTTTGTTGGATTCGGTCTGTGTATTTCAATTTTTGAACCCGAATTCGCGTTTTTAGCTTCGAAAAGCTGCTATTTTGATCAAAATCGAATTTTCGTGTCAGAATTGAACGTAACTGACGAGCGTCTGCTTGAAAGACTCACTTTCAACGATGTCGAAGCAGAATTCGCCGAAACTTGCGATTTTCGTGCTACATAAGAGCTACATCATAAACTTATCGAAATCAATTTTTCGTTTCGGAATTTGACGTTGCAGGGCGAGATTGTGTTGGATAACTCTCTCTGAGAACGTTTTCGATTCGGAATTCGCCGTAAGAGCGTTTTTCGTTACGAAATGGTACAATTTCGATCCAAATTGATCCTTCACGCTAGAATTTATCATACGACAATGCGAGTTTGCGTTAGAATAACTCTCTCTCTCTCATTTTCTACTATTTCTACTATTTCGTCACCGATTTACGATTTTTGTCGAAAAGTTACAATTTTAATCGAAATCGATATTTCATGGCTCAATTTGACATAATTTGGTGAGTTTTGTTGGATTCGGTCTGTGTATTTCAATTTTGAACCCGAATTCGCGTTTTTAGCTTCGAAAAGCTGCTATTTTGATCAAAATCGAATTTTCGTGTCAGAATTGAACGTAACTGACGAGCGTCTGCTTGAAAGACTCACTTTCAACGATGTCGAAGCAGAATTCGCCGAAACTTGCGATTTTCGTGCTACATAAGAGCTACATCATAAACTTATCGAAATCAATTTTTCGTTTCGGAATTTGACGTTGCAGGGCGAGATTGTGTTGGATAACTCTCTCTGAGAACGTTTTCGATTCGGAATTCGCCGTAAGAGCGTTTTTCGTTACGAAATGGTACAATTTCGATCCAAATTGATCCTTCACGCTAGAATTTATCATACGACAATGCGAGTTTGCGTTAGAATAACTCTCTCTCTCTCATTTTCTACTATTTCTACTATTTCGTCACCGATTTACGATTTTTGTCGAAAAGTTACAATTTTAATCGAAATCGATATTTCATGGCTCAATTTGACATAATTTGGTGAGTTTTTGTTGGATTCGGTCTGTGTATTTCAATTTTTGAACCCGAATTCGCGTTTTTAGCTTCGAAAAGCTGCTATTTTGATCAAAATCGAATTTTCGTGTCAGAATTGAACGTAACTGACGAGCGTCTGCTTGAAAGACTCACTTTCAACGATGTCGAAGCAGAATTCGCCGAAACTTGCGATTTTCGTGCTACATAAGAGCTACATCATAAACTTATCGAAATCAATTTTTCGTTTCGGAATTTGACGTTGCAGGGCGAGATTGTGTTGGATAACTCTCTCTGAGAACGTTTTCGATTCGGAATTCGCCGTAAGGCGTTTTTCGTTACGAAATGGTACAATTTCGATCAAATTGATCCTTCACGCTAGAATTTATCATACGACAATGCGAGTTTGCGTTAGAATAACTCTCTCTCTCTCATTTTCTACTATTTCTACTATTTCGTCACCGATTTACGATTTTTGTCGAAAAGTTACAATTTTAATCGAAATCGATATTTCATGGCTCAATTTGACATAATTTGGTGAGTTTTGTTGGATTCGGTCTGTGTATTTCAATTTTGAACCCGAATTCGCGTTTTTAGCTTCAGCTGCTATTTTGATCAAAATCGAATTTTCGTGTCAGAATTGAACGTAACTGACGAGCGTCTGCTTGAAAGACTCACTTTCAACGATGTCGAAGCAGAATTCGCCGAAACTTGCGATTTTCGTGCTACATAAGAGCTACATCATAAACTTATCGAAATCAATTTTTCGTTTCGGAATTTGACGTTGCAGGGCGAGATTGTGTTGGATAACTCTCTCTGAGAACGTTTTCGATTCGGAATTCGCCGTAAGAGCGTTTTCGTTACGAAATGGTACAATTTCGATCAAATTGATCCTTCACGCTAGAATTTATCATACGACAATGCGAGTTTGCGTTAGAATAACTCTCTCTCTCTCATTTTCTACTATTTCTACTATTTCGTCACCGATTTACGATTTTTGTCGAAAGTTACAATTTTAATCGAAATCGATATTTCATGGCTCAATTTGACATAATTTGGTGAGTTTTTGTTGGATTCGGTCTGTGTATTTCAATTTTGAACCCGAATTCGCGTTTTTAGCTTCAGCTGCTATTTTGATCAAAATCGAATTTTCGTGTCAGAATTGAACGTAACTGACGAGCGTCTGCTTGAAAGACTCACTTTCAACGATGTCGAAGCAGAATTCGCCGAAACTTGCGATTTTCGTGCTACATAAGAGCTACATCATAAACTTATCGAAATCAATTTTTCGTTTCGGAATTTGACGTTGCAGGGCGAGATTGTGTTGGATAACTCTCTCTGAGAACGTTTTCGATTCGGAATTCGCCGTAAGGGCGTTTTTCGTTACGAAATGGTACAATTTCGATCCAAATTGATCCTTCACGCTAGAATTTATCATACGACAATGCGAGTTTGCGTTAGAATAACTCTCTCTCTCTCATTTTCTACTATTTCTACTATTTCGTCACCGATTTACGATTTTGTCGAAAAGTTACAATTTTAATCGAAATCGATATTTCATGGCTCAATTTGACATAATTTGGTGAGTTTTGTTGGATTCGGTCTGTGTATTTCAATTTTGAACCCGAATTCGCGTTTTTAGCTTCGAAAAGCTGCTATTTTGATCAAAATCGAATTTTCGTGTCAGAATTGAACGTAACTGACGAGCGTCTGCTTGAAAGACTCACTTTCAACGATGTCGAAGCAGAATTCGCCGAAACTTGCGATTTTCGTGCTACATAAGAGCTACATCATAAACTTATCGAAATCAATTTTTCGTTTCGGAATTTGACGTTGCAGGGCGAGATTGTGTTGGATAACTCTCTCTGAGAACGTTTTCGATTCGGAATTCGCCGTAAGAGCGTTTTTCGTTACGAAATGGTACAATTTCGATCCAAATTGATCCTTCACGCTAGAATTTATCATACGACAATGCGAGTTTGCGTTAGAATAACTCTCTCTCTCTCATTTTCTACTATTTCTACTATTTCGTCACCGATTTACGATTTTTGTCGAAAAGTTACAATTTTAATCGAAATCGATATTTCATGGCTCAATTTGACATAATTTGGTGAGTTTTTGTTGGATTCGGTCTGTGTATTTCAATTTTGAACCCGAATTCGCGTTTTTAGCTTCGAAAAGCTGCTATTTTGATCAAAATCGAATTTTCGTGTCAGAATTGAACGTAACTGACGAGCGTCTGCTTGAAAGACTCACTTTCAACGATGTCGAAGCAGAATTCGCCGAAACTTGCGATTTTCGTGCTACATAAGAGCTACATCATAAACTTATCGAAATCAATTTTTCGTTTCGGAATTTGACGTTGCAGGGCGAGATTGTGTTGGATAACTCTCTCTGAGAACGTTTTCGATTCGGAATTCGCCGTAAGAGCGTTTTTCGTTACGAAATGGTACAATTTCGATCCAAATTGATCCTTCACGCTAGAATTTATCATACGACAATGCGAGTTTGCGTTAGAATAACTCTCTCTCTCTCATTTTCTACTATTTCTACTATTTCGTCACCGATTTACGATTTTTGTCGAAAAGTTACAATTTTAATCGAAATCGATATTTCATGGCTCAATTTGACATAATTTGGTGAGTTTTTGTTGGATTCGGTCTGTGTATTTCAATTTTTGAACCCGAATTCGCGTTTTTAGCTTCGAAAAGCTGCTATTTTGATCAAAATCGAATTTTCGTGTCAGAATTGAACGTAACTGACGAGCGTCTGCTTGAAAGACTCACTTTCAACGATGTCGAAGCAGAATTCGCCGAAACTTGCGATTTTCGTGCTACATAAGAGCTACATCATAAACTTATCGAAATCAATTTTTCGTTTCGGAATTTGACGTTGCAGGGCGAGATTGTGTTGGATAACTCTCTCTGAGAACGTTTTCGATTCGGAATTCGCCGTAAGAGCGTTTTCGTTACGAAATGGTACAATTTCGATCCAAATTGATCCTTCACGCTAGAATTTATCATACGACAATGCGAGTTTGCGTTAGAATAACTCTCTCTCTCTCATTTTCTACTATTTCTACTATTTCGTCACCGATTTACGATTTTTGTCGAAAAGTTACAATTTTAATCGAAATCGATATTTCATGGCTCAATTTGACATAATTTGGTGAGTTCTTGTTGGATTCGGTCTGTGTATTTCAATTTTGAACCCGAATTCGCGTTTTTAGCTTCAGCTGCTATTTTGATCAAAATCGAATTTTCGTGTCAGAATTGAACGTAACTGACGAGCGTCTGCTTGAAAGACTCACTTTCAACGATGTCGAAGCAGAATTCGCCGAAACTTGCGATTTTCGTGCTACATAAGAGCTACATCATAAACTTATCGAAATCAATTTTTCGTTTCGGAATTTGACGTTGCAGGGCGAGATTGTGTTGGATAACTCTCTCTGAGAACGTTTTCGATTCGGAATTCGCCGTAAGAGCGGTTTCGTTACGAAATGGTACAATTTCGATCCAAATTGATCCTTCACGCTAGAATTTATCATACGACAATGCGAGTTTGCGTTAGAATAACTCTCTCTCTCTCATTTTCTACTATTTCTACTATTTCGTCACCGATTTACGATTTTTGTCGAAAAGTTACAATTTTAATCGAAATCGATATTTCATGGCTCAATTTGACATAATTTGGTGAGTTTTTGTTGGATTCGGTCTGTGTATTTCAATTTTTGAACCCGAATTCGCGTTTTTAGCTTCGAAAAGCTGCTATTTTGATCAAAATCGAATTTTCGTGTCAGAATTGAACGTAACTGACGAGCGTCTGCTTGAAAGACTCACTTTCAACGATGTCGAAGCAGAATTCGCCGAAACTTGCGATTTTCGTGCTACATAAGAGCTACATCATAAACTTATCGAAATCAATTTTTCGTTTCGGAATTTGACGTTGCAGGGCGAGATTGTGTTGGATAACTCTCTCTGAGAACGTTTTCGATTCGGAATTCGCCGTAAGAGCGTTTTTCGTTACGAAATGGTACAATTTCGATCCAAATTGATCCTTCACGCTAGAATTTATCATACGACAATGCGAGTTTGCGTTAGAATAACTCTCTCTCTCTCATTTTCTACTATTTCTACTATTTCGTCACCGATTTACGATTTTTGTCGAAAAGTTACAATTTTAATCGAAATCGATATTTCATGGCTCAATTTGACATAATTTGGTGAGTTTTTGTTGGATTCGGTCTGTGTATTTCAATTTTGAACCCGAATTCGCGTTTTTAGCTTCGAAAAGCTGCTATTTTGATCAAAATCGAATTTTCGTGTCAGAATTGAACGTAACTGACGAGCGTCTGCTTGAAAGACTCACTTTCAACGATGTCGAAGCAGAATTCGCCGAAACTTGCGATTTTCGTGCTACATAAGAGCTACATCATAAACTTATCGAAATCAATTTTTCGTTTCGGAATTTGACGTTGCAGGGCGAGATTGTGTTGGATAACTCTCTCTGAGAACGTTTTCGATTCGGAATTCGCCGTAAGAGCGTTTTTCGTTACGAAATGGTACAATTTCGATCCAAATTGATCCTTCACGCTAGAATTTATCATACGACAATGCGAGTTTGCGTTAGAATAACTCTCTCTCTCTCATTTTCTACTATTTCTACTATTTCGTCACCGATTTACGATTTTTGTCGAAAAGTTACAATTTTAATCGAAATCGATATTTCATGGCTCAATTTGACATAATTTGGTGAGTTTTTGTTGGATTCGGTCTGTGTATTTCAATTTTGAACCCGAATTCGCGTTTTTAGCTTCGAAAAGCTGCTATTTTGATCAAAATCGAATTTTCGTGTCAGAATTGAACGTAACTGACGAGCGTCTGCTTGAAAGACTCACTTTCAACGATGTCGAAGCAGAATTCGCCGAAACTTGCGATTTTCGTGCTACATAAGAGCTACATCATAAACTTATCGAAATCAATTTTTCGTTTCGGAATTTGACGTTGCAGGGCGAGATTGTGTTGGATAACTCTCTCTGAGAACGTTTTCGATTCGGAATTCGCCGTAAGGCGTTTTTCGTTACGAAATGGTACAATTTCGATCCAAATTGATCCTTCACGCTAGAATTTATCATACGACAATGCGAGTTTGCGTTAGAATAACTCTCTCTCTCTCATTTTCTACTATTTCTACTATTTCGTCACCGATTTACGATTTTTGTCGAAAAGTTACAATTTTAATCGAAATCGATATTTCATGGCTCAATTTGACATAATTTGGTGAGTTTTTGTTGGATTCGGTCTGTGTATTTCAATTTTTGAACCCGAATTCGCGTTTTTAGCTTCGAAAAGCTGCTATTTTGATCAAAATCGAATTTTCGTGTCAGAATTGAACGTAACTGACGAGCGTCTGCTTGAAAGACTCACTTTCAACGATGTCGAAGCAGAATTCGCCGAAACTTGCGATTTTCGTGCTACATAAGAGCTACATCATAAACTTATCGAAATCAATTTTTCGTTTCGGAATTTGACGTTGCAGGGCGAGATTGTGTTGGATAACTCTCTCTGAGAACGTTTTCGATTCGGAATTCGCCGTAAGAGCGTTTTTCGTTACGAAATGGTACAATTTCGATCCAAATTGATCCTTCACGCTAGAATTTATCATACGACAATGCGAGTTTGCGTTAGAATAACTCTCTCTCTCTCATTTTCTACTATTTCTACTATTTCGTCACCGATTTACGATTTTTGTCGAAAAGTTACAATTTTAATCGAAATCGATATTTCATGGCTCAATTTGACATAATTTGGTGAGTTTTGTTGGATTCGGTCTGTGTATTTCAATTTTTGAACCCGAATTCGCGTTTTTAGCTTCGAAAAGCTGCTATTTTGATCAAAATCGAATTTTCGTGTCAGAATTGAACGTAACTGACGAGCGTCTGCTTGAAAGACTCACTTTCAACGATGTCGAAGCAGAATTCGCCGAAACTTGCGATTTTCGTGCTACATAAGAGCTACATCATAAACTTATCGAAATCAATTTTTCGTTTCGGAATTTGACGTTGCAGGGCGAGATTGTGTTGGATAACTCTCTCTGAGAACGTTTTCGATTCGGAATTCGCCGTAAGAGCGTTTTCGTTACGAAATGGTACAATTTCGATCCAAATTGATCCTTCACGCTAGAATTTATCATACGACAATGCGAGTTTGCGTTAGAATAACTCTCTCTCTCTCATTTTCTACTATTTCTACTATTTCGTCACCGATTTACGATTTTTGTCGAAAAGTTACAATTTTAATCGAAATCGATATTTCATGGCTCAATTTGACATAATTTGGTGAGTTTTGTTGGATTCGGTCTGTGTATTTCAATTTTGAACCCGAATTCGCGTTTTTAGCTTCGAAAAGCTGCTATTTTGATCAAAATCGAATTTTCGTGTCAGAATTGAACGTAACTGACGAGCGTCTGCTTGAAAGACTCACTTTCAACGATGTCGAAGCAGAATTCGCCGAAACTTGCGATTTTCGTGCTACATAAGAGCTACATCATAAACTTATCGAAATCAATTTTTCGTTTCGGAATTTGACGTTGCAGGGCGAGATTGTGTTGGATAACTCTCTCTGAGAACGTTTTCGATTCGGAATTCGCCGTAAGAGCGTTTTTCGTTACGAAATGGTACAATTTCGATCCAAATTGATCCTTCACGCTAGAATTTATCATACGACAATGCGAGTTTGCGTTAGAATAACTCTCTCTCTCTCATTTTCTACTATTTCTACTATTTCGTCACCGATTTACGATTTTTGTCGAAAAGTTACAATTTTAATCGAAATCGATATTTCATGGCTCAATTTGACATAATTTGGTGAGTTTTTGTTGGATTCGGTCTGTGTATTTCAATTTTTGAACCCGAATTCGCGTTTTTAGCTTCGAAAAGCTGCTATTTTGATCAAAATCGAATTTTCGTGTCAGAATTGAACGTAACTGACGAGCGTCTGCTTGAAAGACTCACTTTCAACGATGTCGAAGCAGAATTCGCCGAAACTTGCGATTTTCGTGCTACATAAGAGCTACATCATAAACTTATCGAAATCAATTTTTCGTTTCGGAATTTGACGTTGCAGGGCGAGATTGTGTTGGATAACTCTCTCTGAGAACGTTTTCGATTCGGAATTCGCCGTAAGAGCGTTTTTCGTTACGAAATGGTACAATTTCGATCCAAATTGATCCTTCACGCTAGAATTTATCATACGACAATGCGAGTTTGCGTTAGAATAACTCTCTCTCTCTCATTTTCTACTATTTCTACTATTTCGTCACCGATTTACGATTTTTGTCGAAAAGTTACAATTTTAATCGAAATCGATATTTCATGGCTCAATTTGACATAATTTGGTGAGTTTTGTTGGATTCGGTCTGTGTATTTCAATTTTTGAACCCGAATTCGCGTTTTTAGCTTCGAAAAGCTGCTATTTTGATCAAAATCGAATTTTCGTGTCAGAATTGAACGTAACTGACGAGCGTCTGCTTGAAAGACTCACTTTCAACGATGTCGAAGCAGAATTCGCCGAAACTTGCGATTTTCGTGCTACATAAGAGCTACATCATAAACTTATCGAAATCAATTTTTCGTTTCGGAATTTGACGTTGCAGGGCGAGATTGTGTTGGATAACTCTCTCTGAGAACGTTTTCGATTCGGAATTCGCCGTAAGAGCGTTTTTCGTTACGAAATGGTACAATTTCGATCCAAATTGATCCTTCACGCTAGAATTTATCATACGACAATGCGAGTTTGCGTTAGAATAACTCTCTCTCTCTCATTTTCTACTATTTCTACTATTTCGTCACCGATTTACGATTTTTGTCGAAAAGTTACAATTTTAATCGAAATCGATATTTCATGGCTCAATTTGACATAATTTGGTGAGTTTTTGTTGGATTCGGTCTGTGTATTTCAATTTTGAACCCGAATTCGCGTTTTTAGCTTCGAAAAGCTGCTATTTTGATCAAAATCGAATTTTCGTGTCAGAATTGAACGTAACTGACGAGCGTCTGCTTGAAAGACTCACTTTCAACGATGTCGAAGCAGAATTCGCCGAAACTTGCGATTTTCGTGCTACATAAGAGCTACATCATAAACTTATCGAAATCAATTTTTCGTTTCGGAATTTGACGTTGCAGGGCGAGATTGTGTTGGATAACTCTCTCTGAGAACGTTTTCGATTCGGAATTCGCCGTAAGAGCGTTTTCGTTACGAAATGGTACAATTTCGATCCAAATTGATCCTTCACGCTAGAATTTATCATACGACAATGCGAGTTTGCGTTAGAATAACTCTCTCTCTCTCATTTTCTACTATTTCTACTATTTCGTCACCGATTTACGATTTTTGTCGAAAAGTTACAATTTTAATCGAAATCGATATTTCATGGCTCAATTTGACATAATTTGGTGAGTTTTTGTTGGATTCGGTCTGTGTATTTCAATTTTGAACCCGAATTCGCGTTTTTAGCTTCGAAAAGCTGCTATTTTGATCAAAATCGAATTTTCGTGTCAGAATTGAACGTAACTGACGAGCGTCTGCTTGAAAGACTCACTTTCAACGATGTCGAAGCAGAATTCGCCGAAACTTGCGATTTTCGTGCTACATAAGAGCTACATCATAAACTTATCGAAATCAATTTTTCGTTTCGGAATTTGACGTTGCAGGGCGAGATTGTGTTGGATAACTCTCTCTGAGAACGTTTTCGATTCGGAATTCGCCGTAAGAGCGTTTTCGTTACGAAATGGTACAATTTCGATCCAAATTGATCCTTCACGCTAGAATTTATCATACGACAATGCGAGTTTGCGTTAGAATAACTCTCTCTCTCTCATTTTCTACTATTTCTACTATTTCGTCACCGATTTACGATTTTTGTCGAAAAGTTACAATTTTAATCGAAATCGATATTTCATGGCTCAATTTGACATAATTTGGTGAGTTTTTGTTGGATTCGGTCTGTGTATTTCAATTTTGAACCCGAATTCGCGTTTTTAGCTTCGAAAAGCTGCTATTTTGATCAAAATCGAATTTTCGTGTCAGAATTGAACGTAACTGACGAGCGTCTGCTTGAAAGACTCACTTTCAACGATGTCGAAGCAGAATTCGCCGAAACTTGCGATTTTCGTGCTACATAAGAGCTACATCATAAACTTATCGAAATCAATTTTTCGTTTCGGAATTTGACGTTGCAGGGCGAGATTGTGTTGGATAACTCTCTCTGAGAACGTTTTCGATTCGGAATTCGCCGTAAGAGCGTTTTCGTTACGAAATGGTACAATTTCGATCCAAATTGATCCTTCACGCTAGAATTTATCATACGACAATGCGAGTTTGCGTTAGAATAACTCTCTCTCTCTCATTTTCTACTATTTCTACTATTTCGTCACCGATTTACGATTTTTGTCGAAAAGTTACAATTTTAATCGAAATCGATATTTCATGGCTCAATTTGACATAATTTGGTGAGTTTTTGTTGGATTCGGTCTGTGTATTTCAATTTTTGAACCCGAATTCGCGTTTTTAGCTTCGAAAAGCTGCTATTTTGATCAAAATCGAATTTTCGTGTCAGAATTGAACGTAACTGACGAGCGTCTGCTTGAAAGACTCACTTTCAACGATGTCGAAGCAGAATTCGCCGAAACTTGCGATTTTCGTGCTACATAAGAGCTACATCATAAACTTATCGAAATCAATTTTTCGTTTCGGAATTTGACGTTGCAGGGCGAGATTGTGTTGGATAACTCTCTCTGAGAACGTTTTCGATTCGGAATTCGCCGTAAGAGCGTTTTTCGTTACGAAATGGTACAATTTCGATCCAAATTGATCCTTCACGCTAGAATTTATCATACGACAATGCGAGTTTGCGTTAGAATAACTCTCTCTCTCTCATTTTCTACTATTTCTACTATTTCGTCACCGATTTACGATTTTTGTCGAAAAGTTACAATTTTAATCGAAATCGATATTTCATGGCTCAATTTGACATAATTTGGTGAGTTTTTGTTGGATTCGGTCTGTGTATTTCAATTTTTGAACCCGAATTCGCGTTTTTAGCTTCGAAAAGCTGCTATTTTGATCAAAATCGAATTTTCGTGTCAGAATTGAACGTAACTGACGAGCGTCTGCTTGAAAGACTCACTTTCAACGATGTCGAAGCAGAATTCGCCGAAACTTGCGATTTTCGTGCTACATAAGAGCTACATCATAAACTTATCGAAATCAATTTTTCGTTTCGGAATTTGACGTTGCAGGGCGAGATTGTGTTGGATAACTCTCTCTGAGAACGTTTTCGATTCGGAATTCGCCGTAAGAGCGTTTTTCGTTACGAAATGGTACAATTTCGATCCAAATTGATCCTTCACGCTAGAATTTATCATACGACAATGCGAGTTTGCGTTAGAATAACTCTCTCTCTCTCATTTTCTACTATTTCTACTATTTCGTCACCGATTTACGATTTTTGTCGAAAAGTTACAATTTTAATCGAAATCGATATTTCATGGCTCAATTTGACATAATTTGGTGAGTTTTTGTTGGATTCGGTCTGTGTATTTCAATTTTTGAACCCGAATTCGCGTTTTTAGCTTCGAAAAGCTGCTATTTTGATCAAAATCGAATTTTCGTGTCAGAATTGAACGTAACTGACGAGCGTCTGCTTGAAAGACTCACTTTCAACGATGTCGAAGCAGAATTCGCCGAAACTTGCGATTTTCGTGCTACATAAGAGCTACATCATAAACTTATCGAAATCAATTTTTCGTTTCGGAATTTGACGTTGCAGGGCGAGATTGTGTTGGATAACTCTCTCTGAGAACGTTTTCGATTCGGAATTCGCCGTAAGAGCGTTTTTCGTTACGAAATGGTACAATTTCGATCCAAATTGATCCTTCACGCTAGAATTTATCATACGACAATGCGAGTTTGCGTTAGAATAACTCTCTCTCTCTCATTTTCTACTATTTCTACTATTTCGTCACCGATTTACGATTTTTGTCGAAAAGTTACAATTTTAATCGAAATCGATATTTCATGGCTCAATTTGACATAATTTGGTGAGTTTTTGTTGGATTCGGTCTGTGTATTTCAATTTTTGAACCCGAATTCGCGTTTTTAGCTTCGAAAAGCTGCTATTTTGATCAAAATCGAATTTTCGTGTCAGAATTGAACGTAACTGACGAGCGTCTGCTTGAAAGACTCACTTTCAACGATGTCGAAGCAGAATTCGCCGAAACTTGCGATTTTCGTGCTACATAAGAGCTACATCATAAACTTATCGAAATCAATTTTTCGTTTCGGAATTTGACGTTGCAGGGCGAGATTGTGTTGGATAACTCTCTCTGAGAACGTTTTCGATTCGGAATTCGCCGTAAGAGCGTTTTTCGTTACGAAATGGTACAATTTCGATCCAAATTGATCCTTCACGCTAGAATTTATCATACGACAATGCGAGTTTGCGTTAGAATAACTCTCTCTCTCTCATTTTCTACTATTTCTACTATTTCGTCACCGATTTACGATTTTTGTCGAAAAGTTACAATTTTAATCGAAATCGATATTTCATGGCTCAATTTGACATAATTTGGTGAGTTTTTGTTGGATTCGGTCTGTGTATTTCAATTTTTGAACCCGAATTCGCGTTTTTAGCTTCGAAAAGCTGCTATTTTGATCAAAATCGAATTTTCGTGTCAGAATTGAACGTAACTGACGAGCGTCTGCTTGAAAGACTCACTTTCAACGATGTCGAAGCAGAATTCGCCGAAACTTGCGATTTTCGTGCTACATAAGAGCTACATCATAAACTTATCGAAATCAATTTTTCGTTTCGGAATTTGACGTTGCAGGGCGAGATTGTGTTGGATAACTCTCTCTGAGAACGTTTTCGATTCGGAATTCGCCGTAAGAGCGTTTTCGTTACGAAATGGTACAATTTCGATCAAATTGATCCTTCACGCTAGAATTTATCATACGACAATGCGAGTTTGCGTTAGAATAACTCTCTCTCTCTCATTTTCTACTATTTCTACTATTTCGTCACCGATTTACGATTTTTGTCGAAAAGTTACAATTTTAATCGAAATCGATATTTCATGGCTCAATTTGACATAATTTGGTGAGTTTTTGTTGGATTCGGTCTGTGTATTTCAATTTTTGAACCCGAATTCGCGTTTTTAGCTTCGAAAAGCTGCTATTTTGATCAAAATCGAATTTTCGTGTCAGAATTGAACGTAACTGACGAGCGTCTGCTTGAAAGACTCACTTTCAACGATGTCGAAGCAGAATTCGCCGAAACTTGCGATTTTCGTGCTACATAAGAGCTACATCATAAACTTATCGAAATCAATTTTTCGTTTCGGAATTTGA
The DNA here is from genome assembly GCF_029169275.1 of Apis cerana. NCBI lineage: Eukaryota > Metazoa > Arthropoda > Insecta > Hymenoptera > Apidae > Apis > Apis cerana. Next base: position 2,253,647 of record NC_083853.1, read on the forward strand.
CGTTGCAGGGCGAGATTGTGTTGGATAACTCTCTCTGAGAACGTTTTCGATTCGGAATTCGCCGTAAGAGCGTTTTTCGTTACGAAATGGTACAATTTCGATCCAAATTGATCCTTCACGCTAGAATTTATCATACGACAATGCGAGTTTGCGTTAGAATAACTCTCTCTCTCTCATTTTCTACTATTTCTACTATTTCGTCACCGATTTACGATTTTTGTCGAAAAGTTACAATTTTAATCGAAATCGATATTTCATGGCTCAATTTGACATAATTTGGTGAGTTTTTGTTGGATTCGGTCTGTGTATTTCAATTTTTGAACCCGAATTCGCGTTTTTAGCTTCGAAAAGCTGCTATTTTGATCAAAATCGAATTTTCGTGTCAGAATTGAACGTAACTGACGAGCGTCTGCTTGAAAGACTCACTTTCAACGATGTCGAAGCAGAATTCGCCGAAACTTGCGATTTTCGTGCTACATAAGAGCTACATCATAAACTTATCGAAATCAATTTTTCGTTTCGGAATTTGACGTTGCAGGGCGAGATTGTGTTGGATAACTCTCTCTGAGAACGTTTTCGATTCGGAATTCGCCGTAAGAGCGTTTTTCGTTACGAAATGGTACAATTTCGATCCAAATTGATCCTTCACGCTAGAATTTATCATACGACAATGCGAGTTTGCGTTAGAATAACTCTCTCTCTCTCATTTTCTACTATTTCTACTATTTCGTCACCGATTTACGATTTTTGTCGAAAAGTTACAATTTTAATCGAAATCGATATTTCATGGCTCAATTTGACATAATTTGGTGAGTTTTTGTTGGATTCGGTCTGTGTATTTCAATTTTGAACCCGAATTCGCGTTTTTAGCTTCGAAAAGCTGCTATTTTGATCAAAATCGAATTTTCGTGTCAGAATTGAACGTAACTGACGAGCGTCTGCTTGAAAGACTCACTTTCAACGATGTCGAAGCAGAATTCGCCGAAACTTGCGATTTTCGTGCTACATAAGAGCTACATCATAAACTTATCGAAATCAATTTTTCGTTTCGGAATTTGACGTTGCAGGGCGAGATTGTGTTGGATAACTCTCTCTGAGAACGTTTTCGATTCGGAATTCGCCGTAAGAGCGTTTTTCGTTACGAAATGGTACAATTTCGATCCAAATTGATCCTTCACGCTAGAATTTATCATACGACAATGCGAGTTTGCGTTAGAATAACTCTCTCTCTCTCATTTTCTACTATTTCTACTATTTCGTCACCGATTTACGATTTTTGTCGAAAAGTTACAATTTTAATCGAAATCGATATTTCATGGCTCAATTTGACATAATTTGGTGAGTTTTTGTTGGATTCGGTCTGTGTATTTCAATTTTTGAACCCGAATTCGCGTTTTTAGCTTCGAAAAGCTGCTATTTTGATCAAAATCGAATTTTCGTGTCAGAATTGAACGTAACTGACGAGCGTCTGCTTGAAAGACTCACTTTCAACGATGTCGAAGCAGAATTCGCCGAAACTTGCGATTTTCGTGCTACATAAGAGCTACATCATAAACTTATCGAAATCAATTTTTCGTTTCGGAATTTGACGTTGCAGGGCGAGATTGTGTTGGATAACTCTCTCTGAGAACGTTTTCGATTCGGAATTCGCCGTAAGAGCGTTTTTCGTTACGAAATGGTACAATTTCGATCCAAATTGATCCTTCACGCTAGAATTTATCATACGACAATGCGAGTTTGCGTTAGAATAACTCTCTCTCTCTCATTTTCTACTATTTCTACTATTTCGTCACCGATTTACGATTTTTGTCGAAAAGTTACAATTTTAATCGAAATCGATATTTCATGGCTCAATTTGACATAATTTGGTGAGTTTTTGTTGGATTCGGTCTGTGTATTTCAATTTTTGAACCCGAATTCGCGTTTTTAGCTTCGAAAAGCTGCTATTTTGATCAAAATCGAATTTTCGTGTCAGAATTGAACGTAACTGACGAGCGTCTGCTTGAAAGACTCACTTTCAACGATGTCGAAGCAGAATTCGCCGAAACTTGCGATTTTCGTGCTACATAAGAGCTACATCATAAACTTATCGAAATCAATTTTTCGTTTCGGAATTTGACGTTGCAGGGCGAGATTGTGTTGGATAACTCTCTCTGAGAACGTTTTCGATTCGGAATTCGCCGTAAGAGCGTTTTTCGTTACGAAATGGTACAATTTCGATCCAAATTGATCCTTCACGCTAGAATTTATCATACGACAATGCGAGTTTGCGTTAGAATAACTCTCTCTCTCTCATTTTCTACTATTTCTACTATTTCGTCACCGATTTACGATTTTTGTCGAAAAGTTACAATTTTAATCGAAATCGATATTTCATGGCTCAATTTGACATAATTTGGTGAGTTTTTGTTGGATTCGGTCTGTGTATTTCAATTTTTGAACCCGAATTCGCGTTTTTAGCTTCGAAAAGCTGCTATTTTGATCAAAATCGAATTTTCGTGTCAGAATTGAACGTAACTGACGAGCGTCTGCTTGAAAGACTCACTTTCAACGATGTCGAAGCAGAATTCGCCGAAACTTGCGATTTTCGTGCTACATAAGAGCTACATCATAAACTTATCGAAATCAATTTTTCGTTTCGGAATTTGACGTTGCAGGGCGAGATTGTGTTGGATAACTCTCTCTGAGAACGTTTTCGATTCGGAATTCGCCGTAAGAGCGTTTTTCGTTACGAAATGGTACAATTTCGATCCAAATTGATCCTTCACGCTAGAATTTATCATAAGACAATGCGAGTTTGCGTTAGAATAACTCTCTCTCTCTCTCATTTTCTACTATTTCTACTATTTCGTCACCGATTTACGATTTTTGTCGAAAAGTTACAATTTTAATCGAAATCGATATTTCATGGCTCAATTTGACATAATTTGGTGAGTTTTTGTTGGATTCGGTCTGTGTATTTCAATTTTTGAACCCGAATTCGCGTTTTTAGCTTCGAAAAGCTGCTATTTTGATCAAAATCGAATTTTCGTGTCAGAATTGAACGTAACTGACGAGCGTCTGCTTGAAAGACTCACTTTCAACGATGTCGAAGCAGAATTCGCCGAAACTTGCGATTTTCGTGCTACATAAGAGCTACATCATAAACTTATCGAAATCAATTTTTCGTTTCGGAATTTGACGTTGCAGGGCGAGATTGTGTTGGATAACTCTCTCTGAGAACGTTTTCGATTCGGAATTCGCCGTAAGAGCGTTTTTCGTTACGAAATGGTACAATTTCGATCCAAATTGATCCTTCACGCTAGAATTTATCATACGACAATGCGAGTTTGCGTTAGAATAACTCTCTCTCTCATTTTCTACTATTTCTACTATTTCGTCACCGATTTACGATTTTTGTCGAAAAGTTACAATTTTAATCGAAATCGATATTTCATGGCTCAATTTGACATAATTTGGTGAGTTTTTGTTGGATTCGGTCTGTGTATTTCAATTTTGAACCCGAATTCGCGTTTTTAGCTTCGAAAAGCTGCTATTTTGATCAAAATCGAATTTTCGTGTCAGAATTGAACGTAACTGACGAGCGTCTGCTTGAAAGACTCACTTTCAACGATGTCGAAGCAGAATTCGCCGAAACTTGCGATTTTCGTGCTACATAAGAGCTACATCATAAACTTATCGAAATCAATTTTTCGTTTCGGAATTTGACGTTGCAGGGCGAGATTGTGTTGGATAACTCTCTCTGAGAACGTTTTCGATTCGGAATTCGCCGTAAGAGCGTTTTCGTTACGAAATGGTACAATTTCGATCCAAATTGATCCTTCACGCTAGAATTTATCATACGACAATGCGAGTTTGCGTTAGAATAACTCTCTCTCTCTCATTTTCTACTATTTCTACTATTTCGTCACCGATTTACGATTTTTGTCGAAAAGTTACAATTTTAATCGAAATCGATATTTCATGGCTCAATTTGACATAATTTGGTGAGTTTTTGTTGGATTCGGTCTGTGTATTTCAATTTTTGAACCCGAATTCGCGTTTTTAGCTTCGAAAAGCTGCTATTTTGATCAAAATCGAATTTTCGTGTCAGAATTGAACGTAACTGACGAGCGTCTGCTTGAAAGACTCACTTTCAACGATGTCGAAGCAGAATTCGCCGAAACTTGCGATTTTCGTGCTACATAAGAGCTACATCATAAACTTATCGAAATCAATTTTTCGTTTCGGAATTTGACGTTGCAGGGCGAGATTGTGTTGGATAACTCTCTCTGAGAACGTTTTCGATTCGGAATTCGCCGTAAGAGCGTTTTTCGTTACGAAATGGTACAATTTCGATCCAAATTGATCCTTCACGCTAGAATTTATCATACGACAATGCGAGTTTGCGTTAGAATAACTCTCTCTCTCTCATTTTCTACTATTTCTACTATTTCGTCACCGATTTACGATTTTTGTCGAAAAGTTACAATTTTAATCGAAATCGATATTTCATGGCTCAATTTGACATAATTTGGTGAGTTTTTGTTGGATTCGGTCTGTGTATTTCAATTTTTGAACCCGAATTCGCGTTTTTAGCTTCGAAAAGCTGCTATTTTGATCAAAATCGAATTTTCGTGTCAGAATTGAACGTAACTGACGAGCGTCTGCTTGAAAGACTCACTTTCAACGATGTCGAAGCAGAATTCGCCGAAACTTGCGATTTTCGTGCTACATAAGAGCTACATCATAAACTTATCGAAATCAATTTTTCGTTTCGGAATTTGACGTTGCAGGGCGAGATTGTGTTGGATAACTCTCTCTGAGAACGTTTTCGATTCGGAATTCGCCGTAAGAGCGTTTTTCGTTACGAAATGGTACAATTTCGATCCAAATTGATCCTTCACGCTAGAATTTATCATACGACAATGCGAGTTTGCGTTAGAATAACTCTCTCTCTCTCATTTTCTACTATTTCTACTATTTCGTCACCGATTTACGATTTTTGTCGAAAAGTTACAATTTTAATCGAAATCGATATTTCATGGCTCAATTTGACATAATTTGGTGAGTTTTTGTTGGATTCGGTCTGTGTATTTCAATTTTTGAACCCGAATTCGCGTTTTTAGCTTCGAAAAGCTGCTATTTTGATCAAAATCGAATTTTCGTGTCAGAATTGAACGTAACTGACGAGCGTCTGCTTGAAAGACTCACTTTCAACGATGTCGAAGCAGAATTCGCCGAAACTTGCGATTTTCGTGCTACATAAGAGCTACATCATAAACTTATCGAAATCAATTTTTCGTTTCGGAATTTGACGTTGCAGGGCGAGATTGTGTTGGATAACTCTCTCTGAGAACGTTTTCGATTCGGAATTCGCCGTAAGAGCGTTTTTCGTTACGAAATGGTACAATTTCGATCCAAATTGATCCTTCACGCTAGAATTTATCATACGACAATGCGAGTTTGCGTTAGAATAACTCTCTCTCTCTCATTTTCTACTATTTCTACTATTTCGTCACCGATTTACGATTTTTGTCGAAAAGTTACAATTTTAATCGAAATCGATATTTCATGGCTCAATTTGACATAATTTGGTGAGTTTTTGTTGGATTCGGTCTGTGTATTTCAATTTTTGAACCCGAATTCGCGTTTTTAGCTTCGAAAAGCTGCTATTTTGATCAAAATCGAATTTTCGTGTCAGAATTGAACGTAACTGACGAGCGTCTGCTTGAAAGACTCACTTTCAACGATGTCGAAGCAGAATTCGCCGAAACTTGCGATTTTCGTGCTACATACTACATCATAAACTTATCGAAATCAATTTTTCGTTTCGGAATTTGACGTTGCAGGGCGAGATTGTGTTGGATAACTCTCTCTGAGAACGTTTTCGATTCGGAATTCGCCGTAAGAGCGTTTTCGTTACGAAATGGTACAATTTCGATCCAAATTGATCCTTCACGCTAGAATTTATCATACGACAATGCGAGTTTGCGTTAGAATAACTCTCTCTCTCTCATTTTCTACTATTTCTACTATTTCGTCACCGATTTACGATTTTTGTCGAAAAGTTACAATTTTAATCGAAATCGATATTTCATGGCTCAATTTGACATAATTTGGTGAGTTTTTGTTGGATTCGGTCTGTGTATTTCAATTTTTGAACCCGAATTCGCGTTTTTAGCTTCGAAAAGCTGCTATTTTGATCAAAATCGAATTTTCGTGTCAGAATTGAACGTAACTGACGAGCGTCTGCTTGAAAGACTCACTTTCAACGATGTCGAAGCAGAATTCGCCGAAACTTGCGATTTTCGTGCTACATAAGAGCTACATCATAAACTTATCGAAATCAATTTTTCGTTTCGGAATTTGACGTTGCAGGGCGAGATTGTGTTGGATAACTCTCTCTGAGAACGTTTTCGATTCGGAATTCGCCGTAAGAGCGTTTTTCGTTACGAAATGGTACAATTTCGATCCAAATTGATCCTTCACGCTAGAATTTATCATACGACAATGCGAGTTTGCGTTAGAATAACTCTCTCTCTCTCATTTTCTACTATTTCTACTATTTCGTCACCGATTTACGATTTTTGTCGAAAAGTTACAATTTTAATCGAAATCGATATTTCATGGCTCAATTTGACATAATTTGGTGAGTTTTTGTTGGATTCGGTCTGTGTATTTCAATTTTTGAACCCGAATTCGCGTTTTTAGCTTCGAAAAGCTGCTATTTTGATCAAAATCGAATTTTCGTGTCAGAATTGAACGTAACTGACGAGCGTCTGCTTGAAAGACTCACTTTCAACGATGTCGAAGCAGAATTCGCCGAAACTTGCGATTTTCGTGCTACATAAGAGCTACATCATAAACTTATCGAAATCAATTTTTCGTTTCGGAATTTGACGTTGCAGGGCGAGATTGTGTTGGATAACTCTCTCTGAGAACGTTTTCGATTCGGAATTCGCCGTAAGAGCGTTTTTCGTTACGAAATGGTACAATTTCGATCCAAATTGATCCTTCACGCTAGAATTTATCATACGACAATGCGAGTTTGCGTTAGAATAACTCTCTCTCTCTCATTTTCTACTATTTCTACTATTTCGTCACCGATTTACGATTTTTGTCGAAAAGTTACAATTTTAATCGAAATCGATATTTCATGGCTCAATTTGACATAATTTGGTGAGTTTTTGTTGGATTCGGTCTGTGTATTTCAATTTTTGAACCCGAATTCGCGTTTTTAGCTTCGAAAAGCTGCTATTTTGATCAAAATCGAATTTTCGTGTCAGAATTGAACGTAACTGACGAGCGTCTGCTTGAAAGACTCACTTTCAACGATGTCGAAGCAGAATTCGCCGAAACTTGCGATTTTCGTGCTACATAAGAGCTACATCATAAACTTATCGAAATCAATTTTTCGTTTCGGAATTTGACGTTGCAGGGCGAGATTGTGTTGGATAACTCTCTCTGAGAACGTTTTCGATTCGGAATTCGCCGTAAGAGCGTTTTCGTTACGAAATGGTACAATTTCGATCCAAATTGATCCTTCACGCTAGAATTTATCATACGACAATGCGAGTTTGCGTTAGAATAACTCTCTCTCTCTCATTTTCTACTATTTCTACTATTTCGTCACCGATTTACGATTTTTGTCGAAAAGTTACAATTTTAATCGAAATCGATATTTCATGGCTCAATTTGACATAATTTGGTGAGTTTTTGTTGGATTCGGTCTGTGTATTTCAATTTTTGAACCCGAATTCGCGTTTTTAGCTTCGAAAAGCTGCTATTTTGATCAAAATCGAATTTTCGTGTCAGAATTGAACGTAACTGACGAGCGTCTGCTTGAAAGACTCACTTTCAACGATGTCGAAGCAGAATTCGCCGAAACTTGCGATTTTCGTGCTACATAAGAGCTACATCATAAACTTATCGAAATCAATTTTTCGTTTCGGAATTTGACGTTGCAGGGCGAGATTGTGTTGGATAACTCTCTCTGAGAACGTTTTCGATTCGGAATTCGCCGTAAGAGCGTTTTTCGTTACGAAATGGTACAATTTCGATCCAAATTGATCCTTCACGCTAGAATTTATCATACGACAATGCGAGTTTGCGTTAGAATAACTCTCTCTCTCTCATTTTCTACTATTTCTACTATTTCGTCACCGATTTACGATTTTTGTCGAAAAGTTACAATTTTAATCGAAATCGATATTTCATGGCTCAATTTGACATAATTTGGTGAGTTTTTGTTGGATTCGGTCTGTGTATTTCAATTTTGAACCCGAATTCGCGTTTTTAGCTTCGAAAAGCTGCTATTTTGATCAAAATCGAATTTTCGTGTCAGAATTGAACGTAACTGACGAGCGTCTGCTTGAAAGACTCACTTTCAACGATGTCGAAGCAGAATTCGCCGAAACTTGCGATTTTCGTGCTACATAAGAGCTACATCATAAACTTATCGAAATCAATTTTTCGTTTCGGAATTTGACGTTGCAGGGCGAGATTGTGTTGGATAACTCTCTCTGAGAACGTTTTCGATTCGGAATTCGCCGTAAGAGCGTTTTTCGTTACGAAATGGTACAATTTCGATCCAAATTGATCCTTCACGCTAGAATTTATCATACGACAATGCGAGTTTGCGTTAGAATAACTCTCTCTCTCTCATTTTCTACTATTTCTACTATTTCGTCACCGATTTACGATTTTTGTCGAAAAGTTACAATTTTAATCGAAATCGATATTTCATGGCTCAATTTGACATAATTTGGTGAGTTTTTGTTGGATTCGGTCTGTGTATTTCAATTTTTGAACCCGAATTCGCGTTTTTAGCTTCGAAAAGCTGCTATTTTGATCAAAATCGAATTTTCGTGTCAGAATTGAACGTAACTGACGAGCGTCTGCTTGAAAGACTCACTTTCAACGATGTCGAAGCAGAATTCGCCGAAACTTGCGATTTTCGTGCTACATAAGAGCTACATCATAAACTTATCGAAATCAATTTTTCGTTTCGGAATTTGACGTTGCAGGGCGAGATTGTGTTGGATAACTCTCTCTGAGAACGTTTTCGATTCGGAATTCGCCGTAAGAGCGTTTTTCGTTACGAAATGGTACAATTTCGATCCAAATTGATCCTTCACGCTAGAATTTATCATACGACAATGCGAGTTTGCGTTAGAATAACTCTCTCTCTCTCATTTTCTACTATTTCTACTATTTCGTCACCGATTTACGATTTTTGTCGAAAAGTTACAATTTTAATCGAAATCGATATTTCATGGCTCAATTTGACATAATTTGGTGAGTTTTTGTTGGATTCGGTCTGTGTATTTCAATTTTTGAACCCGAATTCGCGTTTTTAGCTTCGAAAAGCTGCTATTTTGATCAAAATCGAATTTTCGTGTCAGAATTGAACGTAACTGACGAGCGTCTGCTTGAAAGACTCACTTTCAACGATGTCGAAGCAGAATTCGCCGAAACTTGCGATTTTCGTGCTACATAAGAGCTACATCATAAACTTATCGAAATCAATTTTTCGTTTCGGAATTTGACGTTGCAGGGCGAGATTGTGTTGGATAACTCTCTCTGAGAACGTTTTCGATTCGGAATTCGCCGTAAGAGCGTTTTTCGTTACGAAATGGTACAATTTCGATCCAAATTGATCCTTCACGCTAGAATTTATCATACGACAATGCGAGTTTGCGTTAGAATAACTCTCTCTCTCTCATTTTCTACTATTTCTACTATTTCGTCACCGATTTACGATTTTTGTCGAAAAGTTACAATTTTAATCGAAATCGATATTTCATGGCTCAATTTGACATAATTTGGTGAGTTTTTGTTGGATTCGGTCTGTGTATTTCAATTTTTGAACCCGAATTCGCGTTTTTAGCTTCGAAAAGCTGCTATTTTGATCAAAATCGAATTTTCGTGTCAGAATTGAACGTAACTGACGAGCGTCTGCTTGAAAGACTCACTTTCAACGATGTCGAAGCAGAATTCGCCGAAACTTGCGATTTTCGTGCTACATAAGAGCTACATCATAAACTTATCGAAATCAATTTTTCGTTTCGGAATTTGACGTTGCAGGGCGAGATTGTGTTGGATAACTCTCTCTGAGAACGTTTTCGATTCGGAATTCGCCGTAAGAGCGTTTTTCGTTACGAAATGGTACAATTTCGATCCAAATTGATCCTTCACGCTAGAATTTATCATACGACAATGCGAGTTTGCGTTAGAATAACTCTCTCTCTCTCATTTTCTACTATTTCTACTATTTCGTCACCGATTTACGATTTTTGTCGAAAAGTTACAATTTTAATCGAAATCGATATTTCATGGCTCAATTTGACATAATTTGGTGAGTTTTTGTTGGATTCGGTCTGTGTATTTCAATTTTTGAACCCGAATTCGCGTTTTTAGCTTCGAAAAGCTGCTATTTTGATCAAAATCGAATTTTCGTGTCAGAATTGAACGTAACTGACGAGCGTCTGCTTGAAAGACTCACTTTCAACGATGTCGAAGCAGAATTCGCCGAAACTTGCGATTTTCGTGCTACATAAGAGCTACATCATAAACTTATCGAAATCAATTTTTCGTTTCGGAATTTGACGTTGCAGGGCGAGATTGTGTTGGATAACTCTCTCTGAGAACGTTTTCGATTCGGAATTCGCCGTAAGAGCGTTTTTCGTTACGAAATGGTACAATTTCGATCCAAATTGATCCTTCACGCTAGAATTTATCATAAGACAATGCGAGTTTGCGTTAGAATAACTCTCTCTCTCTCTCATTTTCTACTATTTCTACTATTTCGTCACCGATTTACGATTTTTGTCGAAAAGTTACAATTTTAATCGAAATCGATATTTCATGGCTCAATTTGACATAATTTGGTGAGTTTTTGTTGGATTCGGTCTGTGTATTTCAATTTTTGAACCCGAATTCGCGTTTTTAGCTTCGAAAAGCTGCTATTTTGATCAAAATCGAATTTTCGTGTCAGAATTGAACGTAACTGACGAGCGTCTGCTTGAAAGACTCACTTTCAACGATGTCGAAGCAGAATTCGCCGAAACTTGCGATTTTCGTGCTACATAAGAGCTACATCATAAACTTATCGAAATCAATTTTTCGTTTCGGAATTTGACGTTGCAGGGCGAGATTGTGTTGGATAACTCTCTCTGAGAACGTTTTCGATTCGGAATTCGCCGTAAGAGCGTTTTTCGTTACGAAATGGTACAATTTCGATCCAAATTGATCCTTCACGCTAGAATTTATCATAAGACAATGCGAGTTTGCGTTAGAATAACTCTCTCTCTCTCTCATTTTCTACTATTTCTACTATTTCGTCACCGATTTACGATTTTTGTCGAAAAGTTACAATTTTAATCGAAATCGATATTTCATGGCTCAATTTGACATAATTTGGTGAGTTTTTGTTGGATTCGGTCTGTGTATTTCAATTTTTGAACCCGAATTCGCGTTTTTAGCTTCGAAAAGCTGCTATTTTGATCAAAATCGAATTTTCGTGTCAGAATTGAACGTAACTGACGAGCGTCTGCTTGAAAGACTCACTTTCAACGATGTCGAAGCAGAATTCGCCGAAACTTGCGATTTTCGTGCTACATAAGAGCTACATCATAAACTTATCGAAATCAATTTTTCGTTTCGGAATTTGACGTTGCAGGGCGAGATTGTGTTGGATAACTCTCTCTGAGAACGTTTTCGATTCGGAATTCGCCGTAAGAGCGTTTTTCGTTACGAAATGGTACAATTTCGATCCAAATTGATCCTTCACGCTAGAATTTATCATACGACAATGCGAGTTTGCGTTAGAATAACTCTCTCTCTCTCATTTTCTACTATTTCTACTATTTCGTCACCGATTTACGATTTTTGTCGAAAAGTTACAATTTTAATCGAAATCGATATTTCATGGCTCAATTTGACATAATTTGGTGAGTTTTTGTTGGATTCGGTCTGTGTATTTCAATTTTTGAACCCGAATTCGCGTTTTTAGCTTCGAAAAGCTGCTATTTTGATCAAAATCGAATTTTCGTGTCAGAATTGAACGTAACTGACGAGCGTCTGCTTGAAAGACTCACTTTCAACGATGTCGAAGCAGAATTCGCCGAAACTTGCGATTTTCGTGCTACATAAGAGCTACATCATAAACTTATCGAAATCAATTTTTCGTTTCGGAATTTGACGTTGCAGGGCGAGATTGTGTTGGATAACTCTCTCTGAGAACGTTTTCGATTCGGAATTCGCCGTAAGAGCGTTTTTCGTTACGAAATGGTACAATTTCGATCCAAATTGATCCTTCACGCTAGAATTTATCATACGACAATGCGAGTTTGCGTTAGAATAACTCTCTCTCTCTCATTTTCTACTATTTCTACTATTTCGTCACCGATTTACGATTTTTGTCGAAAAGTTACAATTTTAATCGAAATCGATATTTCATGGCTCAATTTGACATAATTTGGTGAGTTTTTGTTGGATTCGGTCTGTGTATTTCAATTTTTGAACCCGAATTCGCGTTTTTAGCTTCGAAAAGCTGCTATTTTGATCAAAATCGAATTTGTAAAGTGTATGAATACTTCTGCGACTGATTGTATACATAAAGTTCTTATTAACAAGTTAATAATGAAAAAATAAATAAATTTTAAAGTAGTTTATATTTAAATTAAAAGAAGTATTTCTGACATATTATCTAAATTGATTTAAAAAGTTAAAGACTGATCTTATTTTATGTGTTTATAGCGTGCGCGTGTGTGTGTCGTTTGTTTAGAAAAGCATACAATATAAATATATACACATATATACACATAACACATATATAGTATGCATTGCATCATTTGATAAAGATAAAAATGAAGAAAAATAAAGATATTTGATAATATAAATTTATATTTTTATGAAAAACGGCCCTATATATCGTCTGGTAATATTAGTATTATTTGTTCGATAAATAAATTATATCATATTTTTGTTAATTAATTTATTAGAACTAAATATATGTCAAAATTATGTTAAAATAATATTGTTAACAGGTGTGGTATATTATTAATTCATAATAATGTGATTGATATATTGTAAATATATATATAATACTTTAAATCGAATGCTATTATAGAAGAGTATTATATAAAATACGGTTAGGTTATTTAATATAAATGTCATTTTCTGCCGTTACGTTTATTTTCTAATTGATATTCTGTGAATTTATATTTTGTAAATAATATTCCTATACGTACGTACGTACGTACGTATATATATATTAATAACATATTTAAAAATACGATATAAAATATAAATTATAAAAATATAAACAAATTTAATGCATAATTTCAAAAGATCGCTATATAATATGAAATAATACGTAACCTTAATGATTATAACCTAAATAAAAGTAGAAAATTTGACTTTAAAAAAAAAGAAAAAAAGAAAATCAGTGGCTTAAAATAATAAATATTTTAATAAGTAAGCTTAGTGAAGTGTTTTAGTTTTCTTTACTTTTTTTATTTGTTTAATTTGAAAGTGTGAAAGTGTAAATAATTTAACTATTTTTCTGTGGAATATTTTTACTAATTTATATTATAAAATTAACAATTGTTTATATTATAGAATTTTAGAACACAAGTAAATATAAATCTCACATATAGTTTCTCTCTATATTAATTTTCATAGTTTTGTTATTTTGAAGATTATTCTTTTTAAAATTATACGATATAATTAGAAGAATTATAATAATGCAGAAATATTTAAATTCATAATAATTTTTGTATTTAAATATATTGATAAACATTCATAATAATAATAATCCATTTTGAATATATTTTGTTTCATAATAAGATTTAATTATCTATATTACTAATTCAGAATATATAATAATATTATTTAACTATATTACGGAAATCGACAATGTGGAATTTATAGTAGTCTAATCTCGCGGTTTGTGTTAAAAACAAATATCGTGATACAGTATTTAAAAAACTTGGTGAGAAAAGAAAATTCATCAACCGAAGCACATGTAAATTTATTACGGGCACAATTGCTCAATTTTTTTCTCTAGATAAAGTCGACATAAAAGTCCAAGATAATATCGTATGGATTTTTTCAATTGCCATTAACAAATGCAACAATTTATAATGAAATGACAACACATTAGAATCCATTGCATTGTTTTTTTGTGAAAGTGATGAAGGAATGAAGTTTTGACTTTAATGTTCTTAAATGTCGTGTAAGTTTTAAATAAGTTTTATTAAAATAAAATCTTATAAAATTAAAAATTAAATCTATATATATTATTGGAATAAGACAAATATTAACGTCAATGACTTTTATATAATAAATTTACCAATATTTTTTTTTTTTATAAGGAAAAAATTCATCCAATATACTTGTCGTTGCACACTGTCAATATATACAGGTGTATACCTTAAGATGTTATGCAGAAGCACGACCGAAATTAACTTTAATTCTATTTTATCATCTTTAAACGTAAGTAATGTAAAACAAAGGAAGAAATTTAGTTACTGGATATAGGAACCTTTGGTCCTTCCGTAAAACGTGTATCTAAAAATATAATGGCAGTAAAATACAAAGTTTGGTTTAAACATTCATCAGGTTAAAATATTCATTTTTCTTTTTTCATTAGAATATTAAAACAGACAGAATCTAGCATCGTTGTTTTTGTTCTTCTTTTACGATTATATATAATAAACGTACATTTTCATATATTTTTATACTTTTTACGTTTCATTTGTGCATTTGCCAGCGATACAAAATTGTCAAAAGAATTTAGTTGTGAATATTAATTTAGATTAAAATGATTTAAGCGTATCGAAACAATATTAAAATTAACTTGTCACATAACAGGATGAATAAGATAAAATAGTAAGCATTGGTAAGAAGATTGGTATGAAATATTTGTATGAAATATTCATTTTACTCAAATAAAATTTTAGATTTCGATAATTTAACTACGGATAATGCAGATACACATGTCTCGAGATGATACTTTAACAGTTGAAAGTTGAGATGGAAATAGATTTTATTTGGATTCAACGACTCAAATTAAAATCTTTAAAATCTACAATTTTACCACAGAGTGTCATTGAAAATTGTGAAATTGGATGTGATCGTTTCTTATTAGAGGATAATATGATATCTAATATATTTTTATGTATTTAACATATTTCAGTGATAGACAATAATAGAGATTGGCATGGTGAAATTAGATAGAAGTTTGAAAATGATACGATAAGCGATATGTAATTGAACAAATAAATCATAGAAAGATTTGAAGATAAATTTATGAGAGAAAGTAAATATGAATTTGATGATATTTTCATTAATGGTATTTTTACGCATTTAGAAGCATTCAAAAAAAAAAAAGCAGAAATACAATGTAATACTAGCAATTTGAAAAATAATTTGATAATTAAAAAGGAAAAGAGATCAGAAAGCTGAAAAAACTGATTGAAGCAAATGTATATATACGTATATATATATATATATATATATATATATATATACATTTGTATATGTATATATATAAACGGATAATATATATTAAAACTGTCATATTTCACATGGAACGCAATAATATAAATTATTGTATTATCTAAAAAATTATATTACACACTTACAATACTGATATTACTATCATTAGTTTGATCAATCAAGGTCTAACTTGTAATTTAATGTATAATCACAAAAATTTTTTTATACTTGTAAAGAAATTGAATTATTATGAAAGATTTGATTTCAATGAAAACTTATATATAGCCATACATTGAAATGTTATATGTAAAATAATTTATTTTTGGATAAAAAATTTCTTTAAATATGTGAAATCAACTCCCATGTTTTATAAGCAATTTCTTCTGAAAATATCCTTATTTCTATCTCCGATGGTAGAATTAAATATTTTATAATTTAAAATTTTGCATTATCTTGAATCATTATGAAATGAAATTATGTAAAGAAGAAAAATAATATTGAAACTTGAAAAATTGATTTCACTGCTTTGAAATGATGTTCCATAATAAAAAAATGGTTTCATATTATTATACTCGCAATGTTTCATATAAAATAAAATTATCGTTGATTTCGATAAAAAAATTTCGATAAAAAAATTTTACACAAATTTAATTGAATTTGTGTAAAATGTATGAAAACTTCTGCGACTGATTGTATACATAAAGTTCTTATTAACAAGTTAATAATGAAAAAATAAATAAATTTTAAAGTAGTTTATATTTAAATTAAAAGAAGTATTTCTGACATATTATCTAAATTGATTTAAAAAGTTAAAGACTGATCTTATTTTATGTGTTTATAGCGTGCGCGTGTGTGTGTCGTTTGTTTAGAAAAGCATACAATATAAATATATACACATATATACACATAACACATATATAGTATGCATTGCATCATTTGATAAAGATAAAAATGAAGAAAAATAAAGATATTTGATAATATAAATTTATATTTTTATGAAAAACGGCCCTATATATCGTCTGGTAATATTAGTATTATTTGTTCGATAAATAAATTATATCATATTTTTGTTAATTAATTTATTAGAACTAAATATATGTCAAAATTATGTTAAAATAATATTGTTAACAGGTGTGGTATATTATTAATTCATAATAATGTGATTGATATATTGTAAATATATATATAATACTTTAAATCGAATGCTATTATAGAAGAGTATTATATAAAATACGGTTAGGTTATTTAATATAAATGTCATTTTCTGCCGTTACGTTTATTTTCTAATTGATATTCTGTGAATTTATATTTTGTAAATAATATTCCTATACGTACGTACGTACGTACGTATATATATATTAATAACATATTTAAAAATACGATATAAAATATAAATTATAAAAATATAAACAAATTTAATGCATAATTTCAAAAGATCGCTATATAATATGAAATAATACGTAACCTTAATGATTATAACCTAAATAAAAGTAGAAAATTTGACTTTAAAAAAAAAGAAAAAAAGAAAATCAGTGGCTTAAAATAATAAATATTTTAATAAGTAAGCTTAGTGAAGTGTTTTAGTTTTCTTTACTTTTTTTATTTGTTTAATTTGAAAGTGTGAAAGTGTAAATAATTTAACTATTTTTCTGTGGAATATTTTTACTAATTTATATTATAAAATTAACAATTGTTTATATTATAGAATTTTAGAACACAAGTAAATATAAATCTCACATATAGTTTCTCTCTATATTAATTTTCATAGTTTTGTTATTTTGAAGATTATTCTTTTTAAAATTATACGATATAATTAGAAGAATTATAATAATGCAGAAATATTTAAATTCATAATAATTTTTGTATTTAAATATATTGATAAACATTCATAATAATAATAATCCATTTTGAATATATTTTGTTTCATAATAAGATTTAATTATCTATATTACTAATTCAGAATATATAATAATATTATTTAACTATATTACGGAAATCGACAATGTGGAATTTATAGTAGTCTAATCTCGCGGTTTGTGTTAAAAACAAATATCGTGATACAGTATTTAAAAAACTTGGTGAGAAAAGAAAATTCATCAACCGAAGCACATGTAAATTTATTACGGGCACAATTACTCAATTTTTTTCTCTAGATAAAGTCGACATAAAAGTCCAAGATAATATCATATGGATTTTTTCAATTGCCATTAACAAATGCAACAATTTATAATGAAATGACAACACATTAGAATCCATTGCATTGTTTTTTTGTGAAAGTGATGAAGGAATGAAGTTTTGACTTTAATGTTCTTAAATGTCGTGTAAGTTTTAAATAAGTTTTATTAAAATAAAATCTTATAAAATTAAAAATTAAATCTATATATATTATTGGAATAAGACAAATATTAACGTCAATGACTTTTATATAATAAATTTACCAATATTTTTTTTTTTTATAAGGAAAAAATTCATCCAATATACTTGTCGTTGCACACTGTCAATATATACAGGTGTATACCTTAAGATGTTATGCAGAAGCACGACCGAAATTAACTTTAATTCTATTTTATCATCTTTAAACGTAAGTAATGTAAAACAAAGGAAGAAATTTAGTTACTGGATATAGGAACCTTTGGTCCTTCCGTAAAACGTGTATCTAAAAATATAATGGCAGTAAAATACAAAGTTTGGTTTAAACATTCATCAGGTTAAAATATTCATTTTTCTTTTTTCATTAGAATATTAAAACAGACAGAATCTAGCATCGTTGTTTTTGTTTTTCTTCTACGTGGAAAGTAGAAATACGAAATGCAATATTTATTTATAATTATAGTATTTTTCACGAAAAAAGTTAAAAGAAATTAAAATCATATTGAAAAATTAAGGAATAAATGTGAGAGAACGTAAGAAAAAACTAATTCGAGTCACTATTACCTTCATGGCTTATATCAATTGATTTATTTGACTTTTTTTTAATTCATGGGTGATATTCACGTTGACTAGCAGAGGTCAAGGTTGTTACAAGACTGTTGGAACCGGATTACTAAGACATCGTCTTAACAATACGCAGGAAGGAACTGGAAATGGTCGTATAATTACCGAGGCCAATTCAACGTATTTAACTTATCTCAGATCAATTCTATCCAAAAGTATTCGATGAGAGCGCGGATCTTCGACTTATCATCGGAAGTAAAGCATCACCCGATGAATTCTTGCAATTGTCGCGTGACAATTGATAGGTAGTGATTCAAATTAGATTTGGAAAATAATTGATAAAAAGAAAGTAATTTTAACTAACTATATAAAATCGTTAAATTAAAAAGTATAGAGAATTTTATATTTCGCTCAAAGTTAGAGAGTATGTTTTTGTACTAAATGCGCTCGCAATAAAGTTAATCTATGTATCTTATAATCTTAACTTAACTTATAAGTAAGTCACACGTATCCCACGATGATCCTATGACGATAACCCAGCAACGATGCCCCTGATAGGAGTTTAATAAAATGGTATTTACAGTCCAATCTAGACGACCAAAATTTCCAAAGGAAAATTGGCATAATTTTTCTGGATTGGACTGCAGATACTGCATAGTTCTTAGCTTGATATTTTTTAAAATTTATCTTTGGAAAATTTTCGAAGAAATTTTTTAAAGAGTAATAATCGATATTAATTATGAAATATCACCACGAGAAAGTGACTACGCATCGAGACTCATCTAATATTAAAAAATTAAATGCAACAAAATTAAATATATTAATAACATATAAATAAAATAACATTAAAATTAATAATTAATAATAAATGAATTAGAAAAATTAAATAAAAAAAATTTTAAATATAAATAATTGATAATCGAAATGAATTATAATTAATAATTAATGTTAAATAAATTATGAAAAGAATAAGAGAAGAAAAAATAAGAAATAAGAATTAAATAAATCTAAAAAGAAAAATTAATTCGGAATTAAATTGTTATTTAAATTAATGTTTTAAAATAGCAATTTATCGCTCGCAATTA
Organism: Apis cerana; assembly: GCF_029169275.1. Classification (NCBI taxonomy): domain Eukaryota; kingdom Metazoa; phylum Arthropoda; class Insecta; order Hymenoptera; family Apidae; genus Apis; species Apis cerana. The sequence goes on from NC_083853.1 coordinate 2,273,152, forward strand.
ATCCCACGTTGTAACAATAATGAGGCTTAATTTATACTTTAATATTATTTTCATCTATTTTAATTTATTTATTATAATTAATATTAATGTAAATCTTAAATTTATAACGCATAACAAAAATACTCTCATTTCACTTAAAGCGAAAAAAAAATTATATAATAATTTAAAAAAAGAAATTATATAATTTATATCAAGATTGCAATGCAGTAAGAGAGAGGTCAAAATATTGTACAAATTTTACGTGCAATTCGGTGTATTAATTGAAAAAAGTTATTAATCATGCAAGGTTTAGATTGGAGTGCATATATGCGTAGTTCTTGGTTTGCCATCGATTTCCATCATAATAAATGATGAAATTTTTAAGTTTCAAAATATTTTAGAAACTTTTTAATGAAATATTTTCTTTTTATGTGGACAAAATTTAAAAAAAAAATTGAAAACCAATTATCAGATCTTACCAGCGAAGAGATAACTATATCGAGACACACATTTAACTATTCAAATTAAAAAATAAATCAAAAAATAAATGTAGAATAGATGAAAGAATAAATAAATGAATATAAATTAAAGAATAAATCAAGAAATAAATTTAGAAATGAATAGATAAAAGAATAAATGAATAAATAAACAAAATATATATTAAGATAATAAACTATAACTTTAAAAAAAAAGAAATAAATAAGAAAAAGAATAAGTGAATAAATAAATGAGTGAAAATTATATATTAAGAAATATGTTATAAAATAAATGTTTAAATAAATAAATGAATATGCAGATGATTAAATAAATGAAGCGATAAATAAATATTAATTAAAAAATAAAACAATATACGATAGTAATATTAAATAAATTTTATTTCATTATTTACAATAAATGATTAAAAAATGTTCTCAATATTATAAAAATTTAGTTTTTATAATATTTATTAAAATATTATCAATCTTCTCGACACGTAAGTTCATTGAAAAATGATCGCTCTCATCGTATCATATATAGAGGAGATCATTGTCACTTTCACGAAATTGAACGAAAACGTATATTTTCTATCGATAGTGCCAAATCTGACTTATCGAGTATAATGATGAATAATTCAACAATTTAACTTTATGATAACTTTTATAATTTATAACATTATAATAATTACGATAAAAAATTGATGTATCTTTACTATTTTTATAAATTAAAACTAAATTTTAGATTATTGTAATATTAATTTTCGATTCAACTATAATTATTCAATTGTAATTTTATTAAGATATTTTAAATTTTATTTTATATAAGAAATAATTAGAGATAATTTATGTTATAATCCATTTTATAATTATAAATTAAAATGACGGATAATGATCAATCGAAAATGATGAATTTTAATATGAAATAAAAATGAATAAAAATTGATATTGGATAAAAGTGGATAATTTTTGTTTTGTTTGCTAATACACATTTCTGTAAAAATCGTTGCAATTGAATTTAAATTAATAAATTTTAAATTTAAATAAATTAAAATTCAAATAATCATGTAGTATTTATTTTATTACTGAAATATCTAAATCATTTATTAAATTTTTTTTTTATATCACTTTACGTGTAATTGATTAATGAGATTGAACATGATTTTAATGTTACATTTTCTTAGAGATCTATGATCTTTATTCGATTCTTTACTAAATTCTAAAATCACTTTCCAGTCAATGTATATATATATTATAATAATTATAATATATAAATGTAATATTATAATATACAATTTACTTCGGGAAAAACTACTTTACTTACAAAAATTATAAATTCATTGTTATTGAAAAATTTCCTACAAATAAAACAATAATTTTATAATAATAGCTATTACGAATAAAAAATTAGATTGAAATAAAATTAAAAGTTGAAAATTAAATAAAAAAATATTATAGATTAAATTAAAATAAAATTAAAATTTAAAGGGAGTTATAAATTAAAATTAAATTTAAATATTAATTAAAATTAATTAAAGTAAATTAGTTAAAATAATTGAGAAATTTAGAAGTAAAATTTAGAAGTAAAAGTTAATCAATAAATTAAAAATTAAAAATTAGAAATGAAATAAAATTAAAACAAATTAAGACAAAAATTAAGACAAATTAAGAATTAAATTTAGATAAAAATTGAACTCGATGTTCTTATAAAAATTTGATTGAGAAGAAGTAGTTCCTAAATCATGATGTTTTCTCTGAAATTGCGACAAGACGTAAGATAATTACGGTTGGATTTTAATGTATTTTGTTCTGTTCATGCTCGAAAAATGAATTTCCTTTTATAATTCAATTTAATTATTATTAGATTTTTATTATTAATTTCTATTACTATAATATATTTAAAAATTAATATATTCTTACTCATTATAAATACAAATTAAATATAATTTTATATTATTATTTTTTTAATTTTTAAGTTATATTAAAATATTTTAAATGTTATTTATTAATATTAAAAATAATTATAATTATAAATTAAAATCAAACAACGAACCAAATGAAAATAATCACGATATAATAATCAAAGCCAACCAAATGAAAATAATCACGATATGATGAAATAAAATTTCTAATTTTTGCTATATTAAAGCTAATTGAAAGAATTCTTATATTTTTGCAGTATATAATAATTTTTATTCAGTTTTATATGATTTTATGCTTTTTTTATAGTTTATTTGCTTTGTTTTTAATTTATTTTTAATTCTTTTCCTATATTTTAAATTTTATTTATTATTTTATGTATTTGATTCTTATAATGAATTTCTTATGTTCTTTGTAAATTTTATTATTATTAATTATTCATCATTATTATTATAATGATATATTATTTCAATTTTTTCGCGATAAGTGAATAAAAAAAGTGTTACTCGGTCAATCAGGAAACCGCTAAAGTTCAATATTTAAATTAATCAATACGCATGACATTAGTCTATTGTTAAAAATCATAAAGGCGAATTGCGTTGTATCGATATTGATATATATCGAATTCTTTTTCTTCTTCGTCCAATTCGATAATCGCAGCGTGAAATGTCATTCTTTCGTTAAAAATCGTATCTTTGGATTTCGCTTCAGGTGACTAATCTATTTTGTAATTTCTTTTTATTATTTTTCCTGATTGTTTTACTTTTGACATATATTGTTATTTAATTTATTCAATAATTTATAATATTATTTATTATTTATTATTATCATTAATAATTTTTTCAAGAAGAATAAATTATTCAATTTTTTATATTAAGTTATTATGTTGTTAAATTCGTAAAATAGATATTACCAATTTCTAAAATAAAATTTGAGCTTGGTTATTGGCTTATTTTAATGGAATTTTAATAGAATTACATTATTTTTTGAAAACATTTTCAAAAATATAACCGTAAATATTTATTTTTAAAATTTTATTATTCTTTCTGCAGGTTATTGGTTTATTATAAGACCGGAAAAAAAATTTCAGTATGAATAATTTCATTTCAGCAATCGTTCAGCACGATGATTAATCAGATAAACGGTAATATTTAATTTCTTATATGGAAAATATATACATTTTTATTTTTTTCATTATTATTTTTTACTATAACAATATATATCTACTTGGTAAATAACTTATAATAGATACAGATGAATTATTAAAAATGTTACGATAAAAATAGAAAAGATTAAACGAATTACATTCTTACTTCGAATATTTTAATTACGAATATTTATTAGAATTAGTGCAATTATCGATTACGCAAAGAGGTAATTATCTTTATTAATTAATTTTCATCAACTTAGAGTTTCATCATTCTTACTTTAATTTTTTTAAATAATCATTATATACATACATACATACATATATATATATATATATTATATATATATATAAATATTTATATTTATATTTATATTTATATTTATATTTATATTTATATTTATATTTATATTTATATTTATATTTATATTTATATTTATATTTATATTTATATTTATATTTATATTTATATTTATATTTATATTTATATTTATATTTATATTTATATTTATATTTATATTTATATTTATATTTATATTTATATTTATATTTATATTTATATTTATATTTATATTTATATTTATATTTATATTTATATTTATATTTATATTTATATTTATATTTATATTTATATTTATATTTATATTTATATTTATATTTATATTTATATTTATATTTATATTTATATTTATATTTATATTTATATTTATATTTATATTTATATTTATATTTATATTTATATTTATATTTATATTTATATTTATATTTATATTTATATTTATATTTATATTTATATTTATATTTATATTTATATTTATATTTATATTTATATTTATATTTATATTTATATTTATATTTATATTTATATTTATATTTATATTTATATTTATATTTATATTTATATTTATATTTATATTTATATTTATATTTATATTTATATTTATATTTATATTTATATTTATATTTATATTTATATTTATATTTATATTTATATTTATATTTATATTTATATTTATATTTATATTTATATTTATATTTATATTTATATTTATATTTATATTTATATTTATATTTATATTTATATTTATATTTATATTTATATTTATATTTATATTTATATTTATATTTATATTTATATTTATATTTATATTTATATTTATATTTATATTTATATTTATATTTATATTTATATTTATATTTATATTTATATTTATATTTATATTTATATTTATATTTATATTTATATTTATATTTATATTTATATTTATATTTATATTTATATTTATATTTATATTTATATTTATATTTATATTTATATTTATATTTATATTTATATTTATATTTATATTTATATTTATATTTATATTTATATTTATATTTATATTTATATTTATATTTATATTTATATTTATATTTATATTTATATTTATATTTATATTTATATTTATATTTATATTTATATTTATATTTATATTTATATTTATATTTATATTTATATTTATATTTATATTTATATTTATATTTATATTTATATTTATCTTATTTTAAATTATGATTTTTCATTTTTTTTTATACAGATTCCATTTCCTTTATTTTTTTTTACATTATATTCCTCATGGGTTAGCATCGATGGTAATGTATGATTTTTTCCATTTAATGGAGAGTTATATATATTTTTGTTTGTCTGATCATTCGTCTCATGGTTGTAGTCTGTCACGAAAGATCCGAATCAATATGAGTGACTGTTTGTATACGTGGGTTTTTCACAGTCAACACAGTGATCGTGGATATTTATTATATTATACTCGCGTATACAATAGTAATATTTCGTTATTTTTTATTTATTTATTTATCTTTGATTATATTAATTAATATGTGAAATATTAAAATCGAAATACTATTTAATTTAACACTTATTAAATTAATATGAAATATTAGTTATATATCGAATTTTATAAAAACATAAAGATTAGAAGAAATGAATAAAACCTTAATTGAGAATTGTCATTACATATAAATATTATATCATTATTATTATTATATCATTACATATAAATTGACATATAAATATTGTCATATTTAACGTAAAATCATTTATACGCTTTAAAGAAGATATATTATATATAAATAGATATAATATATTAATATATAAATAAAATAATTAGATAAATAAAAGGAAAAAATGTATAGGAAAATAAAAAAAATAGAAAAATCGTCCAATTGCATCTTGTTATTATTTTTCCTTCATTTGTAATAACAGTAATTGTTCAGACACTGAACACATAATGTCCAGATATTGAACAGTAGGCATAGGGTGATAGTGCACGGCAAGACAATGCCATTTCGTTTTGTACATTTAAAAACAATTCGGCATAGTTAGAGTGTCCATGTAGTTTGAGATTATATTTCCAATTATGTCAACAGCAATCAACATTATCTTACTTGAGAAGAATTTTACTACAATCACGTGCGAAACAGCTTCCTAAGAAAAGGGAGTCATAGTCCCTTGCATGTATCATAGCTTCTTAAACTCATACTACGAATTTTCTTTAGATTGGGAGTGTCGCTCAATTAAGGGGTTGATCCACATTATTTATTATTGGACAGTATATCCCACTGAAGACTCGCAAACTCGATTATAGGTATAGATTAATATGGAGAAAGTTTTAGAAAATATCACCATTTTGGGAGAACTTTTTGAACTGTCAGAACTTCAAGAATCAGAACCGTCAGTACTTTCTAAATCATTAAATCTTTTGAACTTTTAGAATTCTCTATCTTTCAAGAACTTTTTGAATATAGAACTTTTTTCGAACATTTCGAATTTTAACAAGGTAAATCGTGACAATGTCATTAACATATGGACTTTGCTTTTGATCGTTTTGTTAATTGAACTTGTTAATAGCAAATTTGATAATAATTATTTTTATTATTACTCTATACATAGTTCCAGGAACAGGTTGAAGCTAATAATAACGTAAAATTAGTTATAAACGTTAATTCAGAATTTAAAAAAAAAAAGAAAAATTAAAATTCTATCTTTTTTCTTCTATCTCGAATTTTAATGTAATATATGTAATGTAATGTATTAAATATTAATATATGAATTATAGATAATTTTTCAAAAATTAAAAATAAAAATATTAAAATGTTTTCTGTGTGTACATTCACTGCTTGAAAAAAGTTTCATGGAAAGAACGGTTTGATTAATTAATATGGGAATAAATGCCTATTTTTACATATACTTTTGTTTCTAGCATGATATTTGTATATTAATTCGATTGTAACAGAAAAAAACAATAAAATAATAATCTAAATTTCGATACATTACTATAGGCATAGAATTTAGAATATTCTAATCTATATAATATAAAAAATTTTTTTTAAATATTTTTTATATTTTTTTTATAATATCTCATAATATGTGTAGAGTAATTTTAACAATAGTTTAATTTTTTAATTATTTCGTGAATAATTAAAATAATAATTATATATATATGAATAAACTAGACATATTAATTTTTGTATCTAAATATTTTATTTTTGTATCCTTAATTTATAGTTTCGAACATATTTTAGCTTTCAATCGTAGATAATTATCTTAACGGAAAATTTATACATGGAAAATAATTTTCACTATTTTGAACATTCAAATTATGGTAGCTCTTTTACTACTAACTAGCGTGTGGTATTAGTATATGTATCAACAAAATATTTGAAAGATGGCTAATCTTTGCAAAGAATCTCTCTTGGTCCTATTCCGTTTCACAAGGATTTGTTTCAATAGTGAAGTATATATATTTCCATCACTTCGTCTAAGTTTTAATTTTGACTATTTTATTTCAATATTTTCTCTAACAAATTTCACTCTTTTTTTTTATTTTGCTTATTTTTATATATTTTCTTTCAAAATTTCCTACGATTAACATCTTGGAACGTCATCTTCATCTCCCTGATCAAAATTTTATATTCATAATACTCTAAATAGTTTGATTTATATTGAATCAATTTTTTTTCCAATTTTTTTCAACGTCCCATTTCTTTTTTAAATCAACGATAAATTTATTCTCGTAAAAAATTGTAATGCAAACATTTAAAAATTAAATTAAACAAAATAAAAATATGTGCAAGAATATAAAAAAATTATATTTAGTTTTAATTAAAAGATCGGAAATATATTAAAATAATTCCAACAAGAACGATCAAAAAATTAAGAAAGTAAAAAGAAAATATTATTAAAACTTCTTTATATAATAATAATTTTATTTATTTGATATTAACATCGTATTAATTAATAATAATAATGAAAAAACGAATTACTATCAAAAATGTGATTGATAAAATAAGAAAATAAACCAATAAATAAATTTTAAAAATTTATTAAAAAATTTATTAAAAAACCTTAAATATTAAATTGCAATATCTATCTAACATATTGTAAAAACAAAGAAATGCTACAATAACAATTGATGAAATTTTAAAGATTAATATTTTTATAAATATCATAACGAACGTGTTTCGTGTTCTATGGTTGTCATTGAATATTCATCGATTATTAATAGTAATTTTCGAAGACGAAATTCCTCTCTGTTTTTCGAATAAAGACGTTATCGCTATATGAAGAAATTATTAAAATGTAAATAATTATAATATTATATATTGAATAAATGAAATATCGACAAGTAATGATTTTATAATATATATAAATAATATATAAATCGATGAAATGGAGGAAATTCGTCGGATACGCTGATATAATAAAATAAAAAAAGAAACGAGTTTATCAAAAGATAAAAAAAAATTTCTTAACCGATAAATAAAGTTTTAATGTATATATGTATTATATAACAATAAAAGAGGATAAATAAAACAAAAATTTAAAATCTTCGGATCTTCGTTTCTATTTGTTTTATTTTCGATTTATATATTTTTTCTTTTTCTTTTATATTTCAAATATTAAGATATCGAAAATTAAAATTAAAATTAAAATTAAAATATGGTTTAACCGTATTAAACATGTTAATCGATAAAGCATATATCGAATTTATAAAATAAAAATTCCGTTTTAAATAAAAATTTAAATATAAAACATATTTATAAAGTGAAGAGACTATAATAACAAAGAACGATAAATAAAAAAGAAAAATAAAAAAGTCGATTGCGTTTATGTGGTATATTTTACTTTTTCTTTTCTTTCGTTTCCTTTTGCTTGAAACAATAAAAAAAATATAATGTTGATTCCTATAATATATATATATATATATACAAAATAATTAAATAATTAAATACATAGATAGATAATTAGATATGTAAATAGATAATAGTATACATATATGAAATTAGAATTTAAAATTTTTCAAAAAATTAAATCTGCAATTTTAAGTGTCACGGACTATATTTGATGGAGTAACTTGCTTAGGTTATAAGATTATATTATATAGATTACGAGATTTATAAACAGCTTATTCGGAGAAATTCCTTAGAAAAATCCTTTTTTATTATTTTCATTTGCAGGTATCTATTAAATCTAAATAAAAGTGATGTTATCTAAAATATTACGTCATTTTTAAGAGTTTGTCAACACGTGTATATTTTTGACATATTTCAATATTTCATAGCTCGGCTGATGCTTTTTTTTATCACGGGAGAAATTGGACACTTCAGCTCTACCTAGAAGAGAGACTATCGGGATATACTGGAATTTTATCGGCCAAAACCTTAATACAATTAACGAAGAAAGATCCGTTTTTATCTGCCCGATTAGAACATGGCAGTCTTCCGTAAAAGCTTTACACCGGGAAATATGCCAAGTCATATTGAGGGAGAGAAGAAGCTGCGCTCCGTGGCTTCTCTTTCGATGCGACACAAGTAAGAAACGAAGTAACTGTGACCAGTTAGCACATTTATTATATGGAAAATGGTCTCACATGGACAATGTCGACACATTCATTCAGGATGAGTAGTTCCGATGCGCTGAGAGGAACAGTTACCGACTTCACTACTCAAATATTGCTTTTGCTATTGCATTGGTCTTAATGTTTCGCCTTGGCCTTCGCCGTTAGATCGCTGTTGCACCAAATACACTTTGGCATAATATTTTTCTAAGAGATGCGAAAGTAACAGTCTGGTCAATATCGCTGCAATTTGGAAAATCATACAATATAACTTTGCATACAATATAATTCTCATGACGAACCAACGCTGCAGCTGCCGAAGATTCTACTCTGACAATTCGCCATTCATCAATTTTAATTTTTGAACAAGACAATTCCTGTATATATATATTACGAACATAGAAATTATTGAAAGTGAAAGTTTTCTAACTGAAACTCAAGTCAAGTTGAATTCCGCCATAAACATTTTATTATCATCAAAATTGTAGTTTCTCGACACCAGAGTCGCTGTTAAAGCGAATTCGGCTACGAAAACGATTGGAAACACGTTATCTCACACAAACTTCCTGAATTATGTCACATTTTTCTGCCATGAAAAATCGATTCTGATCAAAATTGTAGCTTCGTGATATGAAAATCATATTTTCGGCGAATTCCGCTTTGTAATCGTCGAGAGTGATGTTTTCAAGCTGATATTCGAAAACGTTACGTTGAATTCTGCAACAAAAATTCGATTTTGATTAAAATTGTAATTTTTTGATATTAAAAACATTGTTAAGGCAATTTCGACATCGAAAACGATCAGAATTATGTTATCTACAACAAACTCGCCGAGTTATGTTAAATTTAGCAACGAAAATTCGATTTTAATCAAAATTGTAGCTTTTTGATATTAGAAATGTTGTTACAGCAAATATTCATCATCATCATGGAAAATGATCAGAAACACGTTAACTAATACAAACTCGCAGAGTTATGTCAAGTTTTTCAATGAAAAATCGATTCTAATCAAAATCTTCGTGATATAAAAATCGCAATTTCGGCGAATTCAGCTTTGAAATTAGTGACGTTTTCTAGCTGATACTTTACTTACGTTGAATTCTGCACGAAATTTTGATTTTAATAAAAATTGTAGCTTTTCGATACCAGAAACGTTGTTATAGCGAATACATTATACGTTAACATAAAGTCGCTGAATTATATTAAATTCTGCCATGAAAAATCGATTTTGATAAAAATTGTAGCTTTTCGATACGAAAGATGTTACTATGGCCATTTCAGGTTCGAAAATGATCAGAAATACGTTATTTAACACAAATTCGCTGAGTTACGTCAAATTCTGCATGAAAAATCGATTCTTATCTAAATTGCTTTAATAGCTTTTTGATAAGATAATCGTAGTTTCTGCGAATTCTGCTTTGTATGTGACGTTTTCTAACTGATACTCTAGTTACATTGAATTATTCAACAAAAATTCGATTTTGTTCAAAATTATAGCTTTTCGACATGAATGATGCTATTATGTGAAATCTCCTTCACGATCCTAAACGATTAGAGAGATATGATCTATGAAAAATGCATCGTTTTATGTCTTATTCTTTTGTGAATAATCGATTTTTATCGTAATTGAAACATTTTGATACAAAAATCGCTATTACGTTTTAGAACAAACTCGATATGTTATGGCAAATTCAGCTATGAATAATCAATTTTATCAAATTTTATAAAAATACTCATAAGTGAATCGAAAGTGATTCTTAGTGCGAAATCTTCAAAAATGGTTAGAAAAATGATTTAATACAAAAGCGTCGTGTCATATCACATTCTGCTGCGAATAAACGATTATATTCATATTATTGTAAAAATATCAGGAAAATCGCTTAAATAACGTCACTCTAGTAATTTTCGATGCAGAATTTGTCATAATAGCGATTTTCGTGTTGAAAAGCTACAAATTTGATCAAAATCGATTTTTCATGGTAGAATTCAATGTAACTCAAGTATCAGCTTGAAAACTCATTCTCAATAATATCAAAGCAGAATTCGCCAAAACTGCGATTTTCGTGCCGAAAAGTTAACTTATCGAAATCAATTTTTCGTTCCAGAATTTGATGTAACAGAGCGAGTTTGTGTTGAATAACGTCTCTCTGAACGTTTTCGATGCAGAATCCACCGTAAGAGCGTTTTTCTTGATGAAAATCTACAGTTTTAATACAATTCCGCCTTATAATACAGAGTGATTCTTTTGTTAGTGAATTCAAAAGAAGTATAAAATATCTTTAAATTATTAATGAATAATAATTCTCAAACATTTATGGGTTGAAGCTTATTTTCGATACAATTATTTTATAAATAAAAGATCACGATTCATAAATGTTTGAAAACTACTAATGAGAAAATTGTTCTATATGTATTTTTAAAATTTGATTAATTATTATATTAGAAAGAATATCAAAATATTTGATATGTTGAGATTAATTATGATCTAAGAAAAGTTGAAAAAAATATTGCCTTAACTAAATTTAATCAAAAAATAGATTTATTTAACAGATATATAATATAATCATCAATTCAATAAATAACTTAAAATGAAACATTTCACAAACAATGAATAAAAGTAATATAAATAGATAATGTCATATAAATTCATATTGAAATATCGCGTTATATAAATATTATATTCCTATACATTGTATTAGAATTATTCAGTATTTATAAATCATGTCATATAAATAGCTTGATATATTTTATTAAATAAATTTAAGAAATTTTTGTAATTTGAAAGAATATAAATAGAAAATGAATTAGCAGATTGTAATTATTTTATCATAATTGTTCATTTTGTTTATTTTATATGATAATATATATTTTATATATTTACTGTTTTTATTCATTACGTTTTATAATGAGAATTATGAATTAAAAATTATAAATTATAAATTAAATGCCATATCATTGTAATACATATATTGCATACAACTTTTATAATGAAAAAAAATCGAAATTTGAATTCATTTCATCACATGTTATATATCATATGTTATATATCATTACGTGACGTATTCACTTCATTATAATAATATATATCAATATAATAAATATAGTATTAAAAATTTTGTATTAAAAATCATTTGAAGCATTTTTCAATGAAAAAATTTTATGTTATATAAATATTTATTGAAATATTGAATCAAATAGCAATTCAAACTAATTAATTGTATTTTACTTTCATTTTTATTTCAATCTTTTTAAATATTTTTTTTTTGCGAAATTATGAATTATTTTTTAACGTTACGATATAATTCTTACATCATATAAAAAGTCTGAATTTAATCGCATTGTATTTTAATTTTTAAAATAATATAGATAATATAGAGCAACACGATGTAGAACTAATAAATATTTTAATCCAATATTAAATTGATAAGTAAATTGATACTACGCGCACGGTGATAATATGCAATTATTGGCACAAATTGTATACATGTATATAATAAATTTTTGTAAATGATAATTTATGCTTGGTAATTCAATCATAAAATATATATATTATTAATATGATTTATAATACTAAAATACTAAATAATATATAACTATCATGTAATTAAATATTTGCCATACATAGTTGAAAATAAAAAAATAATATAATCACAATAATGATGATCAAAATGTAGGAATTCTTGAAGTGCAATATTCATATAATATATATTCTTATGTATTATCACATTCACTTTATGTTTCTAATAAGCAGACTGTGTTTTCCAAAAATTAACGTTGTATTTCAAATTTTAATTGAAATGGAATTTTTTACAAATGTAATAATTTTTTTGTGTTTTTGTTTATGTTTTTAATTTGTATTTTTAAGAAAATAAGATAAAAGCGGTTTATGCATAAATTGTACAAATTCTTCGAAATTCAATCAATGTTTAATCATATATATTAAAATTAGTAAATCATTACTCGAAAATGCAGTTAAATAAACAAATAGAAAATATAAAAAAATTTCAATAATAATATTTTTCCACTTGATTGAATAATAGTAATAACAACAATATTTAAATGTTATGATTAATTTTAGATGTATTAATTGTAAAATTAGATATATTAATAATAAACAATAATTTTGTATTTATTTTAACTAGTTAAAACTTCACTTTTAAACATTTTAAGAATGAAGATAAATAAACAAAATTTTATCATATTATATATATATATTACATTCTAATGCTTTGTGTAATAATATTTTATGAATTCATTAGATAAATTATATATAATAAATTCATAGATAATTTTATAAATCTTTTTATTAATATAAAATTAGTCAATTTCATTTTCACATTAGAAAAGTCAAGTTCTTCAAAATTATTAGTATTAGTAAATTATTATTATTTAAATATTTTTTAAAGAGTATAATAAAATTACAATTACAATTTGTTTTAGCGCTACCTATTATATAATAATTTATTTTAAATTTATAAATATATATTAATAATATTGCACTTATATTTATTTCAATAATTACACTATAATATATGTAATTATTAAATAATAATTATAATTATAATGAATATTTTTTGTTATACTTTTAAATTTAGAGTATTTTAATTTTTTTATATTTGATATCGCAATTTTTAAGACAAATTTATTATAAATTTTATATTATATTAATTTGTTACAAATTCAATTGTTTTTTTTTTATATCTCTAAATTTTGTAATCTTTTTAGTACACTTTACGATTAGATATTTAGATATATGTCGGATTGAAAATTACGAAATAAAATTTTGAGTTATCAAATGACGAAATATCGCGTCATATATCGATAAAAAAATAATGATTTGATACCAATCTGAATATTATCGTCTATTTACTATCGTGAAATGTTTCATTGAGTATTTCAATCATTAATTATTTTATTATGCTGTTCAAGATAATTTTTCACAATAATTTTGTATTTATTTTAACAAGTTAAAACTTCACTTTTAAACATTTTAAGAATGAAGATAAATAAACAAAATTTTATATTACATCATGATTTTATAAAGTACTTTGTAAAGTAATATTTTATTATTAAGTAATAATTATATATAATAAATTCATAGATAATTTTATAATTCTTTTTATCAATTTAAAATTAGTCAATTTCATTTTTATATTAGAAAAATCAAGTTCTTTAAAATTTTATGAAAAATCATATCATTAGAATATACGTAAATACATATATATTTTAAGAATTATAATTTTAATATATATTATCAATCGATTACTCATTCTTATTAATTGTAATGAATAATATTTTGAGCATTATTTACATTAAAAATCACTTATACAATATCACAATTTTTATAGTTGACAAATGATAAAATTTTAAATTTTTAATACAAATAAAAAAATAATATATGTATATGTATAATATTATTATTAATTTTGTTCAATGCTAGTATACATCAAAGATTTTAGAAATAGTTTAATAATTTCTTGAATCGTGTTCTTTTATCATAATTCTATGTAAATATTATTTAACTTATGACTATTGTTAGTATATCAATTATTTCAGGGTCATCTACTTAATTGAATTAGAGAGATATATTTTCAAATTATTTTTGTTTCACTTTTCAAATATTTTCATTTATTTAACTAATATTTCGTAATTTCTTAAAACGTGCATTGTGAGATGAAAACCAAAAAATGAAAGAAACATTTAATAAATTAAATACAATTCTTGTTTATAATTATGAGATTGATAAGATCGTTAATTAAAAAGCATTAAGAGATAAATCATTCATTTTATTCATAGAATTAAGAATTAATTTAACAAATATTTATTGCGACTTAAAATTTTTAATTTTTTAAATAATATAAATATTAAACATAAATATAAATACAGAATAATAATTAATAATTACTGAGTTAAATGTTTATATCCATTGAAATAAAAATTCCGTAATAAAATATTTTAGCAATATTCAGTATTTAATCACAATTTAATACATAATAAAAAAAAATCATAAATAAAAATTTTTTTATAAATGTTACAAATAGCAAGAATAATCTTTTATCTTTTTTTTTTTTTAGTTCTATATGCAAAAAGTATAGATAGAAAGTACAAATATAGTTGAAAATTGTATATTACAAACAATGGGCTCATGTATTGTTGACATATACATGTAATAAAATTTAATTAGCAATAGTAATTATTATCGCAAATATTTCGAAAAGTAAGGTTGTCAATCATTATATGTAGAATGAAAATTATTTAAAATTTAAAAATTAATTAAAATTTTCAAAACAATATAAATATGCAATAAGTTTATTATAAAATTATTTTTTGTTTTGGGGATATTCAAAAATTTGTAAATTTTCTAAACTTTCTAATTAATTTTGAATTAATTTTTATAAAATGTAAAAAAAAAATTTGTAAAATGTTCTTTGTTTTTCTATATCAACCAGTTGCAGCGATTGTTTTCATTTGGTTATATTTAATATATGGATAGTTTCTATTATTCGCAATAGTTTTAATGAGTATTCATTTTTAATTATTTAACTATCAAAAGTCTCTCCGAATGTATTATTACTTTTTTTTAATTATATAATTATATAATTATATAAATATTAATAAAATATTATTTTAATATTTCTCTTAATATTTTTTTTAATTCAATATTAATTTGTTACTTTTTTAAAAGACTAGATTCTGTCTTCAAATTTTTCTTTCTTTGTAATATTTAAAGTATCAAAAAATATAAATAAAGATAAGCGATATTATGACTTTATATTCCAACATTTATTTCTGCAATGTATAATGACAAAGCAATATAAAGATAAAGATTAGATTAATCGATAATACATAATTTTATCTAATATGAAGTGTAATAAACACTCGTTTTATACGAAAACTTCTTTTATATCTATCATATTAACAATAAAAGACTGATATTACTGACATCATTTGTTATAATTTTTCTTGTGGTATGATATTATGTTAATTTTATTATGAAATTATATTATGTGAAATATATTGTGCATGATTTTATCAATTAATAATATGATCATTTTTTGTTATTTATTCAAATAATCATATAATTATATTATTCAAATAATCTATGTACAATAAGTGCAGTGTTTATAATTTATAATTAATATATTTATACTGTATTGAAAAAAATGATAGTGTTTGCAATAGCGTTATAATACCGTGTTTTATATATATGTACATAAATCAATGATATTAGGAACTAATAATATTTAAATATAATAAATATATTAGATGAAAAACATATGCATTATATAAAATAGACTATTTGATAAATTTTTAATTATTATTTCTATTAAGAATAATTATACAGAATTATTGCAATAATATTTTTTTATGATGTGATATATTTGAATAATAAGAAGAAAGAAAAGGAAAAATATAATGATCACAGAAGAAACGAATCAGTTACCTCCAAATGGAAAATGGGGTTGGATGATTGTTTTGGCGTATGGATTGAACGGGGTATGTTAAATATTATAAATAAAAAATTTTCTACATTTATTCTACATTATCTACATTTTGTTGATAATCGATGATTTATAATAATTGTAATTTGTTGTTTATAATAATTTATCTATAATAATTATTACAGCAAAACTTCAATTGATTAAAAAAAAATTTTTTTTTGCTCTTTTTTCAAGTAAAATAATTTCAAACGAAAATTGTCAGGATTTCACTTTATCAAAATTAAAATTAATTTTCAATTAATATATAAAAAAATAATGATCAAATGAAATTATCAATTGGTTTTCTTTATATAAGTTTTGCAATATTAATAAAATTAATTTTTTAATAGTTAAAAAAGAATGAAACAAGGCGAGAATTATCTATTTCATGTTGTTGATGTCTAAAAATTATGCACAAAATCAATATTTCAATTTACAATATTATAATAATTTAAAAATTATTTTTGTGTAACTGAGATCTTATTTTCTGTCATTTTCCGATCATATCCACAGATAAATAACGATTTCCAATCATATTAATTATTGAATATTATTACTTAAACAATTTTTTCATATATTTATTTATATATTAACAAATATTTTGTAAACAAAGAAAGATAATATTATTCAATTAGCCTCGATGTAACATATAGGTCAAAATGTGGATATTATTACGATAATGAACTTTTGTTTTTTCGGAAATTTAAACGGAATTTATATATTTGGGACATTTTGTTAATCATTTTGTTAACAAATAAGATATTTATATTAAAAAAATAGTTTATAATAAATTCATTACATCTTGAATGATCTCGAAAAATGAAGGTGTGTATATTTTAAATGAACGTGTATGTAGATATGTTCCTATTTTTTCTTGCATAAAACAAAACAAAATTTATATCAATTTATATCAACATTATTTTATTGTATCTTTTGTATTATTTTTGCAAATTTATTTTTCTTCTATATATTTTGATAAAGAAATATTTTAATGATATGTAATAACATTTTTATTTTTTACATTCAATAAATATATTCTAAAACAATTTTTATTTACTTTCCCCATCTTAATTATTAGAATTCATATAAAAAATTAAAAAATAGACATTCATTTCAAATTTACGAAATATAAAAAAAAAGTAATGGTTTGAAAAAATATTTTATTTTAGATTCTATATTGCCTAATATAAATGTTTTTTATAGAGAAAATAAAAACAGGATTTATTCGTGTAATAAAAAATTTTTTTCTGAATTTTATTATTTTTATATAAAATCGTTTTTTTTATCATTCATTATAATTTTAAAAATTAATAAAAATAATTTGATTACATCAAAATATTTGGTATATGTTCTGACTTCGAAACATTGTATCTGATATTGAAATGCTTAAACCCAACTTTGGAATGTGATTGAATATGAAATTTTTCTCAAAGAAAAAAAATTATTTTGAGAAAAATCTTTTATGAAATATTGTTTTTAAAAAAGTCCTTTTCACATTTTATTAATTAATAATTATATAACAGTCATTCAGATTTCTCTATTATCAAATAATAATATCGAATTATTTTTATAGATATGTACCGTATCAATCATACAAGGATTTGGATTGATATTTAAAGATCTTTTTCCTCGTTTTGGGTTCAATGCAACTCAAGGGACGATTATTATTAATACAAGTTTTTCTTTTGGTATGATACTTGGATTGGTGAATGGTCCATTGTTACGGAACTATGGATATAGGAAAATGGCTATAATTGGTAGCTTATTCTTCAGTATTGGAGTAATTATAACGGCATTTATCAATTCTTTTACTTTTTTCATATTATTCTATGGTATATTCACGTGTAAGTGTGATTCATATTATAATAAAAAATTATTCAAATATTTAAATAATGAGAAGAATATAAAATATATATAATAAAAAAATAATAATATAATAAAAAAAAAATTTGAAATAATATTTTATTTTATAAATAATATAATATTTTATATTATAATATCTTTATAATATATTATTAGTAAGATGGTATTTTTTTATGTAGCATTAGGTACGTATATGACGTTGTCTGCTTTTTCATATGCATTGAACTCCTATTTTACAACGAAGAGAGGACGCGCCATGTCTTTAGCAATGACGCTTATTGGATTGGGACCTATAGTTGTACCTCAAGTGACTTCCTTTTTACTTTCATATTATGGATTTCAGGTATTTTAGAAAATGTATGATATGTTTTTATAATTAATTTAATTTTTATAATTATATTTATCACTATAATAATAATTAAATCAAAGAAAATAATAATTTTGGAATGGAAAGAAAAAAATTAAATATATAATTCTTTAGAATTTCTATAGATTTTTTAAGTTTATTATTCTATATTTAATACATTTGAAGGATAAAAATATTAAATATGAAAACTATATTAAAATAATTTAAGAAATGAAATTTAATATAATTAATTTCATATCTATTACATATTTTTTATTTTTATGTTATAGGGAACGATACTATTGTATGGAGCATTTTCTTTTCATTCATTGATAGGAGCTTTACTACTTCATCCACTCAAATGGCATGTGAAAGATGCAATTAAATCGAAATCTTCGAATGATGAATCATTAACGAAAGAAGACAAAAATAAAATATTAGGTAAAAATTGTTCAGAAACAAAACTAAATCTAACATATTTATTAATTATTTATATACTATATTATATATTTATATATTATATTATTATATTATAGCATTTTTCTATTTACATTTACAGAATGATTTTAAATATTTAAAAAAAAACATAAAAATTGTTATATAAAAATTTTGATTGAAATTTATTTATTAAATTATAAACAATTTTAATTTAATATAGGATATAGAATAAAATAATATAAGATAAAACGAGATGGAAATAGAATGAGATTATATTTATCATACCATCGTTTTTATTTGTCTTCCTTCATTTAACGTAAATTTTTCTTATAACTTAATAAATAAGTCCCAACCAAAATTTTTACATACCAACATTTACTTTATTATGTATATAGAAATTTCTATTGGTGGTCCATAAATAGCTTGATTCGATATATAAAAATCATGATGAAAATTTTAAAAAAATATTTAAAAATCTAAAAAAAAAAGAAAAAAAAAGAATTAAATTAAAATAAAATTAATTTTAGATCAGAAAGAGACTATTATTCAAGAAGAAGTAAATATTAAAAATTCAATCATGGATTTAAATAATGTATCACGAAAAAGAAAAATAACTCAAGTTTCGAATATCGATCACGATGCAGAAATTGGAAGTATTTATGGATTCGATATACCTTATGCTCGTCAAATGTCAGAAACATTAAGTGGTAAGAAAATAATCCAGGAGTCATATCTAATATTTAATAGATATCACGATAACAAAATTATAAAATCAATTTTTTTTATTTTATTATATTATAATATAAATTCATTTTTTTGAAATATTATATTATGTAAAATATTACATATTTATGATAAAATTATATTTGAAATTTTTAATTTGTGATATTATAATCTCAGACTTATAAATTTTAATCAAAGAATTATTTCTATTTTTACATACTTTGCATATGCAAAATCAATGATTGTTTTTTTAATTATTGTTTTTTATATATTAATTTTAATTTTAAAAAATGTTATTATAGTTTCTATAGGAGAAAAAGAAGTTGATATGTACAAAATCATTGAAAATGGTGAAATGGGAAAAGACCATTCAAAAATTCAATATAACAATCGTCGATGTGAGTATACATAGATCTCTTAAAATTTATAAAAAAAATAAATAATTGAAAATATTTTATTCCAGTTAAAAGCATTGATACGATCAATCTTGGCAGCAGTATTAAAATCTTTGAAGAGAAACCTTTGATAAAATATAATAGTAAAAATGAAATTGATGATTACAAGAATATAATAAACGAAGAAAACGATATATTACTAACAAAAAACGATATAAACGCAACATCGAATGCAGAAAATGATAATGGTGAAAAGTATGTATTATATATATATATATATATATATATATATATATATAATACATATATATATATAATAATGTGTATATATATATATATATTTTATTATCTACATACATATATAGATTAAAATAAAATAGAAAAAAATTGAATTTTTTACAAGATAATGATACGTATAAATTTTTTTTCTTTTTTGATAAATATATAAAAAATATGCATATACATTAATCTCTTATAACTTATAATATAATACCTTGTATTCTGATTATAATTATATTTATTTCATAAATTCATTATTATTATTATAACTTATTTTTCTCATACAAAATTTTGGATCTATGATCAGGATATTAAGACATTGTGATTTTAATTATGAAAATATATTATTTAAAAATATATAATTCTAAAAATATTATTATATTATTATATTTAATTATAAAAAATCGACTATAAAAACGATTATAAAATTAACATGATGTATGAAAAACAAAATAGCAATTATAATTGAGGCAAATATAAAAAAAAATTTTGATTTTTTATAGCATAACAATTTATTTTTGGAAAATTGTTTCAAATTCTATTATGAATATTCAAAAAATAGTTAAAATTCTTTCTTTCTATACAAAATGTTACATCTTATATTTTTTAAAAGAAATTTTAATTAAATTAAATTTTAATTAATTTTAAGGAAACTTTCCTTTTTATAAGAAATTTTTTATTTTCAAAATCTTATGAATGAATATCTTATCAATAAGCTAAAGAATTGAAAATGAACGATACAAATGAAATGAACATAAAATTTAATCAATTGTAGATTAAAGAATAAATCTATTATGTCACGAATATTGAGGAGGATAGCAGAATATTTTGATCTCGATTTATTGAAGGACCCAGGCTACGTAAATCTGATGTTAGGAATGTCTATAGCTGTTTTTGCTGAAATGAATTTCTCTCAACTAACACCTTTCATTCTAACGGACATGAATATATCAACTAAGCAGATTGCATATATAATGAGTACCATTGCAAGTGTAGATTTGGTGTTTAGAATTCTTGCTCCTTTTATCGGGGAATGGTTTAATCAACCACCGAAAATAATGTACATGATGAGTTTATGTCTTTTAATTATCAGTAGAACATGTAAGTATTCGATCATATGTAATTTATTTTATGTTCGATAAAAAGAAAAACATTTGAAATTTGAATATAAAACAAATAGAAGATATGTATTTTATAATTTACATTTTAATGTTTCCTTATGAAATATTTTCATCAACAGTATTAAAATAATATTTAATAATGATTTTATTAATTTATTTATTTTTTATAATAAAATTTTTTAAATATGAATAATAATATGCAGAAAGAAGAAATTAATTCTAAAAAAAAAATAGCAAATATTTCTTTTATAATCTTAAATTTTAATTTTAAAATATTTTTATTTATTATTTTGTTTGAAAGAGAATTATAAGCATTTTAGTAAAATTTTAATTTAAAATAGCAAAAACAAATATTTTGCTTTAAATTTTTTAATAACTGAATAAAGAAAAAGAAACAAAGAATAATTGTTTAATAACTTTTAAACTGAAATATGTAAAAATAATGTTTCAACAAATTCAAGATTCATTATAAATATTATTCTTTATTTAGTAATTTATTTATTTAGATGATTAAATTTTTATTATTTTTTAATCATTCAAAAAAATATTTTATTCCATATTATGTTATATAATGTCTATTGTGATTATATTTATTTAAAATCATAAAATTTATTAATTAAATTTTATAATCACGCATACTAATTATTATACTAATCATTATTTTGTATTATTTTATTATTATGTTTTTCTACATATTTACTTTTCCTAATAAAATAATAATTTAAAAAATAATCTCTTCAAACTTATTACTTTATTATCGAATATTTTTTATTATATATTTATATTTAATATGAATTTTTTAAATTTTCATACAGCTTTATTGTTCATTAATGGATTTGCGTCATTATTAATCGTTGCTTCTGGACTAGGAGCTGCCAAAGGAATACGTTCAATATATATGAGTTTAGTAATACCTTCTTACGTACCAATCCATAAATTACCGAATGCATCAGGAATTCAAATGATTGTAAATGGAATGCTGCTTTTATGTGCAGGCCCTATGCTTGGTACGTAAAATGAAAATTTTGCAATATCATTAAAATTTCAAAATATTTGATATTTAATAAATTATATTATTTTTGTTATTATTACAGGTATAATGCGCGATAATTTTGGAAATTTCGCACCTTCCCTAATTGTGATAAATAGTGTTACATTATTTACAGTAATAATGTGGACGATAGAAATTATACTTATTCGAAGAAAAAAATCACAGAAATGAATAGAACAGGAAATTTCTTGATTTTATATATTTTAGTAAAATTTTCAATTAATTAATATTATATATTCATCATATCACAGCAATGATATTAATCATTATTTAAACGGTTCCATATTATAAAAAATTTATTTATTATACATATTTATAAAATAACAAAGAAACAAAATTTAAAGATATAAAAAAATGAAAAAGAGAAAGAAACAAAAAATAAATGCAATACTCTTTTGTATCAGAATTTTTTTTTTTTCATTTATTTTATTAAGATGAAAAAGTTTATACGTATTTTTTACAAATGATATCAAACTTTATTATGTATTTAGTAAAAAATATGATAATTATTTATTATAAATTCTTTATTTTAATAATATTTATAATTGGACATGGAATATAGTTATTAAAAAAAGAGGAACGTATCATTTTCAATATGGATAAAACTAATAAAGAATTGAACTTTTTTTCAGAATTTGAATGCTCTACTATCTATTTTATCTCTATATGTTTACTGGATGTTCATAATTCATTTTTTATCATTTATTTTTCCTTGAAAATATTTAAAACTTTTCTTGAGAAAAAAAGAAATATTAAATGCTTGAAAAAATTATTAAATGAATTCATCTGGAAGGATAAAAAGTTATTGGAAAAAAATTATGAAATTGTTCAATAAATTTTAAGGAATGTGTATATATATTATTATATATTGTTTAATAAAATGCTAATTTTATACAAATAATTTTTGAATTTTTTTTAATTTTTGTTATGAACTTTGCAGTAATTTAATACAATTTTTAAAAATTATTATATTTTTTATATAAATATATAATAAAATTATTATATATATATAATTATATAATTAATTATATAATATATATATAATTAATTGATTATTAAATATTTTTAAAATATTTAATCTTTATTGCTGATTAATTATTTCATATTTTCGAATATTATGCTATAATTTGTTTATTTTTATAAATATATATATAATATATATATAATATATATATTTTTATAAAAATATATATAAATATTTTTTGAATAATTCAAAAAATTTCTAATTTTTATTTCTAAAAATCTTAATAGAAATTGGTATAATAAAATTTATAAAATATGAACTATTATATAAATATTATAATAATCTGTATTATTATATATATAAATATAATAATTAAAATATTAATAATTATAAGTACTTATTCTATGAAAGATTGTTCTATTTTGAAGAAGATTTTAACGTATTTTTTTCATATAGTATTTATGAAATGAAAATATAGACACTTTCCATATATAAACAGCAACTGTTACATTATTTTGAATTTAATTAAGGTCATGTGCGTGATCAATGTCGTTCGCCATAGAAACAATGATGTGAACATTTCGTTACCGCAATTATGATCTTATATGACAACAATAGATCATTTTTTCTCAGAATCTTCCGATAAAAAATCGTATGTTATTAAAAAAATAAAATTTTTCAAAAGATTAATTTGAAAAAAATCGATTATATAAAGTTATATAATTTGAATAAAATTGATTTATATAATGTAAATATTTGAAAAATAAATATAAGATAAAGATGAACTTTTTTTAAATCAAAATATAAAAAAGATTTTTTATTTTTTATTTTTTTTATATACATATTTGTATATATATTAAGCTGTTAGAAAAATTCAAAATTATAAATATGATTTTCTAATAGTGAAAGATATTTATCTCTATAATTTTCTTGATTTAATATATGATTTATATATCTTCATTAAAAGATAGTGATAGTTGATATTAATTTTTAGTACTGCTAAAGTTTTAAAGTTTTTTTTTAGAATATATTTTTAAATATATTTCTTAATTTTTTGATATTTACTTTTATTATATTATCAATTTATAATTTTTTCTATATTTTAAATTTATTAATGTACTAAAATATATATCTAAAATGATTGAAATATAAATAAATAAATTAAAAATAATACATTTTTTTTTAATTTATTTGAAATATAATCTTTTCTCATTCAAAGTTATTTCTAATGAAATTAGAATTACTGAAAAAACTAGAAACTATTATTTGAAAAAATAAGAATTATATTATTATAAATTATTATATATAAATTTTAAATTATTAAATTATAAATTATTAAACAAAAATTTATAAAATCAATGAAGATAATTTTTAAATACTTTGCTATAATACTTCAAAAAATTTGTTTTGATTAAATTCAAATTTTAATAACTTAAATATTAAATATTATCAAGGGAAACTTAGGAAAAATAAGAATTATTCGCAAATAATTTCTATTTATATCTCTTTAAGATTCAATTATAGTCATTATATAGTCATAAGATTCAATTATATTTAATATATATCTATAAAATACTTAGAGTATTTTTTTAAAATTATATTTTTTAAAATATAAAAAGTCTCTAGTCATGAAATTAGAACTATATACAAAAATTTAAATTTCTGAAATGTTGTAATATAATAGATAAATTATTTTTGATTTCCCAAATTATTATTAAATATTTAGATAATCATACAGAGAAATTAATTTTTCATTAATTATTTTTGAATTTAATTTTTATTGATCATTAATTATTTCAAATAAAATATATAACTCTCTATATATAAATAATAAATGATAAATTCTAAATAAATTAAAATAAAAATAAATGAAAATATTAGAACTTATATCGTTATAAGTTTTTAATTAATTATATCGTTATAAATTTTTAATTCGATTCACAAGAGATTGCTCTTTTAATCTTATCTCTAAATTCTACATATATAAAAATATTATCTTTTTTTTCAGTTGAAACTTTCTTTTTTTAAAAAAATATCTTTTTTAAAAAATCTGTTTTTTAAAAAAATATTTTTTAATCTTATATTTATTTCAGTTATATTCAGTTATTAATAGATTAATAGATATACTTTTATAATAAAATTTAAATGTTAAAAATATAAACGTTCTTTAAATATTTCTCTACATTATTTCGTGACATTTTAAATTTTAGTCACGAAATTATCGTAAAATGATCGCACGTTTCAATTGATGAAACAACGTGAATCGAAATACGATCTCCTTTCACCATATAATTGGGAAAGTTTAAAACATTGTCAAACATGTATGTAGAATATAAATGTATAAATGTGCATTACTATAACATCTGAATACAAATAAGTACTTCCTTTGGATGATTTCCAATTGTGCAAAATCGAAAGTAGTGAATATAAAAAAAAAAAATATATACATATATATATATTTGTATATGTGTGTGTATGTGTGTATTCATAGAAAAAGTTCATAAAATGTCTAAACATAAACTTTTAATTCGTTTAAACAAAATTTAAATTTAATAGCATTAAAAAATTAATTTCATAAAGTGATAAATGTTTTCATAATATTATAACTGTAGTTCGTTGAAGAATTTATTGTTTTATACATTTCAGATTTATATTATTCATTATCATGCGTTTCACTTTTTCATCTAATAAAATAATATTTTAAATTCACAATTAGAAAAAACTATTAATAATGTTACATTAATAATTTATATCATTAATTGTATCTTAATTTATTTAATAGTATATAACAAATTGAATTTTCTATTATTGTACAGTTGTAATTAAGAAACTTATGTGTACGCTTATTTGTATACAGATTCTTAGAATTAATTTAATTTTATTATTAATCTTACAATATATTTAATTTTATGTATTTACAAAATAATGCGGAAATGGAAAAATATTTTTATAGTAATTCTAATAGTATAAAAGATAAAAATAAAAATAAAAAACAGGTCAATAAAACGAAATTTTAGAAAAATATATAATCACAAAAATATTTATACTCTTACAAAAATTACAAAAATTTAATTTGTTTTTTTAATTTATTTTTTTAATTTTTTCTTCTTTAATAAAACTTTAATAGAACTTAATAAATGAGTATGAGTTAAAGCAAAATCTTAAATTATAAAATATCTAATTTTTAATATTCTTTTATTTTGTTGTAAAAAATGTTTCCAAATGATGATCAATTGTTTCAAAATTGTTGATCAATTGTTTTCAAAATTGATACAACTTTTGGGGATTGATTTTACTCTCTCAAAGAAATTTTCTGTCGATAAGAAAATTGCTCCATGTATAACTCATTATGCTCCAGATAAAGTTCAATAAAATTAAACTTTAAAATTAAAACTTTCGAATAAGATAATTTTCTTGTAATATAAGATACAAATATTTCTGTGATTGATTATATATCTATTTATTTTACAAATAACTAACTTATTGACTTATATTGACTTAGTGCTATTATTAATATTCACTTAGTTATTATTAGTATTCACTGGCCGTAATAAGATTGAAATCAAATTTGGAAACACTAGACTTATCTCATTCATATTTTGATACACGAAGATCAAATAATAAAAGTTCTTAAAATTGAAACAGTGATACAATCAAATATTTACAATTAAAAATTGTGTCCTTCAGCTTTCATATTTAAGGAATATTTGCGTCATCGTTTAGCTCGTGATACCTATAAATAATGTCATTATTATTTCATATAAATTTAATAAATAGCAATCAAATGGCTATCTTTATTCAAATAATTTTCTGTTTTTTAAATTATTGAAAGAATACCAAAAAAAAAAAAAAAAAAATACAAAAATATCATTTTTAATTTAACATTTTCAATGTTTGATGATCACCTTTGAATGTCCAGAATAAAGTACTGGTCCATCTGCAATATCGTCTGTTTCCTCATCGTTTTCATCCGAATTCAACGAAGCAAATTCTTCGTGTTCCATGATTCCCCACAAAGGGATGTTCTCCTTTCCTGTAGATGCTATAGCAAGATTATTTACAGCTTGTGGAAGTACTTGATAAGCTTTTTCGATAGCCTCAAATTCGCTTAAATTATTTTTATTATTGCTTGTATCATTAACAATCCGTTCATTTGATCGTTGAAAATTTTTTTGTTCTTCTTTCCTTTGTTGTTTTTTCAAACTGTTTTTCAAAGGTATTTCCGGTGTTGGTAATGGCGTCACTACGTAAACTCGTTCTTTATTTACAGGTGATATTGATACAGAATGCGATTCCCATGTCGATTTTTCTTTTGTCGCGGATTTATTTACGCTATGCACGTTATTGGTTTTTGGATTAGTTATACGTTCAATTTTCACGGACTGAAAATTAACAATTAAGATATTTATAAGAAAAAATAATCGATAAAAAATGTAGATTATTTAAATTAAAATGAATCTTAAAAATAAAAAAATTTATTTATTCAGTTTTCTTAAAGCATGAATCTTTTTATCATAAAATCTTATTTCGAATTCTTGTTTTAATATCTCTTCTTTTACTTAAAGACAGATTTAATTTAATTTAATTTAAAAATTTTAAAAACTTTTTAAACTTTTTAAAGTTTTTAAAATTTAAAAAAAATATTCTGATAATAAAAAATTCAATTAAAGAATAATTCATAAACAGATTAATAAGTACAACAATATGTATTTTTTTTTTAATAAGACAAATAAACTAAATATGTTCAAAAAATATATCAATATCAGAAATATATTTTTTAAAGAATATTTTTTAAAGAATAATATAAAAAAATTTCAGATATGTTTTTTTGAGTTTTATATGGTAATGATTTAAAAATTACTGCAGAAAAATAATATCAAAGATATTAATAATAATAAAGGATTATTATTATATATATACTATAAATCGTTAATTCACAATTTATAAGATGAAAAATATCAATTTGGAAATAAATGTAAATATTAATAAGTAATAAATAAATGAAAGGTGAAAATTAAAGTTTATAAAGGTAGCACATAATAAATTACCGGCTGTATTTGTTCAATATGATTGCTCGCGAATCCTTCGTGTTCTACTTCATTGAAACTAAAGCCAGCCAAAGAATATATTTTCACACTTTCATTGTGATCTTTCAATTGATTCCTGTGATCTCCTGGTTCCGTCGTTGTCAAGTATTCAGTTGGAATTTTCTTTGACGGCGAAAGGTAAGGGTGCAAGGAACTAGGTAAAATCGTGCTAAATGTTGTAGGTTTTGAATATTCCTAAAGAAAAATATTTTATTAGTTATTTTTTATATTTTATATCGCAATAATTATTCTGCGATATAGAAAATCATCCATTGAAAAGAAATATTAATTATATTAATATTATTAATAATATTAATTATATTACTATTTTTTTATTATATTCAATATGCAAAATTAAAAAAGAAATGTTAAGAATTAGAGTTGTGTATTAATTGTGTCATGTGTATTAATTAATTTGAAAAATTTAAAATTAAAAAAAAATTTAATAAAAAATATCATTATTTTAAATGATTTCTAATTTTCGAAAAAATAAAATAAATAAAATAAATAAAATTATAATAAAATAAATAAAATTTTTCTTAAAAAAAAAAGAAATATGAAAATTATATAGCAAATATAAAAAAATTAGCCAAAACTAAATAAAATCTGGATAAAATCGTGACCTATTTATAAATTAGTTTAAAACTTTCTAGCATCCAAATATCGTTACCATTTTAATGATTTATCAATAGCACACATTAAAATTATAATTTTGCATTTGTCTTTCATTTTATCGTTTTCAAAGTTATAAAATTTTATTTATAAGAATTTAGTTTTAAATAATTTTTCTCCTCTATTATATTATATAACTAATAAAATATATATGTATTTATTTTTTTTACAATTCATAAGCTTACTTGTATCGTCCAGTTATCGATATTTTTCTGTAATCTGTGTACGTCAATGGAAGTGTTTGCTCTTGTAGTGCTTCGTGAATCCTCAGATCTTAACGATTGCATGTTCAATTTGTTCGAATTGTTGAAATTGAATTGCGATTGAAAATGATTAACAACTCGAATTTCGTTTCTATATTCTTGTTGCATATAGTTATCATCATCACTTTGAGGAATCTTTCTTGACTGTGTTCGATTGAAATTAGTTTTGATACTCCAATCTCCGTAAGATTGTTGAAACGGAATTGGTGTATATTCTGACGTATACGGTATGATAACTTGTACCTAAAATATTATTATTTCAATAAATTTATATAATTCAGACATATGAAATATTTGTGACATTATAATTAGAAATATTACATTTATAAATTCACATTTTGTGTATATTTTATGTGATATATTAATCAGATGATATTGAAGACAAAGAAAAAAAGATTACAAGTATTATAAAAATTCATATTGCTTTAATCTTCTATTCATAAGATAAAATTTTTAATTAAATTTGAGACAACCATATGAATTATATTTTTGTACTAGGTTGCTTCATTATTTTATTAATATATATTTTGAATAATTCAACTTTATAAATAAATTAAAATATTTAATAATTATCGTAAATAATAATGTATTAATCTTTTACATAATTTTATTTTACATTATAAAATTTAATTTTTATATTAATTATATCAATGCTTTTTATATTCAATTATTATTAAAATTATATCTCGTTGAAAAAGAAATTTATGCAACAAATTTACAATTATTTTATTTTAATAATTATTATATTTAAATTTACTACAATTTTTTTATAAAAAAATTGTAATATATTATCATATATGAATTCTTTTATTTTACTTACTTGTTTATTTCGCTTCCTATTTTGTTGCTTCTGAAATATATCTTTGACATTTTTTAAATCTACACTATCTTGCTTCCAAAAATTCTTAGTTTCTAGAAAAGAATTGTTCGATTTAGCAAAATGATTCAAAAACGCTTGATTTCTCGAAGAATCGTTCGACGTATTTATGGATAAACTTGACCACAAATATTCCGGTTGTCCGGATGGCGAAATATATGAAACATCTTGTTGACTTGTATGTTGTGTAGTAATTGTTGACGTTTCGATATCCTGATTTTTATTATGGTTTAAAAAAACATCAGTAATGGTTGTCGAAGTCTCCAAAATATTGTTAATGTTTTGAATATCCGACGAAGTATAAGAATCAGTTGGTTTGGCAAAGCTCGATGAATTCTCGAAGTATATATTATCGGTTTCTAAACTATAATCCGTAGTTGTCTTCATCGTATTGTCGGAAACATCATCGAAATCATTGTATCCATTAGTGGAAGTCGGCCATTGTACATCTGGTCGACTTTCGCCATTTTTCGTTAGATCGAACAATGGCGATTCTTCATAGTGTATCGATTCCTCTTTCAAAGCAAAACTTGTTTCAGGTGTCTGAATCGTTACGTGAGAATCTTTCATAACACTTCCGCTAGGAGACAAGTCGTCAGAATAATTCAAATTTCTCATATCTTGGTAAAAAGTTGAAGTACCGAAGCTTGCCGATGGATTTAAATCTGGCGGTAAATTCAAATCAGTATTCGGGATTGGGTTCGATTTAAACGATTCTTGGTAATCATTTTGATTGGAGAACTCGTGATTTTCAAGATTCGAACCAAAACTATTAACAGTTTTCTGAACATGTGACACAGGCTGATTTAAAATTTCGTCATTTTCTTGGTTCAAGATCGAAGGATTATTACTATATCCTTGATCAAAAAATGGTCCTGATATAGAAGGTTGTGTATTGAGAATAAAACTATCGTATGATTCTTTATGATCTGTAAGCCCTTTGTTTATTTCATTTTGGTTTTGAAGTATTCCTTCCGTTCCAATGGATTTTACATCATTGTTGTTATGAATATTATAACGTTCGTCATTAGTTTTAGGGTTTTTGTATTCCTGGCCACCCAACGGTATTACAGGTGATTTGAAATTTTCTATCTCTGATGGATTTTGAAATGGTTTATCGAAGGATTTTGTTTCGTATGGTGGAAACATTGGTGCAGAATATAATTGTGGATTTAGTAATGGATTGTTGAATGGATTTTGATCAACGGGTACTTGAGAAATTTCTGGTGTCCTGATCTCATGCGAAGCTGCGAATTGGACGTCGTGACTTGCTTGATTGTTAGGAGGGAGATAACTGTTTGAAAATTGCGCAGGGGGAGGAGGAAGAGGATAATTATCAGAATGGCCTCTACTTTGCATTGGAATCCAAGGAACTTTATTACAAGGATTGCATTGTTTCCTTTTGTTCGTTGATATATGAATTGCACGATGATCTTTCTGAGCACGTTGCACGTCGAGAAAATTGTCTGAAGGGACATTAAAATTGTAAAATTGTAAACTTGGATCAGAGGGAGAGCTACGTGGTGGACCAAGATGAAGAACGGAAGAAGCTGTGTGCAATAGACGTGCAGGATGTTGAGCAGGAGCGGATGAACTAATAGGGAAATGTAAAGATGGACCAGTTTGAAGTCCAATTGGAGAATGAAGAAGTGAACCAGTTTGAGATCCAAATGGAGGATAAGGAGGTGGATCAAGTTGTAGAGTAGAATGCAAGTTAAACGTTGATGGGCCATAAGATTGAGAGGATGGAGGATAAGATACTTCAATGTGTGATGATGTTTTTAATGGTGCAGAAGTGGAAGAATCATAATTGAAGGGATTTAACCAATTCATCAATTGTGAGAGATATCCTGATGGTTCCGTTGGCGAAGAATTTGTCACTCTTCCTGTTCTCAGAGAATGAGATTTTGATATTGGAGGTGGAACTAAATATTCATTTAATCCGATTCTTCGACTGCGACGACTAATGTTTGGACCATTATTAAAGAACGATTCGCTTCGATCAGTCTTCAAACATGAGGATGTATCACACATAAAGATGAATAGTAATAGCGTTAACAAAACCTATAAAAGCATATATATTGACGATTAAATTAAATTTACTTATAAAGATATTTACTTATATTTAAATTTACTTCGTATTTAGATATTCCACATTATTTTTAAAATGAAAGTGTGTAACTATAAAATATAAAGTGTAAAATATGTAATATAAAGAATAAAATTTTCAAATATAGATTTATTGAAACGATTTGATATCATATATTGATATCACAGGAAGTAATGTATCATAAATTCAATAATAATTAATAAATATCAGATTTCTAACAAAGATGAAAATTCATGAATGCATATTCTAAGAAAACTTTGTACACTTCTCACAGTAGCCAATGGAAAATAAACACATAGGGTAAATTGAAGTAGGTCACTTCCTAAGGAACTTTCAGTACCGTTTTAAATTATGCCAGAGCTACGTAATTTCACTTAAATTAAAACATTTCTATATTTCTATACTAATTATTAACTATTCTATAAATTTTATTTTCACATTTCATATTTAATCAATTATGTATTTTCGATTTAACAAGATACTTTAAAAGATGCTAAAAATAAATGAAAATTATTTTTGTAATTATATCTAAATATATAAATATACAAAAAAATATTTGTATTCTACGTTACAAAAACTTAAAACTCTTTTTAATTCTTTATTTTTAAAAAATTTTTTTACTTTTAATGAAATTTTGTATATAATGAATATATATGTAGCAATTTTTTTTAAATAGAACATCATTTTAAGTAAGAAAATGAAATCAGCATTTCAATACTTTTTTCATAGAATTTTAAATTATAAATATTTAATGCTTTATCATCTTATTGTAAAAAATATTTTTAGATAAGATTGTTTCCAAAATTAAAAAAACATTGAAACTTTTGGTTAATTTCATAAAAAAATTGCTCTATATATACTTCATGTATATATATTCATTACAATAAGATCAGACAATAAAATTAAAATTTCCTTGGATATAAATATTGGATATAACATAGGATGTAAATATTTTTCTATATCTTGATTATATAGATATTACAATCAAACTTCGTAAAAACTAATTATTTATTAGCCTTCTTTTTCATTTCTGTATAAATTAATATTTGCATAAATTATCAAAACAAAAGGTCAGAAGTGAAAGGGGAGCAAACATGATATAAAATCAAGTGTAGAGAAGATTTGAACGGGCAGCTATGAATTTCTCACGAGTTATAAAGTCAATAGTGTTCTTGTGGAGTTCCACGTACTATTTTACGATTATCGTGAAATATGCGAACGTGTGAGAAAGAACGAGAGTATTCATGGATTACTGTATTTATCGCGAGAACCGGAACTGCATAAGAAAGTGAACAAACGGAAACGAAAAAAAAAAGGACATGGTCTTCTCATATCACTTTTAAACCTACTAACATCAAAATCAATGTGCTTTATATTTTTAGCTGCAGACAAGAAATGGTTGTTTAAGCGAAAGTAGCAAAATGTGCAATTTTTTGTCATCTTTATAAATATTTTAGAAAGAACGAGATAAGATAATATGATTTTTAAATGATTAAAATAATTTTTAAATGATTTTTAAATGATTCTTAAAAATTAAAATAAATAATTTCATACAAATTTATTATTTAATCGAATTCGAATTGAGAATAAGATCTGTTTCGAATAATCGAATAATTTAAAAATAATTGAAGTTTTATATTACATTAATTGTTATTTAATAAGCAATGTATTTCAATTGATTTTAGATACAGTTTATTTAATCATCAAAGAAATTTGAGATATGAATATTTGAAAATATGGTAAATTAAAGAAACAATATTATATATTTTTATAATATATTTTTGAATTGAAAATTTGTTCTTAAAATATTACATTCAAAATAAATATTAAACAATAAATTTGTAATAATAATTGTAATAATAAGAAATAATAATAGCAAAAATATTTATAAACAATTATTTTTATCAAAATTAAATAATAAATAGTTTAAACTATAAAATAAAAAATAATAAATCATTTAATTAAAAATATATTAATAAATTTTTTATATGAGATATTTTATTATAATATAAATATAATATGTATATAATATATATATATTTTTTATATATTTTATATTTATTTATTTAGATAATTTAGATTTATTATTTATATTTATTTAGATATTATATAGAAATAAAGTTTAAATATCAAATTCGATATAAATATATCTTTATATAAAAAAATATAAAAAATTAACAAACATAACTTTTATTTTAATCTTTTTTTAATATATTAAAAAAAAAATACTCAATTATAATATTTATCCAACGATACTCTTATTAACAAAATATAAATAATTGAGTCATTAAAATTACATTGTCATCTAATTTTGGTTATCAAAAAACAGTATATGATCGTGAGATAGATCTTTTCTTCATTGAAGAGTAGGTGGTTCACATACTATAATAGTCAAGATATATAAGAGATATTCAGTGTAGCAGGGATAATGTAGGTAAGTGGGCTGTGGGTATTATGAGAGTCAGCCTACAGTGAAAAGATGTAATACGTAGTTGCATGTAATCTGTATAATATGTATTCAGAAAGGTGTTAGTGCGCTCATATGAGGCATACTTGTGTCAGAATAAATGTTGACACTCATCGAGACTAACCAATATCAATAATGAGATTGCAATTTTCTTTTGGTTATTTCAAATTGAAATAATATCTTCATTTATTAAGAATTTTTATTTGAGGCAATGTACTAAAAGTCTTATTTTAACAGGAACTGAAAATAATATAGACGAAATAAAATTATTGTTATTGCCTTTAAAACTAATATTAGTATAGTTATACTATTAATTAATGAGAAAAGATAAAATAAATAAAATTGTAAATAATATTTAATTTTTTGTTGACTTTTAATATCATAAAATTAAATAATTATAATGAGAGCATTAGATCAAAAGATAGAATTTTCTTATATGTACAAGAATAACATAAGTATAACAAAAGTATAACAAAAGATTATTGATTATTAATAATTGATTATTAATAATTGAATGTAAAATTAAATGAAAATGAAAATATATAGATTGAGTGAAATCATGATACAATAGTGAATTTAGTTTTTTGATTAATAGAAATTTTAATAATAATATTTGTTAATAGTTTTTTTAATACGATTTCTTAATAATTGTTAATAGAGTTCTTTTTAATACGATTTTTCGAAGAGAAAAATTTTATTATAAATCTTATTCTGATCTTATCTCAATATATAATCTTGTCTGAGTGTAATCTCTTTATGAGATAACTGTAGTAAAAAATTAACTTTCAAACAGGAAGATTCTGTTTGTTAAGAATTTAGTGAGAAGAGATAAAGTGAAAATCTTGAAATCTTACTCTTAAAAAGAAACAAGTTCTAACGGTTTTAACGAAATCTTGAATGGGAAAAAATTTCAGGAATACTGTGATAATGAGAGTTAATTATTGCGCATATCAAACGTATTCCGGTTTTTAAAAAACAAAAAATAATAAATAAATTATATATTTAATATTTTTGTTCATTTTATAATCAATGTATTGTGATTAAGTTAAGTTAGGTTAGGTTTGATTATTTGGTTTTTTTAATAAATGAGAGAAAATAACAAATATAGAATATATATTTAATATTTTTGTTTTCGATATTTTATCATCGACATATAATCGATATAAATTATTTTTATAACATAATAAAATAACCAAACAAATTTTATTTAATTTTATTAGAATATAAATATGATATAATATTTGATATAAATATGATATTTAATTTTCGAAATTATAATAAAATCTAAACTAAACTAAACGATATTAGAATAAATCATATTTTTTTATTTTTATTATCAAAGCAAATATTTAATATAATAAATATAAAATATAAAATCTAAATAAATGATTAGTAATATAGTTATTAATTATTAAACAATTATTAGTTATTAAACAATCTATTAAACACATGAAAATCATTTCTGATTGGAAATCTTTTTACATAATAAACTAATATTATTAATAAAAAGTGACAAAATTGTATATAAATGTAAATGAAAAAATGAAAATTACAAATACATGAAAAATTACATGATAAATTACAATTTTATACTAATAATAAGACAATCAATCAACTTGTCATTTATACAGAATTATATATAAAAATAAATATTTTATGTATGTTTTATATTAATAAAAATAGTTTTATAATTACAATTCAATTATGAAAATTTAATATTGAAAATTTAAAAAAGCAAAAAAACAAGTAACATTTATATCATGTAGTAAGTATTCAAAAGAAAAAAAAAAGGAGAGAACATGAAATAGAATTTAAACTCTAATCATACTCAATAAGGTCATAAAACTTATTCAAAAAAAATCTGTATTGACATTGATAAGAGGAAAAAATGTGCAAACGGAAAGCGACAGATATAGGTCGTATTCAGAAAAGTTTCGCTCCTATGTTGGCACTATGCCAAATGATGAGGATCATTCGAAAGCGTCAAATATATGTTTCCCTTGTATCGTTCAAGCGTTCTTGTTGGATCACGTGTAATTGATATATACAAATGTATACAAATCAATCCTAACTTTCGAAAGCTTTTGTAAATGGTCCGCGTGAATTAATTTTCCGTTTCTTGGGAATTTACCAAAAGTCAAATAAAAAATCGTAGTTTTTTTATTTTTCAAATCAAGAAATGCAATATGCAATTATGGAATTATAGAATTTATAATATATAGTATTATAATATATAGTATTATAGTAATATAATATATAATATTTAGTACCCTTTATATATCCTTTATATTTATCTACAGACAAGTAAGATTGTTATATTTTAATTATTAAAAGTATGTAAATTAGTAATGTTTATTATTTGTGTCAGAAAATATTTTTAAAATTTAAGAAAAAATTAAAATATCTAAAAATAAAATTTTTTTATATGAATATATAAAACAAAAGAATGATTAAAATGAAAGATAAAGAATATGTGTATTTTGTTCATTTCTTTTAATAAATGTATGATTTGAAATTTTAATAAGATAAATAATATATTAGCATTAGATATATTTCTTCAAATTTATACGTTTTTCATATTTTAAATTAAATTATTTTCAGAAAAAAAATGTTATATAAGATTTTTTTTGTTAAAATAAATTAATATTTCCATATATATATCTTATTCCTATTTAAATTGATATTTTTATTACATTGAATTATTAATGGAATTGTAAATATATATGATGAAATCAAAGTATATGTTTCAAAATAATATTGGAATTAATTTCTTCGAAAAATTTGACAAAAAAAATTTAAATAATAAAAATTTTAAATAAAAAATATTTTTTATTAAATAAAAATTTTTTATTTTAAATTAAATAAAAATATTTTTTTATTAAATAAAAATTTTAAATAAAAAAAATTTTAAAAAGTAAAATTTAATCTCAAAATATCTTAAAATTTTGAAGTTATTTTAAATTATTTATTCACATTTATCAAATAAATTAATATCATATTTATATTTTAATACTATAAGTTTTAATTAATTTATCGAAAATCAGAAATAAACTGATCGTAAGCGGATTTTAAAATACTTAAATTTGGTCATGTTGTTGTTATGTTACCAGATTTTGAATTCGAAATTTTTAACTTTCGCTTGGTATGCTTTGCATGATAAATCAAGTTCTTTTATAGGATTCTACAC
Organism: Apis cerana; assembly: GCF_029169275.1. Lineage (NCBI taxonomy): Eukaryota > Metazoa > Arthropoda > Insecta > Hymenoptera > Apidae > Apis > Apis cerana. The sequence goes on from NC_083853.1 coordinate 2,311,889, forward strand.
AAGAAACATATATTTAGTTCTAATAAAAATTTTAAATTAAAAAGCATAATTTTAATTTTAATAATTTTAAGAGAACAATTACTCAATTCTTTTTTCAACTATACTACCAGTTATATTTTAAAATAAATAAATGAATAAATAATAATTTTTTTCTAATACATATATAATAATAACCAATTATATTATTCCATAATGTTTTATTATTTGTAACTTTCAAAATATATGTATATAAAATAATTTCTTTTTGAAAAAAAATTAAGAAACAAAAATATATTTCTTAATAAAAGATAAGATTTTTTATTTAATTAAAATATTAAAATAAAAAAATAATTATGCTTTTTTTATTTTGTATTAAAATTAATATTCCAGCATTAATTACAATTTAAGATAACTTATGAACTAATAAAGAATGTATAAAAATACAAAAATTAAATAATAGAAATTATAAAAAAATTTATATAATATATACAATATATATAAAATTAAAGTATTTATATGTACATATAATATAATATAAAATTTATCTGAAAAAAATAGTAATTTATCTTCGTCAGTACAGCTTTCGCCTCATAAGATGTATGGTTAAAAAGTCGAACATCTACTCTCACAAATATAATGCAAAATCAATAAAATACATATGTATAGAGTTTCTAATCATTAATTTTTAATTACTAGTAAATGTAATTATAAATAAAAAATTTAATTAAATAAAAAGATAAAAAAAATATTAACGCTGTTATATAGAGAAAAATTTTTTAATAATTTAGAAAAATTTATCTATATTTATTTATATTTTATTATATAGAATTGAATTTTGTAGGATACTTAATTATAAAATTAAATTTTTCATAATTAATTTGAAAAATTAAAATAAAAAGATTATATTATATATAATTTTTAAAAGCATTTTATATCTTTATTTATATTACATATTATATAATATAATATTATATAATGTAATCTTATATTATATATCTTTGCTTATTAAAATGAAAAGATTATAACATTCTCATAATCTAATGATTTGTTATATTTTTACGAATAAATTATATGAAAAAGCTTTGCTGAAAAATTTTGAAGATATTATAAAAAAGATTTCAAACTTGCTTATATCTGATTTTATGTCTTTTTAAATTTTTAATGATCATACATATACATATAATATATTATATTAGACCTACAATTAATAATAAAATAAAATTAAAATAAATATAAAATTTAAATAAATATGAATTAAAATAAGTATAAAATAATAAATAATATATAAAATAACATATAATATGTTATCCAATATGTAAAAATTTTAATATCACAATGTTATTATTTACCTAAAAGAAATTTTGTATAACAAAATTATTATTATTTAGTTCAAGGGATGAATTATCATATTATGCATTTTATTTATATACACAAATATTTTTATAATATTTTTCTAAATATAATTATTCTTCATTTATTTGAAATTTAAATTAAAATAATTAATATTGTTTTTCTTATCTTTTTATTTAATATTATAATTTTTTCAAACGAACAATTAATTATATGAAACTTTAAAATATATTTAAAGATATTTCAGAAATAAAAATCTAAATATAAAAATCTTAAAAATTATCATTCTTCTTTAAAGATAAGATAGTCATACTAAAATAATATTTTTCATTAAAATTATTATTATTTGAAACGAAATTAAATGTTTAATAAATATTTTAATTTAAAATATGATTTATACTCACTCGAATATTCATGTTTCAATGTCTATATTTTAGATCCTTTTCGTTAAAAACATATCACAAAAACTAAATTAAAACTTTTCGATTGTCACACTTTTTAATTGAAAAGAAATAATTTATAAAAAACCACGCAATTTGAAAACAGCAAAGAAAGAGATAAAAATTCAATGTTTCATCCTTGATAACACACAATTGAAATGAGCGCAAAGAATCGCTTTTTCACAATAAGATGTATATCGAAGAAGAAAAACATGAGGCAAAGGAGATCTTGTAGAAGAAAACTTCAAAGAGCAAAGAGAATGAAGAAAAAACAGAAAGAAAGATGCACGCTTCAGTAGGGTCAAAGAGAGAGTTCATTGGAGCGTCTTCCATGCAACACGCTTATATACATTTGCTCCTTCTTTTCTTCCTTCTCTCTTTCTCTTTCTCTCTCTCTTACTCTATCTCTTTATCCTTTCTTTATCCTTTCTTAAAGAATCGAACTCCTTTTCTATGTACCAATCTCTCTCTCATAATGCATATATTTTTACGAAAGTTTTTTTACCTCTATTGAAGAACAATCTAGGAAAAATTTTTTTAATTTTAGGGGTTGTTTGAGAAACTATTGAATTGATGATTTCAAAGATAATTCCAAATAAAAAGATGTAATATTTTATTGTATTTTTATTACATTATTTATTATATTAGTTTTTTATTACATTATCTATATATATTATAATATATAATATATATATAAATTATAATATATAATATTTTCAATTTATATGAACGTATTATTTTATGTATTGTTTTAAAATATCAATAAATTCATAACACAAGATTAAAGAAATAAATATTATAATAATATTTTTGTATGCTATTAATAATATTCGTGGGACATTTTTGATTCTAGAAAAAAATAAATACAAAAATTGATATACAAAAATATCAATTGAAATTATTAAATTATAAGTTTTATTAGATGAAGTAAGAAAATAAAGATGAAGTAGAATACACTTACAAAAGGCATTTACTCTTTTTTCGTTTCTTTTCATTTAATAGAAATTTTAATTTTTTTTTAAATTTAATAAAGAAAAAATACGCATAATAAATGAAATATGATAAGATTATATGAAAATATTTTTAATAATAAAATTTTTAATAAATTAACAATTATTAATAATACAAATTAATAATAAAGTGGAAAAATTTATCATCTACTACAAAGAAATATGAAAAATAATTAAATAATAATTATGTTTTAAATAAATATATCATTTTTTTTGTCAATAAATCATATTATAATTTCTTTTTGATTTTATCTTTTGATTTTTTTTTTAATATTTTTTTCTCGATTTATGCGAGTATTCATTAGATACTTTCAATAAACTTTCTTAAACATTTACAAAATATGAAAACATGTTACAATGTTAAATATATAGTTTAATGTGTTCATTTTCCGTAACATCATTTATATAAAAACACTTTAAATCACTAAAAATTCTCTTACTTTTTTAATACTTGATAATCTTATCTTCTTCACTTTTTATTTATGTTAGATATGTTATATTTTTAATTTTTCCTATGATATATTTGTATATCTTCATTAACATTAGCATTATATCATTTAGCTTATATCTTCTCAGAATTAAGCAGATATGCCAACAAAAAACAATAAAACAATAAATCAATAAATTCAGCGACATTTAATATAATCGTTGCAATGATTAAATCAAGAAACATTTTCTTTTCAGTTTTCTTCGACTAAAGTTCATTTTCTACCAAACCAAAATATAAAACCAATATGAGAGTAATTCTTATTGTGTTTAAAATTCTCTTCATCTTTATTTTGATTCAATCAGGGATACTTCAGATAATTCCTTCTGGAAGATCATGCACAGCACAAGGATACTTTGAAATTATTGATGGAACGTGCAAAAATTATTACCTCTGTCTCTATAATGGAGTCGCATTCGTCTCATACGATCTGAAGTGTTTAGATTCAACTGTATTTAACCCTATAACGAATATCTGTACTGCAGATTATATTTGCAATCAAATTACTACAATGGATCCTTGTCCCTTTGGAGTTGGTAGATTTCCAATAAGCGATTCCAATTGCCAGAAATATTATTTTTGTTATGTGGATAATGGAAGTTTTGTGAGATATAATTTGACATGTCCAAACAATTTACTATTTAATTCAAAAACAAAACAATGTATGTTACCATGTCCAACTTCTTCACAAACTTCTTTATCCTGTACAAGTTGTAATAAATAACAATTGATATGATAATAGACACGAATTAACATTGTTATTTTATCTTATATTGTTAAGGCATTATTTTGATAATAAAAAAAATTATTTTCTGTTCGATTATTTTCATGATTATTTTTGTTGTATTTCTACCATTATACTTCTTTATCCTGTACAAGTTGTAATAAATAACAATTGATATGATAATAGACACGAATTAACATTGTTATTTTATATTATATTGTTAAGGCGTTATTTTGATAATAAAAAAAATTATTTTCTGTTCGATTATTTTCATGATTATTTTTGTTGTATTTCTACCATTATAAATTATAAATTATAATAGAAAAATATAATTTTTTATTCATTATAAAATTTATTTTCATTCATATATAAAATTTATTTTCAATATGTAATTAAATTATAGTAATTAAATTATATTTCTATTAAAATTAATCATAAACCATAAATCTAATTAATGAATGTAGATATTTTTAAAACCAAAAATTTCAAAAAACAAAATTTCATGATAAGATAAGAAAGATAATTTTATGATATGATAAGAAAATATTAATGTATATAATTGTGTATATTCTTTAATTCATAATTGTAAATTTAAAACAATTTTATCACAATAAAATATAATCATGATATGTATTATAATCATGTATGATAGAATATATACGTACATGTATGTATTCCAAAATATAAATATATTTTTTTCTTATAACTTATATAGATTTTATGTTTTTTCCCTATAATTTATATTATAAGAAAAATTATTATATTATTTATAGCTTATAAATATATATTATATTATCAATATAATATCGGGATGTGAAAATTTAATTCTTTTACATATAAATTTGATTTCTATATCTAAATTGTATGTAATATCAACGTATAAAATGACATGTTATATATAATCTTCAGTAAAATACTTCTATTTATAGGAAATTAAAGAAATTAAAAGAAAAGAAAAAGATTAAATGGTAATATTACATGTTATAATGATATAATTTGAGATCTTTAAATTTCTTTCTCATTTTTTTTTAAGTTTTTGTTGTAACACTTCTTCATTCAATGTTTAGTATACTAGTTTTGTTTTGTTTTTTTTTCTAGGAGAATAAGAAGATGAAATATAATATAATAATATTATATTTCATAAATAAATATAAATAAAAATATAATTTTCTATTTAAAAAAAGAAAATTGATCTTCAAGTTAACCATTAAAAAATGCAAACAAAGCAAAAATAAATAATTGTATTTTTCCTTTAAAATTATGAAATTTTTATATTCAATAAATTAATCTAATTTATTTTCAATAAAATTTATTTTAAAAATGCATTGTTTTGTTATTTAAATTGAAAAATTTTAAATAAACACCTATATATCATTTTTAATGATGAGATAAATACAATTTCTACTTTAATCATTTTGCAGAGGGCGTAAGAAACACTATTTATAGAATTTATCATTATATCTTTAAAAACTGCATTACCGACTAACTATCGATATTGAAGAATCAATTCAATAAAAATGATATTTAATGACATTATTAAATTCAATTTTCGTATCATATTTGAATCTAAAAATCAGATTAAAAAAATTTAATTTAAAATATTTGTATATGTATTGATATATTTACAAATACAAAAACATATAAATTGTAATATGAACTGTTATGTGTATATATGTATATATAATATTCAATTTTTTTTTTAGTTTTAATATCGTTATCACAGATTTTTTATTAATTTTATTAAACCAAATTCTTTTTTTTTTTATTCACAAGAACTTAAGATTTCTGAATAATTATTTTTTAGATATAAAAGTTTATTATTTAAAGATTCGAAGGAAATTTTCATTCAATAAATAAAAAAAAATGTTTTTTAAAAATCTGAAAAAATTATAATTATACTTTATAACTTATTTTGAAATTGATATCGAAAACAAAACTAAATTTTATCCTATGTATTAATTTATTTTAATTTATTAATTTACGATTTAATCAAATAAACTTTATAAATAACGAAATATATAATATAATATAAATAAGTAAATACAAAAACTAGTATATAACGATTGAACTTATTTATTAAATAATAAATAATTTAAATTTACATTATATGAAAAGAGAAATATAGCAAAATTGTGATAAGCTATAAGATAAAGTTATTTCTATTTCGATAAGTTGCTTCTGTCTCGCTTGCTCTATTTCAAATTTAAATCTAAATAACAATAAATTAAAAATTATTCGTTTAAATTCGCTTTTGCCATTGATAAAACTTTCTGATCAAAATATATCTGAATTTTCCCAATATTCTATTCATATATGAATATTTTTAACATTAACTAATAAAATATAATTTTCTAATTACTAAAAGAAAAATATATTTATATATATTTATCTTATTTATACTTTATTTATATTACACTTTCAAATTATTGTTCAATATAATATGTATAATATGTGTATTATTCGATGAAATTAAGATATATACATGAATCTTTCAGTTGACTAACGTTTGTCAACAATACACGTACTTTAACAAGAAATAACAAGAAATAAATGAGAGGAATCGTTATTCGTTTTTGAGTTCATAATCATAGTTTATCAATAATTATAATATATCAATAATATTTCCATCAATTAAAAATAATTTTAAAAAAATCTTTCATTCTTTTTCTATTTTTAAAAATTATAATTTTTTAAGAATTTTAAGTGATTAGAAATATTTTCTATTAATTTTAAAAAAATTTATGGTAAGTACAAAATAATTGTAAATATTGATACACAAAACATTGCTGACAATAAAACTTTATACAATAATTCATATTTAATTAGCAACATGGATGCAATAATCGCTAGAAATATAATCGAATTAGCTGGAGCTATGATGGAAGAATTCGAATCTGTATGGACTAAGATAAATAAAATAGATCCTAGCCAAGTCAATTATCGCATAATGAAATTATACTTGATACATATAAAAGAGCAACGAAATTTGATCGTCAAAGCTATTTCTTTTGATTCCCATAATTTTCCAAATCTTCTCACTATAAGAAAGTGTTTCTTGCAAAAATTTATTGAATTTGTACCTGCAGTACAAACATATTTGATAAAATTCAAGGAATTTGATATAGACCAAGTAAAAATAATTGAGTAAGTAAAACTTATATAGGAAATAAATTATTATGTATTAAATCTGTATTAATAATAAATTTCAATTTCCAGAGCAAAATCTTAAGAATAATGAAAGTGATAATTCTTTAAAATTAAAAAAATTTTTTCATTTCATTGCTAAAAATATATTAAACTTGTTTTCTTTTAGATTCATTTCTTCTTAAAAATATTCTATTTCGATTAAATATTATCCATTAAATATTAAATTACTCAAATAATATTTTTCACAAATCATTTAATTCAAAAATTAATATCATTTTATATATTTTTATACATATATTAATTTATAATTTCTTCAATTCTTGCAATAAAACATGATGTTGTTTTTTACTATCTTTTTATTTTTCTCATACATATATTCTATATATAAAATACGAAAAATAATAATGTATAAATATAAAATTTTGCCTTTATTAACATAAAATAAATTTATAGAATAACATTATTTTTAACGTATATTTTATTTAAACATTAAAATTCTTCAAAATCTTCAATTTTTTTTTTTTTTTTTGGTAAAATTGGAAAGTATGTATGAACTATTATAACAATGTTAATCAATTTTTTTCAACTTTTTTCATTTTATTATGCTATACTTTATTATGCTATATTTGCCCAACGAATATAGTCAAATATATACTAATGTGATTTATTATTATTAATCATATAACTTGAATTGTTATACATTTTTATTTTCTGAGTTAAAGAATCTTGTTTCAATGTCCTATGTATACAATCGGACATAAATAATAAACATAAATAAATATTAATTAAATATTGATTTCTATATTCTTTAAGATTAATTAATTATCTTTCTTCAATTAATTTAAAAAAAAGTAAAAATTAAGGATTCATTAATTTTCCTTTTTTGATTAAAAATTTTTTTAATTTTTTAAATTTTTTTAATTTTTATTTTTATTTTTATTTCTAGAAAATATTTCAATATTCTTTAATCATATATATTTTATACGATTGATTTCTTTTTTACGTTAAATTTACGTTTTTTTTCAGATTTTATTAACTTTTTTATTTTAAATATTATTTTTAATCTTACATTTTAGTCTTTTTAATTTAAATAATTTTTATATTAAATTAATTATAATAAATTATTTTTATTATATTTTTACCAGGGAAAATTAAATCTAAATTTAAAAATATAAAAATTAGTTAAAGTATATGTAAATATATATAAATATTGTATAAGTATGTAAATATATATTATGAAATATATTATATTTCAATTTTTATACGGTTAAAGTGAATAGAAAAATATACTATTCCTGTCAATCATAAAATCGTTAAAGTTTAAAGACAAATTAGTGCATCATAATGCACAATTTATAATGGAAAATTATGATGATAGCTCATTTTATTTATAATTATATAGAATTTTTATTAATCATTTTTATTAACGTATTATTAAAACTAATCAGATTAACTCTTAACCCTTAAACTTAATTAGATTAATCCTTATTTAATTAATATATGTTTATTTAATCATTACTATATCAAAATTACACATGTATGTGATAAATTAGAAGTTTGAAAGAACATGAAAAGAGTTTTTAAGATAGATAGAATGTTTAAAATATTTTAATACTGTATTTAAGTTTGATTCAAAATGTTTTATAAGAAAATTGTTTTATAAAAAAATGTTCATTAAATAAAATATAGAATATTTTAGAATTAAATATATTTATAAGAATTTAATTAAATAGTTTAAAGAGTTTAATAAAATAATATATCGTAAATAAATAAATAATTAATAGGCAAAATAATAATAGTGCTTTGTGGGAAATTCATTTCGCTTGTTTTTTTTTAATTCTTTTTATATTTTTAACTATCAATTATTTTTCACTTTCATGATAAAAATGCAAACTATTAATAATCTTTTAAAAATCTTTTAATTTAGGTTTTATTTTCAGATTCTTCCGTTTCGGTTTCCTTATAACTTTTTTTTATTACTTACATTAAACAGCGATTATAAATTTAGATATTTTACCAAAAGGAAAATTTATTTAAAAACAAATAAATTTTCGCGCGCAAAAAAAAAAATGAATAGGATCTCGTGGTTAAGATCTTTAACTCAGCAATCTCCAAGTAGTGAGACCTAGAAAATCATTATTATTTAATGCAATACATAATCATTCATATTCATATAAATATGAATAGTATAATTATAAGTATAATTATAATATAATATATTCAATTATAACATAATATATTTTCATAAGATAAAAATTAATTGTAAGCATAATTATGTATTATTTCGAGCATAAAAACATACTTTAATATACGCATTTCGATAGATGGCGTAATAATTGCATATTAATTCTATCCCATTTACTTCCCTTTTTTTCCTTATCTATTCCCAATTAGAATTTAATATTCTAACTTCTTATAAATTTATATTTGTTTGAATAAGACAAGTTAACAGATACTCATATACATATACATATGATCGATATATGGAAAAGATAAAACCGACTCATAGTTTTTAATCAAACCGTATATATACATATATTTCTACATTAGAAAAAGATTAAGATTTTTAATTAAACTTATAAGGAATCATATAAGTTGGCTCTAAACACGATATTTTACTAATATTAATAAGCTATATTTATATAATTATACAGCTATATTTATATAATTATATAATTTTCAATTATATAAAATATAAATATATAAAATTATATAAAATTATATAATTTTACAACTGTAATTGTAATTTTATTTGTTATTTCACAACTATAACTGCTAATATCAATTACTTTTTTGAATGAATATCACACGATTACTTTTTTTATCATGATTCATCTTATTTAAGAATATAGAGCGTCTGGCAAACAATTAATTTCATATTTCGTCTGCATCATAAGTGCATAATAACTTGATAGTATTATCGGCAACACTTTTCCATTCTCATTGACGCGCATTGTACTTTGTTCTGCAATATTACAGAAAAAAATTTATGTATTTTTCATTCTTGAATTCGTAGTCATAGTTATCAGCAATCACAGCAATATTTTTATAAAATAAATAATTTTTAAAAAATATATCATTGTATGATATATTTCTCATCGAATCATTGAATGATAATATTTAATTACAAAATTAAGATCTTCAGTGATTATCTAGAATTATTTTCAATTAATCATAAAAAAATTTTCCAGTAAGTATAAAAAATTTTAATATCCATATATAATATACTACTATAAAAATTTATATCATGATTCATAATTAATTATTAATGTGGAAATTAGTTAGTAGAAACATAATCGATTTAGCTACATTTATGATAGAAGAATTCGAATCTGTAAGATAAAAAAAATTAAAGAAACTATTGTATAATAGCATTACATGTAAAAAATTTAAAAAACCAATGAGATTTATTCATCAAAGCTAGTACATTTAATTCATACAATTATCCAAATCTTTTCAATACAAGAAAATGTTTTATGCAAAAATATTCCAATTTTGGCTATAACAAAAATTATGTTCAACATAAGAAAACATTGGACATTGAATAAGAAATGAATAAAAATAAATAAATAATAAATTTAACATAAGGAAACATTAGACATTGACTAAGAAATGAATAAAAATAAATAAATAATAAATAATAAATAAACAAATATAAAATAAAATATCGAAAATAAATTACTGTGTATTAATATTAATTTCAATTTTCAAAGTAAAAAAAAAATCTTGAAAAAAAAATAAATAAATTAAAAATGTTTCTTTATTTTCTTACTAAAAATATCTTAAATTTTTATTTTTATATGTTAAATTATTTTTTTTTTTATTAAATTTAGATTTATTTCTTTTAAAAAGATATTCTATTTCGAAAATATTGATGATTTAAGTTATTCAAAAGAATATTTTTGTTCTACAATCATTTAAAAAATTATAATAAATCATTTTTTATATATATATATATTTAATTTATAATTTTTTATTTTATTTTAATAAAATAGATTTATAGTATTATAGTATTTATAAATTTATAGTATTTATAGCATGGATTTGTTTGATGCTATTTTTTTATTTTTATTATATATATTTTATACATAAAAGTACGAATTAGGTTATCAACCTGCAAATATAAAATATGAAATTTTTATCATTACCAATATAAAATAAAACTATAGAATAATGTTACTTTCAAGATATTTATATTTTATCTAAACTGAGTTAAAATTTTTTAAAATTATTTCTTATTTTTTTTTTTTTTTTAAGTAAAATTTTTACTAATTTGATTACTATTATATATTAGTAAATTCATATAATTTAAAAGATTGATTTATACTTTCAAAATAAAAATAAAAGTTGATGTATAAAAATAGTAATTGAAATTTATTTATTAATTATAAATGATTTAAATTAAAGTATAACCTTTATCAATATTCACAAAATATTTGTGAACAATATGAAAAATAAATTTCCTAGAAATTGTTTGTACACGAACTATTCATAATATAAAGTTAAAATATTTTATGACTTACCAATAATTCATGAATATCATTCATATTTCATAACTATCACAGTTTTTTTGCAAATATTTAATAAATTTATATTTATAAAATTTTTCTTATTAAATTTTTTTCAATAATATTTTTCTAAATTAAATGAAAATATATAAATAAGAAACATAATATAATTTAAATTATTTATAATTAACTACGAACGAAATATAAAATTTTTTGTAAATCTTGATTTGTAAGAATTTTTTGATATTTTTTTATAAATCTTAATTTTTAATAAATCTAACAATATTTTTTTTTTATAAATCTTGATTTTCGAAGAAAGTATATAGTAAATATAATTAACGATTTCTCTGGAACTGAAGAAGCTAAAGATTGGTTTTCAGAAATTGTTCATGAATTTAAGGCGCATTTTTATTAACAAACAATTCCCCAATATTGTTCATAAATAATACTATTTACATAATAATCCGCAAGTTTTTTAGAATTATTATTCAAATTTTTTCGAACATTGCTAATAGATCTAATATTTAATGCTTTTTTTTTATTATTGTTTATGGACATTTTAGTATCATTTTCAACGTTACCGATAGAATAAGATTGCAACACTAGTAGTGGTCAGAATTAAAACTAAATATCAATTACAAATTAAATATTTAAAATGAAATAATTTATCTACAATCAGTAAATTATTATTGTATCTACATTGTTAGATGGCGTTAATAACTCAAAATTACGACATTGTCAATGATCGGTTCTTACGATACGACATCTTGTGACTGTCTGTCGTTGTAATACTATACTCCTTGCACGAGTCGCGTTGAGATTGTAGATGACTGATGTTCGACTAGTGAACATGTTTTCTATACCTTGTCAAAAAGTGTTAGAATTATCAGTGTATAGTGCATCTAATAACGTCGAATATTTTTGAAATCATAATTATTGATTCGTCTATCATGAATGTGTTCTTATAATTTACATTGTGTAACAGATCTAGGATTGCTAGATTAGTAAGTATTCGTAGCTATGTTCAACTTTTACACGCGATAAGCCCGCGTGGCATGAATTAACACTTAAATCAAATCTTTTTCATTCAATTTGTCTGCGCTTTTTATTCTAATTAATAATTCTAATAATTATATACATTTATATTAAATAATAGAAATTTCTAAAAATTTATATCAAATGAAGATTCTATTATAATTTCAAATTCATATCTGAAAAGTAAGATATGGTTTCGTTACTGATTTAGTTACTACTTTCTAATTATTAATTACTTCCCGTTCACATGATATATCATTAGAAACTTGTAAAATCAGTCATTAATACAACGCAACTTCATTTACTAATTGCTTAATTCTAAGCAGTTAATTTGATTTAAATGTATATGTTTTTTCATTTATATTTTATAAAAATTTATTATAGAATGATTATATAACAGTTATCATATAGTTAAAATATATTTTTTAAATAAAAATAACAAGTGCAGAATCTAAAGTTATAAGTTTAATAATGATAGCAATACAATATAAATTTTAAAAATCTTAACATTTTCAATACGTATTTATTTCTTAGTAAAAATAAAATGCAGTTTTAGAAAAAAATATTGTTTTTACGATTTTAAAGATGATGTGGACGCTGCATAATGCTGCATAATGTTCTTGAAATAGATAGATAGAGAGAAAGAGAGAGTCAGAAGATACCAAATGATCGATTTATTTCAATAGGTTTTTCCCTGCTTTAATTCATGTCCATTGAATACGAATGATACAATAATATAATATAATAATATAAAATTATATAAATTATTTCAGTTATGTGGAAGAAAACATTAATAATATTAACAATAGAATTTTGTAATATAAAAATATATTATCGCTGACGAATATCAAAATTTTATATTTATACTTTCATACATTCATATTCATACATATTTCGTTATGTGACATATTGTATAAATATAAGCAGTTGCCTTTCAATAAAATCATATTAATCTTATAGATATGTAATAAAAAATTTATATATTTAATATTATAAAACATATTATAAAAAAAGATAAATAGAAAACAGATTAACATTGATTATGATCAAATATTTTTAAAATATCGTCGATAATGCACTATTTATTTATATATTAATAATATGAGATAAAATATATTTGAAATACATTGATAAAATATATTTTAAAAAACAGTTGATAAGACAGTATTTATTTATACATAATAATTTAGATTTATAAAAAGTATATTTTTAAAATATAAACTTGGTGTTAGTTTTGAATCAATATCTCATAATTTTCTTCTTTTAAATAATTGTTACTAATAAAAAAAATATTTAGAAATATAATAAAGAATTTTTAATTAAATTAAATCAAATTTATTGAAAAAACTACATATCTATAATATATTTTTTATATCTATTTTTTAAAGACTAATATATTTATAAGAATAATGAATTAAAACAATTTAATTTTTGCAATATTAATCTTATTTTATATTTTACTAATATGCATGCAATTAACCTTATTTTATATTGTAATAAATATGAATTCATTTGTAAACATGCAAATATTTCGATTGTTCGAAATAATTATGAAATCATGTTTTTATAAAATATAAAAATTTTTCATTTTTAAATTTTGATTTAAAATTATAATAACGATATAAATTTATTGAAAATTAAATTCAATAATCTTTGTTAATGTTATAACTTCGTTACAAGTTGCGGTTAGTGAATACATTTTTTTCTGAATCTTCAACAAACAATCAAAAAAATAGATTCTTATATATTATCTTATGATAATGATTACATATATATACCATTTTTTAGATGTTTCATAAATTTGTTTTATAAACATTTTGAATTTATTAGAATCAAAAAAAATTAATTCAAAAACGAGTCCAGTATAATCGATAATACCTAAATATGTTTATACTGCATTTATGTTAAAGAGTATTTAAAATTAAAATCTAATGGAATAATTTGATAAAAAAAAATTGAAAAAATATTTTATAAGATAATTTAATTTAGTTAGTAATTTTGAAAAAAGGAATGCTAGAAGACAGTAGAGTGAATCAAATCAAATTTTGTGTCGATCGAGAAATTTATGTCAAGGCTTTTCGAAACTATAACCCAATTTTATCATAAAGAAAATATAGATATATAATTTTTTTGTTCTACTTTTTTGAAGAAATGTACATATACATTATTTATATATTATTCTGCAATAGTATTTAATTATTTTAAAACAATATATGATAATATAAAAAAATTTATTTCGAAGATTATATAAAAAATAATATATATATATATATATATATATATATATAAAAGTTATTTTCCTAATGAATTTTAATAAAAAAATCTTATTAATAAATATTCAATACTGAATAACCAGAATTCAATAAATAACAAGAAACAAAATAAAAAATTTTTAAAATATTTTTCAATAAAACTTTATTTTATTAAATAATACTTTATATTTTTTTTATTATTTGTAAATTATAATATTCAATTAATAATAATCTGATTTTCTTAAATATTTGGTTTTATGTTTAAATATATATATAAATAATATATAATACTTCTTTATTATAATTTTATAAATTTGAGAGAGAGAGCGAGAGAGAGAGAGAGACAAATATTTAAAATTATTTATTTTTATTCATAATATTCTTTTTCATTTTACAATGAATTCTTTATCTAAAATAAATGCAATATTAATTTTTCTCAATTAAAAAAATTGAAAAATAAAAAAAAATTAAAAAGAATTAGTTTTAAAAATATAGTAAAAATAGAATAATAATAATGTATGATTTTTTTATTTTCTAAATTAATATTAATTTTTAAAGATATATTATTATTAAATTTTAATTTAAATTTAAATTAAATTTAAATTTTATATTATTATATTATTGAATTTTTATAAACGTTAATAATTTCAAATTAAGATAAATTAAATATAATAGATATAATAGATATAGATATAATAGATATAATAGATATAATAGATATATATAGATGTAATAGACAATAAACAAATGTGTTACAAAAGGAAATAGAAATTCCATTAAATGAATAATTTAATATAATAAATCTTTATAAGGTCAACATTTATCTAATAATAACAATTTTCTGCATAATATTTAGGAATAGATAAAGTATTTAATAGAACAATTATTATTTAAAAAAATTAATTTTATTTTAAGTTGGAAATATTTTATAAATTATTTTAACAATATTGAATATATAATATTTATATAAATAACTACATTTTATTATTTAAAATATTTGTTATTTAATTTTGCTGTATACATTATATAATAAGATTATAAGTAAAATTAGTAAGTAATAGAATAATAGATTTTTAAATAGAGATTAAAAAAAATTAAAATCTCTGAATCGAGATTTTCAAAACTATTATGTAAACATATCTTGAATTTTTTTATTTAATGAAATGAATTATTAGAAATTAACTTTTTAGAAATTAAATTTGAATTGTGAATTTTCTATGAAAAAATGAAGGAGAATGTATAATATTTTTCATTTTTTCTTTAATAAAATGTAATATTAATTTAATTGTTAAATATTAATTTTTAATTGTTCAGATATTTGTTCTTATAATAATATTTATTTCAAATATTTGTTTTTTTTTATATTTAAAAAATTATTAACAATACTTTTTTCAAAGATAATTTTAAAAAGTATTAAAATATTTCAAAACAAATGACAACAAATTATTTATGATTTATTTTATCGTATATTCAAAATATTGATCATTTCATTCTTCCATCTAAATTAATCCTAAAGTATCTTCATTTTTATAATATTTTATTACTTTTATGATTTTCAATTCACAAAATTTTTCTTTGCATTTTTTTTTATATGGATTATATCATTATATGATGCTTTGTATAATTTTATAAAAATATCTTAATATATATATTATATATATTATAAAATTCAATTATTTCTATTAAAGATTATGAATAATTGATGGTAATTAATAATAAAATAAGTAATAAACTTATAAATTCAAAGATTATTCAATATTATTCAATTTAAGTTTGTATTGTATTTTAATACAAATTATTTTGTACTTTTTTCCATTTCTATATATATTTTATTTGAAATATATGTTTTGTAAATATTTTACAATAAACTCTTTTCATAAACAAATATGAGATGACAAATTATTTTTACACATAATTTTATGATATAAATTAACAATTTAAAAATATTTTATATTTGCAAATATTATGTATAAAATGATATATAAAATGATAAAATGAAAGTCGAGATTCTGATTTGTAAAAACAAGTTATTGATTTTATAATATAGCATATGCATATATTATTGCTTTTATATTATTTTATTTTTTATTTTATTTTCTTTCACATTAAATATATTTCTCTTGAAATAGAGAAATATTAAAAGTGTTATTTTTTTAGAAATTTTGTAGTTCGAATTTCTATAATTTTATAATTTTATCCATTATCTTTTACCCTTGTTTACTTTTAAAAATGATTACAAAGACAAAATAAATTTACTTCAATTACTTGAATTATTTAGATTATCTTACTTTATCCATGCAATTTAAAATAAAGTGACTTTTACAAGTTGAAATTTAATATAAGTGAAACTTTTATTACCTCTAAAGCCTTTATAATTATATTAGCTCTATAAAATAATTGAAATAATTGAGTCATAATCTAGCATAATTAAAATTAAAAGACTATTCGATATCTTCTTATCTTGCAATGCTAAAAAAAAACCAAAGATAACGTTTACGAATTTTTCTTTCTTCGAATTATTTATAATTGAATAAATACAATATTTTTATATAATTTTATATATTGAATTTTCTTTTTTTAAAATTTTTTTATTTGAAAATGTCGATAAAAAAAACTCTTCATAACTATTTAATACTTTTTCCTTGAAATTCGATTATATATATGCATAGAATCAATCACAAAAATATTCATACTCTATATTACAAAGAAATTCATCCAAAAATTCTGATTTTATAAAAAGATTTTTATGTATTATTTAGATTATATAAATTTATATGTATTATATATATATATGTATATGTATATACATAATAGATTACGTAATATATGTGTATAATATATTTAAAAAATTCATATATATAAAATTTTATAAAATTCATAATATAAAATTTTGATAATATAAGAATATTTTATATTTCTAACAAATTCTTTAAGAAATTTGATTAATGTGATAATTAATTATTAATTGCAAAATGTTATTTCTATTGATTTTAATTTTTAATCGAAATATTAATTTTTACTAATATTATAAATATTTTTTATTTCATTTTTAAAATATTTTTTTTCTTTTTGAATAATTAAAATAGTTTTAAAATTAATATTTTAAAACCTAATAAATTAATAAAAATTTTAAATTAATAAGTTTAATAATTAACTTTTTTTATATTTTCAAATTCTCTAATATGACAATTCAATTTTTAATTAATATTTAATTTCTTTATTCTATCTATATCTATTTTATATTTGTCTAATCTATATCTAAATTCTAATAATTTATATATGCTATTTGTGTCATATATTCATTTCAATTAAATTTTTTTTATTTTTGAATTATTTAAAGGAATTATTCAAATATTATTAATTGCTTTAATGAATGTTTCAATTTCAGTAAAATAATTACATAATAAAATAATTAAATTGCCAAAGAAAAATATTGATCATGAAAAAGATATTAAAAAAAAAGGTATATAAATAAAAATTATTTTATATTGTTTTAAATGAAAACGAAAAAATATTTTCTACGAATAAATTTTTATTATCTAAGTGAATTTATTAATACATTATTAATACATATTATTATTAATATTAATACATATTTTGATAAATCATAATTAAATATTATAAATTTTATTATATTTCTATTTTTATATTTTCAGATTTTAAAATGAAAATATTGTAATTTATGTTATTTTATTTAATACAAATTATATCTAAATTAATCGACAAAATTTTTTAATACTTATAATTACAAAGCTATATAATCATAAAAAATCTTATTTAACTAAAAAAAAATAAAATCATCAATATTAATTATTAATTTTATTTAAAGTTTAACTTTATAATTATAATTTATAATTTTATTTAATGCAGAAGTATGTGATATCTATATCATATGTATGTCTCTTATATTAAATGACTATTATTATGAATTAAAATATATCAATTTGCACTTCAATGAATTTTATAAAGAATGAAATTTTTAATAAATAATCATTCTAAGTAGCAATTAAATTGACGATTATGTGTCTGAATCATTAATTGCAATTATACATTAATTAAATAAATATTTTACTTAATTAAGTAAAATAATTAAGTAAAAATTAGTAAAAATTTAAAATTAGTAAAATTAATAAATATTAATAAAATTAAATAAAAATTTAAATTTTAAAGAATAATTATTGATTGCATTAACGATTGTAATATAAAAATTAAAAATGAAATTCAATTGTAGCTTCTATTCATATAAATCTTTCGTTATAATATTTCAATAGTTCAAATATTTCAATAGTTACTTTTAGCAAAGAATATATATCAATTTTAAAAATATATATTCTTTTTATATTTCTAATAAATTATTTTGTTTCTTTTTTAATTATCTTAGTCTATTAATATCTTCAAACTTTCATTCTTTACATATTTAAACATTTTATAAGTAGTATAGAAGATCTTATATTATATCTTTAATGATGATCAATGATATTCAAAATTTTGATTACAATTATCTATTTAGAATTGATCTATTTAGAAAAATGAAATATTTTTGTGTGAAAAATATACTACAAAAATTTTAAAAATATAATACAAATTTTTTTGAAATCTAATTAAATATGATGAAATATGATTAAATGATATAAGAATTTAATTATAATATATATCTATATATATATATATATAAACAATATTTATTTCTTAAAAAAAATATCTATAATGAAATAATACTATATACTATAATATACTATAATAATGAATAATAAAATTAAAAAATTATATATTTAAAAAAAAGAAAATATTTAATTTAGATGATCTTAATTATTTTAATTAATTACCATCTCTATGATTATCTGTCATTTTTACGTATTATTTATTATTTATTTTTCCGTATTTTATATACTTCTATAATATATATAATATATTATAAAAATAAATAATAATATAATAAAAATAATAATAATAATAGTAATAATAATTTAAATAAATGATAAGTAAATAGAGATTTGAATAGTTATCAATTGTAGAAAGATTGATATCACGCTTGTATAAAATCAAATAGTTTTTTTAATTTAATAGTAGCAAAATTAGAAGTGCACATTATTTAAATATATAAATAAAATCATGCTTATATAAAATCAAATAGTTTTTTTAATTTAATAGTAGCAAAATTAGAAGTGCACATTATTTAAATATATAAATAAAATTATAAAATAAGTATGTAATAAAATTATAAAATAATTATGATTCTAGTGAATTAACATGATTTTATCATTATTTAATTTTATTATATAATTATATCAATTATAATCATTTAATCATCTTTATAATAATAATAATAATAATCATATTTTTTTTATTATTCTATTATTCTATTATTATTTCTATTCAAAACGCATCTTTTTAATAAATAATGTATTACTTATTTAATGTATTTTGATTATATTAATTTTTTGAAAATTTCAAATGAAATTTAAATTCATTATAATTACAAATTTTAGCAAAAAGAAACAAATAAAATAAGACAAATAATATTTTTTAAAATAATTCATAGAAAAGAATTTTTATTTATTTTTTAATAATTTTATTTTTGTTTTTAATTATTTTGATCATTTTTGATAATAAATATTTTTAAAGTATATGTTATAGTATATATTTATATATAGTATATATAGTATATATATATATTTTATGTACATATTTATAGTTTTTTTTATATGGTTGCAATTGATAACGTAATATTTTTCCATATTTAAAATAAATTACTAGCAATCTTAAGAAAATTAAAATTATTCATATTTAATATTAATCAATATTAATAAACGAACTGTGAATATATATATATATATATATATATATATATATATATATATATATATATATATAATTAATTTTAAGGATAATTTTAAAGATACATAAAATATACAAATATTAATCTCAATAAAATATGTATTATGATATATATATGAAACTAATTTAATAAGAAAAAATAAAATAAAAACAAATACTAAAAATTTTATTAAGTTAAAAATATATTATTTTTAAGTCAATTAGAAGTATAAAATATAAATATGTTTGAAAACTATATTTTTTAATTTTTAATCAAGAAATAATTATTTAAATCTCTATAAAAAGAAATAAATATTCAACACTAAATATAAAAAGGAATTATCTTACAAGAATTGCGTATTTTATATAATATATTTTTTTATCATCAAGTTGCTATTAAATTTTGTTATCTTAACAATATAATTATTTACCGATTACTTTATATTATACTATTATTATATAATTCATCGATTTGTATCACGTTTTCCAATTTCTTAAATAACATTTTCCAACCTTAAATAAAACTCAAATCTTAAAACTTAACCTATTTTTATGAAATATTTACATCAATTGGAAATTTTTACATAATAATTTCCAACATAATAATTCTAAACGATAATAATAATTTTAAATCTATTAAAAAAAAAACTCATTAAGGAACCCATAATTGATATGCCGTGTATTTTTCAATGAACAAAGCTTAACGGAAGTTTGATTTTCTTGCATAGGAATTATACGAAGTGATGAGGTAAACTAAATCAGTAGGAGATGGCTCGTCACGGTAGCGAAAGATCCTTACATTCTTCTCAATCGATGAATCCAGGCTCCTCACTCTTAAACACGAACGAATCACTCACAACGGAATTAGCACCGTCAGAGCCAGTAACATGTTCTGACAACAGCAGCATGATCAAGGTCAATGCCGATAACAACGTGGTTTACACGACAGGAAGTGCATCGGTCACCGTTCCGTCACCCTCGATATCATCTTCGATATCCTCTTCATTGGATTCCCGTATTCCACGTCCCTCGCCTACAGGCCTGCGTCGGTCGGCTAGTATGCGCATGTGCGGTGAACGACTTTCACCAAATAACCCATCACCATTATCCAGTACCACGGCCACCGCGGCTCTGAGCAGATCTTATCATTATTATCGTCGTTTTAACTTCCTGCAGCAGCAGCATCATCACCTGGACCATCGTACTTTTCCAGTCATCACGGAGAATGGAACTGAATCACCCCGACAACGATCTCTCGTGAGTATTAATCTTTAATATGTTCAATATTAATCACATTTATTTTTATTATTATTCTTATTCGAGAGATATGGCTTCTTAGTTTTCCCCGCAATATTACGTCTTCGATGCAGATCACAGATGCGTTTAGACAATTCTATCTTATTGACTATTTTTGGGCAGTTCTTATATGAGTTTTAATATAACGATAATAATGGTATTAAAAATGGAAATGATGATGGACAAAAAAATATAAAAATATATAGTTACGTGTATGTTTGAAAAAAAAATTATTTTCTTCTTTTAAAAACATAAAAAAATTATCAGAGAATTTACCGTCGAAATAACGACGTAGTATTATTTTATTATCTATAAAATTGATATAAAAAAATAATGTTTAAAAATTAAAATATTTTTGTTGGTAAAAATGTAATAAATGTATATCTAGTTATTATTATATTTATGATTATAATAATATTTTATTTGTTGCATATAAACTTAGTATATACATATAGAAATATAATACTTTTTATTTTAGATTTTTCAGTTCAATATTTTTATTATTATTACTTTTTTTTTAACATTTACACATATTTTATATTTACACATAAAAGCACTTTTCAATAATTACAAAATCATAATATCTTTAGTTTAGTGAAATTTTATTTTAGTCAAAATTGACATAATTTATAATTATAAATATATATAAATATTTGTAATAGTATGTAAATTACTTAATAATGAGAATAATATTAAGTAGCATTAATAACTAAATGATAATAATTTCAAAATAAATATTGTAAAATTTATAAAATTTATGTATATATTATGTATATATATATATATATATATATGTATATATATATATATATATATATGTTATCTTTCAATACAATATAAAATAAACAAAAAAAAACTATTTTTTAAATAAGTTTATGTCACGAAATTCGAATCACTCAAATAACATAATAAATATAGGCAATTTGCCAAGACCGATTTTCATTTGATATCACAGTTTTTAAAATATTTTCAATCCATTTATTGGAATTCGTATATGTTGAATCATTTATTAAATAAATAGCTTTCAATTTTCTCTCAATTCAAAGCCTCTAGCCTCAATAATAAATAATTATTCCATTAAGAAATCAAATTCAATTCATTAGGATTAATCTAATTTTTAAAAAAAATTAAACAACGATTGTACATTCTTATAGCGACTAACATTAAGAATTTTTTAAAGGACTTGGATCTTTGATTTTTGTCGTAAAAAATCGTATAACAATCCTTATATACACATTACTTTTTCATCAAACATAAAAGTAAGAGGAACTCGAGCAAGCATGAAAAGATGTCTTGTGCTTAGCTAAACAAAATTTGAATTATTAATTATATATTTAGATTTAAGTAGATTCAAGATAAGCAACGAAATATGGAAACATTCTAACCTTTTTGCAAGCTATGCGTCAGCGCAGATGAAACCTCTTCATTGCTTTTATAGCTCTTATTGCTAGATATTACTAGTATAACGATTGCGCACTATATTTATCGATGCTTAATCCCATCAGATGTAACATCGATTTAAATTACTTTTTTTTCTGGATAAAATGACGAAAAAAGCGGGAAATAATTCAACAAAATCTCTATTTATTTTTATTGTTTATTTCGAAAACGATTTTCATTTTTGTCGGATTATTGATAAAATAGCATGTTACAGTAATGGAAATAGAATAAAAATTCATATAGGTCTTTCAGCGAGTCTTTGATTTTAATAAAATATCACTTCATTTTTTATATATATTCTGTGTATATTGTATTTTTAATATAGAATATTTATTTTTTTCGTTTTGTTTGTTAATAAATAAATTCGATAAAAGCTTAGGTAAAAAATATATACAGTGTTTCTGAAATCGATACAAACGAACAAGAGCTAATTTTAAGAATGAGTCAAAAATATAGAATAAAATTTTGTTATGTAAAATATGTAAAAGAAAATTTGAAAATTTATTGAATACACATAGAATATTTCAATTATTGAAATTTCATAAATTTTTTTATAAAAATCAGGAAAATTAAAAAATATCATCAAAAGAATAAATATCATTTATGTGTTGTTATAATAATAAATATAATGTGTTGTTATAATATGAAATAATTTATTTTGAGAAATTAAAATCTATGAACTGAAAATATTCAAATGAGTGAAAAATTTAAATATAATAAGTTATAATAGATTGGTGCTTCTCTAATTTGCCAAATAAGATATTGAGAGCAGATTTTCAAAAATTTAATAAATCAAATTAAAATATTAAAATGTATTTTTTATTCTTTAAAACTATATTTATTGGCATTGCTCGTAAATATAACGAGAATGATTTGATTTTCTCAAAAATAGAAACTGTTGTATATGATGAAATCTTATTAAATCTATATTAATAAATTAATAATTAATTAATAAAAATACATTTTTAAATTACAAATTACTTTTTTTTCAATTGCATTTATCAGTTATATCATGATTTCGAAGATATAAATCATAATATCTTATCTTTATAATAATGAATAATTATATAGAAATAATTATTTTTGTTTTGTTGCGAATACAATTTCAAATAATTACAAAAATGATAATTACAAAATAATATGCTAAATGATAACTTTTCTTTTATTTTTTTTTTTTTTTTTTAAAAAAGAAAAATTTGTATATACATAATAATAAATTATATAATATATAAACATAATAAATGTTTATATATTATATACATAAACATAAACATAAACATAAACATAAGATTATATATTTACTTTCTATTAATCTATTTGCTATAAATTAAAAATAATTGAAAATATAAATATCACCTTTCTATAAATACTATTTATTTATTAAAAGCTTTATTATCTAATTTTATTTATGATCGAAATATTTATAGAAAATTAGAAAAACATATATTTAAAAAATATTTTAGTTATTTTCATATAAAAACTGTTCTCATGCAGATACGGCTAACTTCTCGTCTTTAAAGAAGAGTTTTATCTTTCTACTCAATGGGATGTTTGATTTTGCATCACTTTCAAACGAGACTTCCTAGTCAGGGAGCAAGAAAACTTCTTAAAAAAAGCTTAAGGTAAATTACCCTTAGGCGATCAGGTATAAAAATCATGAAATCTTCTCTACGTCTATATAATCCTTTAAATGCAACTTATTATAAAGTATGTAGGAAGTATATTTATTTAATGATTGCAATGATAAATTGAATATTTTATTTATGATCTAACAGTAACGTAATACGAACAGTAAATAAGATAGGATCGTTTCAATACGTTTCCTAGAATTTAGATTAAAAATTGATTTAAAATCGATATTATATTATTAAAAATTGTTTTTCTTAATCATGCAAAATATTCGATTTCTAATTCAATCTCTCTTTTTCTATTATTAACATTCATATTCCATTGCATTATTTACTAATTTTTTTTAACAGCCCTTGGCCATTGAATTAAGATCATGCAATAATTTTAATTATTTTCTAATTAAAAGATCCATAAATAATTTTTTCAGATTAATTCTTTCGTTGCTTTTTGTTGATATATATATAATGACTCTAAAAAATATTGGTGTATTCTTTAAAATACAATTTTTTTAAAATTGAATATAATAATACATTAAATTTTTTTTTGAAAAATTAGAAAAATTTAAAATAAAAAATATTTATTACTTTAGTATTAATTTTTTATCGCCAACTTTTTTATCTAATTCTTTAACGAAAATTTAAAAAATAGGTTTTTTAGATTTATATCAGTTATACATATATATATTAATTTTATAATAATTATATATAAAAATTTTATTGGATTAACATAGAAACAATGAAAAGACAATAAAAGAATTTATATATGTTATGTTTCTTAAAATAAAAGAAATTTAAAATAAAAATAATTATATAAATAAAATTTCAAATATCAAACTATATTAAACTGATTGTAAATTATTGATTAAAACGAAAGGATATAACTATTCGGCCATGAATGGATATTAATGAAATCATAAATTGAATTTTTGAAATTAATATTTACATATCATATATATGTGATTTTTGTTCTTATAATCAATGATTAGACAATATATGTGACTTAATAATAACTTAAACAATCATTAAATATAATGCTTCTACAAACATGTCAAATATAATAAATGTTAATCACCGATTTGTACGAAATATCCGATATTTTCTAGGCAATATTTCATTTTATGCAGAAATATATATTTTTAAATAAATTCTCAATGTACAAATAGAAATAATATCTAATTTTTCTTTTAACAAGCAATTTATTTTTATAATTATGATTTAAAAAAACCGTTCGGATAATGGATAAGATTCTAGAAGATCGTTAACAATATTTTTATTCATTAATGGCCGAAATTTTACATAAAAACATAAAAACGTTGTTCTTTATTTTAATTCAAAAATTCAGACATTTGTAATTTATTCAACGAGGTGATGCTATTCAGTTTTATATATGCATAATAGCGGATATAATAATTAGACAGAACAAGAATATATCTTTATGTGAAATCTGTAGATGAATTATAATCAGCAATATTTCTATTATATACTATTATATATTTTTTATTTTTAATATGGAATTATTCATTGTAAATATGAATATAATATAACAAATATGAATATAAATAAAAATATAAAAAAACAAGAAATAAATAGAAATATATATTTTATGAAATAATGTAAATCAGATTCTTTGGAATCAGCAATGAGTACCGCATAGTATCAATCATAATAAATATGGCCGTTATTTCTTTTGTATATTTTAACATGCTTTAGTGTATATTTTATTTATAGTACTTCGAATGTATTTGTTGAATGTATCATACAGTCTTTTGGCACATAATAAATGCAAATAATAATATCGACTGATTATAATCACAATGATTATGTTGAAGTCAATAAACATTGAGCGAGAAATATTGTGATAAATATTATAAAATACAGGTTATTTATAAAAGTTTTTGCCAAATCTCATATTCATGGATTGTATAATATAATATAATACAATATAATATAATATTTATCAAAACAATAAAAAAAAAGTCTTAATAAACATAGATTTAAAAATCATTAGATTTTTCTAGTTTAAACTTATAATAATATAGTAGATTCTATTTCAATTTTATATTATTAAATTAATATTTTAAAATTACTTTAGTACTAATTTAAATTCTTACAATAACAAAAAAGAGATTACGATGAAAGTAATGATGAAAAAATATATTTCTATTTTCTTCTAAAACATTTATGATAATACAAAGAAAATCCACATGATTTGAAAAACAAGTGGAATATAATCAATATTCAACGCTTTAAAAAATTAATCACTTTAAAGTGATTTAATAAATAAATAAATTATGAAATCTGTAAAGAATTAAATATAAAAATTCTATTATATATTTTTTTAATCCAACACTCAGGTATTATTATTTCGAATATTACAATTATAGAGATTTCATTGTATATAATATCTAACAAATCCAAAAAATTTAATTACTATCATTAATTATTAATGTTGGCGATTTTTCAATATGTGTACGTATCTATGAGGAGAAATCGAAATTAAGAAGATATATCGAATATATGTTGTAATATTTAATGGGTTTTTCAATTCATATTTATTAAGATTTTTTTTTTTTGATGAGTATTACAAGTTTAATGAACATTCTGTATATCGTTTCAATACTGTTGTAACCTATTATACATAGGAGGATGAATCGCGTACCATGATCACCTCAAGTAAAATTATATACGTAAATTAATTAATAAATGAAAAAGTATTTAGTATTTAGTATTTAGTATAAATGAAAAAGTATTTATGAAAATTGCATGCTGTAGGGGACATATATTCCTGATTATAAATCATTAAAATCTGATTATTAATTAATTTTAAAAATAAAATTATCGAAGTATTAATAATTAAAATTAATTTATGAGTTTGTTTTTTTTAATATTATAAATTCTTAAATATTTTTTTCATAATGATTTCTTTTATCTAATTATAAATGATATATTTATTTAAAAAAATCTTATCAATTTGAAAAAAATAAAAACATTTATTTATTTATTATCTATATTAAATGTTGAACTAGAAATGTTGTTAACTATATATTTAATTATAAAAAAAATAATAACATCAAATTATATTTCTTATGTTATAGAATTTTTATATGAAATAATTTTTTAATAATATATTTAATAATTTACAAGTTATTTGATGTGGTCACGTTACGTGATTCATTTTGTGTAATATTGGATAACTATACTATATATCATTACAGTAATGTTAAAAATTTAATAAAACAATAATGATGAATATATATAATTATGTGTAATAATTAATAATTATAATAATTAATTTATTATTTTCTAGAGTATTATTTTTGGAATATTTAACCCTTACTGATTATTAATTATGCTAAAGATAATTCTCAAGTGCTGCAAATATATATATATCGATTTTTTAATCAATTCAATTTCTTTATATCCTGTTATAATTTCAAAGTAAATTAAAATATTGCGATTTACATAAAATTTAAATAATATTAATTTTTTTTTCGTTGATATTAAATGTTTTATTATGTTATATATATTATTATATTTTATTATGTTTTATGCACTGAATATTTATTATAAAAAAATATAAAATGTAATAAAAACAGATACATATGTATAATATTATACATTTCTTAATGATAGAAAAATAATAAATTTTCAAAATTTTTTAAAATTTTAATTTGATAGCCAGGAGCTGTAATTCTAATTCTCTACATATGACATTTTTCATAATATATACGTTAATTAATTAAACTATTAAACTAAATCTTTCTCTTAAACTCATGCTTTAAAAAATATATTTTTGAAATTTATTAATTTAATTTTAATTTAATTTAATTTAATTTAACAGTTTCATTAATAACACTTTAATAAAATCTTGAAATATTTATTTATTCAAAATATATAATTATAAGAAGTATTATAAGAAGTATTATTTTCATAAAAATTTGGAATATTATTTTAGTATTATCTAAAATGATTTGCATAATTATTTAATATTAATTATTAGATTAATTCGTTTACTTTAAAAATATTAAATAATTTATTATGAATCAACAATACTTATTATGAATCAAAATATATATAAAAATACATTACAGAAGTATGCAGATTTCATAAATTAGAAAAAATATATGAATATGCGATGTTTTCAAATTAACGGAATAACTCAAAAGGAAACTCACATGAAAAAATAAATTAAAAATGTAATTTTTCTTATATGAAGCCTTATTTCCAAATCAATATTGAAGCTAAATGTTTATTTATGATCCTATTTATGTATACATCTAATAAATATCAATATAGTATCTATATTGTTACTAGGATTTATTACATTATAGGATATAATAAGAATATAGTAAGAGGAAAATATAGTAAGAGACAAAAAGTGAAATAAAAATAAAATTTTATATAATAACAGCTCGATTATTCAAAACAATTAATTATAAAAAAAATTGAATAATCAATTTCTTTAATATTTAAATAAGTGAATAAATAGAATAATTCATATTGTAATTTTTTTTTCATTGAAAATTAAAATTGCATATTATTTATTTTGTTTTAATAATTTTTTCCTCCTTGATTTTTTAATTTCTTTTAATATATTTTAATCATTTCTTATATTATAATTTTATTTTATTTAATTTTTATTTTATTTCTTTTTTACTTTTACATTATCATAATCTTAATTTTGTTTAATTAGAATTTAAAAAATATATATACTTATGAAAATGATATAAAATATAAATAAAGTAATATATTTAGAATATTTAGAATATTTATCTTTATTTCCTAATATTTTAAGATAATTCAATATTCAAATAGAAATTTTACAGCATTTTTTATTAAAAAAATTTTTTTTGTTTTTCATTTTTTTTTATTTTTTCTTTTTTTATATTTTCCAAATGTATTTTATACTTATATTAGAATGAGTAATTGATTTAATATGAGTAATTTGATTATGTATTTTTATAATTATTTAATTAATTAATTTAATGCATTGTATAACATTGTATAATAACACATTATGCATTATATAATAACATAATGCATAATATAAACGCAATAATATCTACTATAATGTTTACAGCATACAAATGTACGAATAAGGCTTTTTAAAATATAAGTCTTCATTTTTAATTTATCTTTTTATATATTCGTTCTTTTGTCGTCAACAATATAAAAAAATCGTCTATATAAAAAATCTATATAAAATAATTAAATTTTTATAGTTATTAATAGTTACAATATAACATCATTTATTACAGAATTTTCATAAATATTTTAAAATGAATTTATCACATTTTATAGTAAACTCATTTTATTTTTATGAAAAAGATATGACAAATCATTTTACAACATTATAATTTTTAAAACTTATTTAAATTGATTTAAATGATACTGATTTAAACTGTATTTAATTCATTTTAATATATTATAAAATATATTATTCCTTATGATTTTTATTATTAGATATTATTATAAAAAATTCTTAATGATTTACAAAAGCAATAGAATTAAATCGAATAATTATCTTTAATATTTCAATTAAATTTATTTCTTAGTATTTTAATGTTATAATTATTGTAAAATAAAATATTCTATCTATATTTCAAATGTAAAATTTAAAGAATATTTCATTTAGCAAATATTCAAAACATTATAAATTCTTAAAATCATTTATAAAACAATTGAAATAAATTATAATTAATAATTATCTAATTTATAATTAATAAATTTATAAAAAAAATAATAAGAAGAAGAAGAATATAATAACTTCAATCTATTCATTTTCTACTCTTTTATACGAATTATATTTCATATAAATTTCATTTAACCAGAATTGCATGAATAAAATATGACTTTCGAATAATATTATTCGTTTATTTAATGTGGACTTATACCTTTAATTAATTTAACAAATAATAATGAGATTAATTATAAGATAATCAAAATAATTAATTCCTATCATTAAAATAATTAACTCCTTAAAAAGCTAATTAATTTTTAAAAAATATTTTACTATTTTTAAATTTTTTTACATTTTTTTTCGAAAAAAATTTTCATTTCTATATTTAATGTAAGAAATTTATCATAAAGTAGACCGTATCAATTATTTTCATTATTATTTTACTGAATCGATCACAACTTTTTTTGTATTATTAAAATGATTCGATATTCAAAATAACTGAAATTTTTTCTATGCATAATTTTTTTTTTATTATTAAATGAAAAATGTTTTTTCAGCTCATTGAATTTTCGATGAAATGATTGCATATATTAGTTAGTGATATAAAAAAGTTATATGAAAGAATTGAAGATAATCTTGAAAATTTATTTAAAAAAATATAGAAAATATCATAAATATTAGCAATATTATATAAAGGTTATTTAAAAATATACATTTTTGTTCAAAAGTATTGTACAAAAATTGTTCAAAAATAATTCACATTTGCTTTAAAACTAGCTAAAATTAAAAAATATGAAAGAAAGTATTATTTAATTTGATATTACATGATATATGACTTTATATGATAAAAAAGATATAAAGTGTTTAAAATAATATATTTAAAAAAAACAATTGAAAATACACAATCTTCAAACATCGAGATTTTATGAATCCTAAAGAATTAATACTATTTTTATATATTTATATTGTTATACATTTCATAATATTTTTTTTATATTATAATAGAATGACAAGAATGAGACAGAATTGAGTAATATTTAGCAAATTTAAATTTTCACATACTCTTTTTAAACATCACATGATACAATAAGTATAATAATATAGTATAATAAATTCATCATTATTAAATAATAGATTTTTTAACTATTATTGAATTTATTTACTGTAATTCATAATATTTTAATATATTTTCTAATCTGAAATCATTTTGATATTAATTTATATAAAGAAAAAATTAAATTGGATCCAAAGATTTCTTCAAATTAGATCGATAAAATGTTATATAAAAAATTATAATGTTATAGAATTATAACATTAATAACAAAAATAATTAATATGGTCGTGTTATTTACATATAAAAATATAAAATTTAATCATGTACGTAATATTAGCTCTAAATTATTAAATTTTAATAGTTAATACGAGATAAATATAGTAAATCTTAAGGGGTTAAATCAAAAATCAATGAAATTATCTTTCTTTTTTTTTTTTTTTCTTCATTATTTTAGAGTCTTTCATTGACGCCGGCGAGGCCGCGGCCTGGACACGCGGCCTCTGGAGGATCAGGCACTGGAATTGCTGACGACAGTGATGCAGAAAGCGTGAAAAGTTACGGAAGTGCCTGCAGTGCCGCAAGCGCCTGTGACCATGCTACGTTTGCTCTCAACGGTACCACATGGTCTGGTAGATCACGAAGATACGTTGTTCATTGTTCAAATCATACTGGTGACAATGAGCAATATCTTACACCTACTCAAAGAGCAGCTAGACAAGTTAGGAAATTTCAGGTAATAATCAATATTGTTTTTTATCATTTATGATATTATCTTATATTTTATGTATATTGCAATAATTAATCCATTTGCAATAGTATCTTAAATCTTGAGTGTACACTGGCTAATTATCAATTTCAAATTTATTAACCATAGAAGAATATATGTAAAGAGTTATATTATATTAACTTATATTAACTTATATTAACTTCGTAACTTAACTTCGTAAAGTTTCGTTCAAATTATTTGAATTCAAGGAACTTAAAGTCATATATTAAAATTTTATCAATTTAAAATGATGAAATTAATAAATGTATTATTGAAAAATAATAAAAATAAATATATGTATATTGTTTATAAAATATTGAAAACGAGAAAAAAATATGAATACAAAAAATATAATATATAAATATTATATAAATATAATATAAATATGATATAAAAATATAATAATGAAAATGATATATAATGATAATATAATTTAACGATACATTTAAAATTTCTTTTATTATTATAGATTAACCAGTGCTATTTTAGGTATTTACTAATTCATATTAAATTACTCGAATTTAATAAACATTCAATAAAAATTAAATAATATTAATAAGAATTTAAGTAACATTTGATTAATTTAAATAAAGATTTTAAATCAAATTGAACTCATTTAAATTCCAATTGCTGGAATTCATTAACTTGAATAATTAACAACATAAATTTTTACGCAATAATATATTATTCGTTACGAATGTTTTAAAAAATTGCCATTTTATATTATGATACTCGAAAATTTACAAATGAAATAAAACAATTACAAATGAAATAATACAAATGAAATTTTTAACGAAAAAAATAATATAATATATAATATATTAATAAAAAATAAATATTTATTTGTTTATATATATAATATTATATATTAATAATTATTATAAAAATTATGTTGTTTAGGCTTTATTAAAGGAAGCGCGAAAAGAAATTGAAGAGAAGGATCAGGAAATATTTCGATTAACGAAGGAAGTAGTAGAACTAAGATTATATAAAGCTTCTCTAAATAGTCCAGATGAAAGGACGGATAGTAGCGATGCCCTTACTGTACGAGAAAATAATCCTTTTTCTCCAGAATCCCCAAGCAAAGATTTACCAGATGAAAGTGCGCTACGAAAGATCACAAGTCCAGAAACTCCAGAAAAACGTGCTCCCTCTGATCTTCCCTCCTCTCTTGCGGATTCGGGTCACTTCGAAGACGGATCCATCCATTCGAAAGATTCTGTATTTATACCAGAAAGTACTCATATCACTACGATTCCTAATAAAGTTGATGAAAGTAATACTTCCGATACATTTATAAGATCAACTACAGAAACACCGGAAAGAGATGAAGAGAGACGCAAATTGGTAAATCTATATGAAAATAGAATTGAGGAAATGCATCGTAGACATGTTGATGAACTTCAAGATCTCAAGCAAAAACACAATGATAAGGTGATATCTCAGAGAAAATACATATATATTAAATATTTATCATATGCAAAGTATTTTAATAAGAATAACTTGAAAAAAATATGATTCTTTAAGAATAATAAATCAAAAATACACAAGAAAATTTTTATATATAAGATTTTGTTTTTAATAAAAATATTTTCGCTTTTTTTTAAAGTGAAAATAATAAAACAATAGTTATAACTGTAAATTTTTAATTGATTAAATATATATAAAAGAAAATTATTAGTAATACAATATATAAATTTATACAGTAAATTATTTTAGGTGGAAAGTTTATTAAATCAATTAGCTGAAGTAAATACACGTTACTGTGAAGTGAGGCCTTCTGTTGATGTTGCGGAAGCACGAGCTCGTGAATTAGAAGCAGAATTAGAAACTGTAAAAACAGAACTCTCAGAACAAAAGGCTCTATTAAATGAGCAAGAAGAGAGAAATAAACAAATGTACCTGAAAATGTATGCCAAAGGTCAAGAAGCAGCACGTATGGAACAAGCTGATCAGGTATATTATTATAATATATATTATCATTATTTATATAAATATTATCAATTTTTTTCATACTTTTTGTAATTAAATTATCCAATTGATTTTAATTCTTATTTAAGAAAATTAAAAAATTTTGTTTAATATTTAAATTTTTATTTTATTTTGCTTATATATTTTTTTATTTTATTTTATTTATATAAATATTTAATATCTCTCGAATGCATAATTAAAAATTAAGATTTATATATTTATTTATCTTTTATAAATACAATTATAGATACTTGAACAGGCATATCAAACACCACCAAAGGTTACTGTTGCAGAATTACTTCAACAATTAACAATTACACAAGCAGAATTGGAAAATATCAAGGTAAATATTTTTATTCTAATCGTTATATTTTCTTTTATACATTGTTAATATTATGATAGTAATATTATACACAATGCACATTAAAAATGAAGAAAAAAATTCTTTATGCTTGACTTCATTTATAATTGAAGCTTTATATTTATCTTCATCGCTATATAAAATGGCATGATCTTTATTTTATATAATAAAATTTATCATAACTTGTATAATAATACTAAAAAGTATCATTAATATAAAAACAATGTATTCAATTATTTTTAAAATAAATATTTAATAATCTATAATACTATTTGTAATTCTAAAGATTTTGCTTGTGTAATTCTTTTTAAATTTAAAACGTGTATTTTATTTAATTAATAACGTTTTATATATTATTTATAGATGTTATCTTTGTTTAATGTAATTTTTAATTATTCAGTTATTGATGATTTTTACTTTCAAATAAAATTCTATTATTATGTTATTTAATTTTATTTCTTATATTATTTACTGTTTATTATTTTAGATCTATTAATTTTTTCATAATTTCTTCTTGAGGAGATGTAGATTATATCTCTATAACAATAAAATATAAAAATTTAAATATATAAGAATAAATAAGATATAATTTAGGAATCACTATTGTTCATGCATCACTTTTTGTGCATCTCTGTTATTCACAAATCTCTTGTACTAATAATGTGCCACTTTTTTTGGTCGCCGCTCACACTCCAGGACACAAGCTACTCGCCTGAACCTCACATTTCAGCCGATCGTAGCCAAAGTTTATTAAGTGCTCAGGAGGCTGTTTCTCTCTGGGTCCTTGGCACACGTAAGGTCTGTATTTCTGCTGAATCGCCACGTGATGCAATTCTCATCCACTGTTTTAAGCATCAATGTTGTATTTGTTCACATACAAATGCACAAACAAATATTTTTTTCTTATTTCTGCCTTGTTGAGATTCCTTTTGCAAAATAGCGGACTTTTATAATTTGAATAATTATTTTTTTAATGAAATATCTACATTTTTCCCTTTAAATAATAAAAATATATTAGCTAATTTTGAAATTTACATTTTAAATAAAAATTATTAAACTTATTGTTATTTATTTGTAACTGTTATTTCTTAACAAATATTCTTATAAAAGTTTTTTTATATATGATTATTTATATATATTATATTTAAATTATATTCAAATTTCTATAAATAATTTATTTTATTATATTAAACTAAGTTTTTATAAATTTGTATATATATTTTATTTTTTCAAGCATGAAAATAAATATAAAATAAATATATAAATATAATGATGAATAGTTTGTACAAGTTACTTACTATTATAATAAATATTTATACTTTATTTATTTATATTTTAATAAAGTAGTATCTAAAGAAATAGTTATATTATTTTTAATTAGTGTATCAGTGTGTTATATAATAAAAAAATATTAAATATTTTTTTTTTCATGAATTATATTATATCAGTTAGTAAAAATTATTCTTGTATTTTTATTAATTAATTTAAATATATATAAATAATAATTTAATTAATTTTTTAAAAATTTAATCTTGTATTAATTAATTTAAATATATTTAATTTAATTATCATTCATTTTGAAAGTAAAAATTGTGATAGTGGTAAGAATTGATTTCACGTGTCTTCATTTATAAATTATATTATAAAGATATGTTTATGAGAGAATGTATTTATTATAATGCTTTGTCACAATTGCATGCCAACTTAAGCACAAATGTAGTTGGTTCATGTTATTATGCAGTATCATTAGATTTAAAGAAACTATTTTGTGCACTTGAAAGAAACAGCCTCTTATTATCCTTCAGTTAATGTAAGTTTGCACGTGCTTAAGCATCACATGCTTGCACTATTGTACACAAATCATATCATTATTATCATGTTAGATCCTGAAAAATAAATTAATAATATTCTCAAAATGAATGTATTTAATTGTATAAATATACTAAAATGTTTATTTTTGATTGATTTAATAATAAACTATGTCTGGATCTAATATGTAACATATATATAGATAGATAGTATACTGCCAAGGAATGTATAAAATTAAAAATGTACACACTTATTAATTTAATTTATAAAAATTATTTCTAAAATGATTAGCAAATATAATCTGTTTAACAGGCAATGTACCGACGTATACTAGAAGCACGTAATAATCAAGGTGTCCTTGATCCAGAGATTACATTGCAGTTCCTAAAATCGGCGATTTACTATTTCTTAACGGATAAAGAAAATCATCATGGACATTTAAATGCAATTGAAAGCATTTTAGGATTTTCAGAAATTGAAAAGCACAATATTGATAAAATATATCGATCAACAAGAAAGTAATATTTAAAACTTTTTCATTATTGAATTTCAATATAAATTTAAAATCTTCAGATAACTTATTGTATTTTTTTTATTTAATGCTATTTAAAAATATTTTATTTAAAAATTATAATATTTGAATTGAATTTTGTTTAAAATTAATATTAATATTGTGTAATATATAATTATACAATTATAAGTTCTTTATATCTATTAACATGGCAATAAATAGCATTGCTATATGTATTTTTATAACAATGATATCAGATATATGTACAATATTCACATTGTACATTTGTTTATTTTAATAATTTTTTTTATTATTTTTTTCTTCAAATTAACATTAACAAGTAATTCAATTTAAACAATTCAAACAAAATTATTACATGCAATTGTGTTTGGTAATTTTATTCATTTTGCATAAGATAGCTTATTAATTCATTTATAAATTCATTATTATAAATTTCTTAAATTGATACTATCAAAATATTTTTTGTTATATAAAAAAAAAAACAACTTATAAAAAGAAAAAAATTTTTTATATCCGTTATGATTTTGCATTTTATTTAATACACATACATATTTAATAGTGTATACATTAGAATAAACATTATATACAGATATACAGTAGTTATTATTAATTTCTTATTATTAAAAGTTAAATAATTTAATACTTACTAATACTTACTAAGTTATCTGAAGATTTTTGCATATTTACTTTTATTATAGAATTATGTTTAAAATATTTCATATATAAATAAATTAATACATTTCTATGCAATATACAAAAATTAAAAATATTTTTTGTAAACATAAATATTTCTAAAAAAACCACATAAAAATCACCAATTATTAAAAATTATATTTATGAAAAAATGTGTAAAAAGAATTTAATTAATATTTTAATAATATTAACTATAATGCAGTAATATTTCAATAATGTAATATATATAAAATCAATAATATAAATTATTCTAATAATATCACTAATATATTATTTTATCATTTTTTATATCTTAATTTTATTATATGTAAATTGATTTATAATATTATATATTCTATTATAATATAATAATATATTTTTAGTAACATAAAAATTAATATATGAATTTAAATATTGTTTCATAAATTCGATTCACTTTTTTTAAATTTTAATTTAATTTCGCTTTGATAATAATATATAATTACTTCTAATTATTTATTTAATTTATTTAATTAGATAATTATAAAATTATCATGTTTTAATAAAAGTAAAATTTTATCAATGTAGAAGATGAAACATATAAAAAATTTTTTAAAGTAAAATTTTTTCTAGTATTTTTTAATATCAAAAGTTTTTTTTATACATATATAATGTATGTAATATTCTTTCATATTATTTTTGAAACTATATAGAATAAAAAATGTTTCAAATAAATATTATTAGATTCGATAATAAATATTTAAATAATAAAAAATTAATATACCATTATTTAAGAAAATAGAAAAAAATATTTATAATTTATAATTTTATAATTTAAAAAACAATTCATAAATAATTTTTAATAAATTGGTGATTTTGTACAATATTTATAAATTAAACTTTCATAAAATAATTATTAAATATTAAATATGATATATGTTTA
This sequence comes from Apis cerana, assembly GCF_029169275.1. Lineage (NCBI taxonomy): Eukaryota > Metazoa > Arthropoda > Insecta > Hymenoptera > Apidae > Apis > Apis cerana. The sequence continues at coordinate 2,350,769 of NC_083853.1, forward strand.
TAATATGTTTCAATAACTATTGCTTAATCATATATAATAATTAACGAAGCAAAAAAAAACCAATAAATAGCAAGCCATTATTAACTATATATATGAATTTATTTTTAAATTATTTTCATTATTAATTAAAAATATTTTATAAACAAAAATATTGTAAGCATTAAGATGATAGCTTTATATAATTTATAAAAACAATTTAATATTTAAATATGTTTAAAAAAAGAAAAATTGTTTTATTTTAAGTAAGTATAAAATAATTTCAAATGATAATTTTAATTTTTTAAGTTTTTAATATAATTATATTACGATAAAAATATTAATTATGAATCGCTTGAAATTTGAAACTAAAATTCAATGTTACATAATGTTAAATTACAAATATTAATTTACAAGAAATAGTATAATTAAACTTCGATTTTCTGACTATCTTTTAACCATTTTTTATTTATATATGAATAATATCAAGCGCTAAAAATAAAAGAAAATGTAAATACTTATCTGTATTTACTATATTATGTATTTTTTTAAATTTATTTTGTATAAATAAGTCTAGTTTTAATTTGAAAAAAAAAATAAAATTAAAGTATATATATAATAAATTTTCATCCTTCATATCAAATGCAGTCATATATAAGTATTAAAATTTAATTATTCGATATAATTAATTATATAATTCGGATAATCAAAATCCTATTGTATTACACATCTTTAAGAAATTGTAAATTATATTTTTCTATTGTATTTATCATCTTTTTCTTTAGGAATGAAGATTTAAAAAATTTTATATTGTCAAAGTATTCAATTTTAATATTATTTATTATATTTATACTTAAATCATAATATTTATAATAATTAATGAAATAATTAATAAAAAAAATAATTCAATGTTACATTGAATTTATTTTTTTTTATTAATAATTTATTAAATAATTTTTTGATTTTTTACATATATGTTGTTAACGTATTTCAATATCATTAGTTTCAATAAATTAAATTTTAAAATAATACATAATAATTTTAAAATAAAACAAAAAATAAACAAAAATATTGAAACAAACAAATAAGAAAAATAGAATGAAAAAAAAACAAAAGAATGAAAGTGAAATGGTTTAAAATAATAAATTATTAAAATTAATTAAATTTTTGCTTGTTTATGCAAATATTTTTAAAATTTCTAAATATCTATCTAATTAACATATTACTTGAAAAGTATGACGTAAAAATATTTTAATTTATTAATTTATTACATTTACAATCGTATAATTATAATTTAAAATATTTTATATATAATTTACAAAATTATTTATATTCTCTAAAAGAAAAGAAGTAAATTTTGAATTTATTATAAGTTTTTCTAATTTGAAATATAAATTTATTAAAAAATTTTAAAGATATTGTGCAAATTATTTAGAATACGTTGATCAAAAATTATTCTTTTATTTAATTTTATTAATTTTTTATTTATTTTATTTAAAAAATATATATCAAAAATAAAAAATGACATGTATATATGTATACAATGTATAAGTAAATGATTTAATCCTTTGTATTGTATTTGAAATTATTAGTTAACAATATATATCAATAAATTATTATGCAATATATAACAGTTATAATTCTTATTATATAAAATATTAAAATATTCTTGTATTTCACATTATACATCATGTAATATATTGTACAAATTATGTCATATTTAATTCATTTTTTCATTAAGCATATTTCATAAAATGCATTGCAACAACTATAACTTGTATGTTTAATATAAATGTATAACTATATGAAAAGCATTTTATTTATTTCAATGCAAAAGACTAAATACATTTACTTATTCATAAAAAAAAAAGAAAAAATTTATCAATTTCATGGTAAAATATGAAATATTTTTTTTCTTTCATAAAATATATGTATAATTTAATATAATTTTATATTTAATTAATTGTAAATTTTACAAGATATTAAATATTTTAATTTTTGAATATAGATTATGTAAATTTATATATATATAAATATATATATAAATTATATAATCTATATATATATATATTTAGATTATATAATGTATGTATATATTTAGTTGTTATTAAATAAAATATAGTATATATTCATATTAGTCTAGATATGGCGTCCAGATAAAGAAAAATTTTGGAGACTGAGGGAAATATTTTGCCTTTTTATCTGCTTGATTACATCAAGTTAGATAGATATGAGAGATATTATAATGTAACTATTTAAAGACGTCACATAAAAATTAAAAGGAGCACATTTCCTATATACCTGTTATGACTCTATTTCACACGTTTTAAAATAATTTATATATTCAAAATTTTAATATTCATGAGATATCTTTGAAAAATCGATTTAGAGATCAAAATAAATATAAAAGTAATTAAATCTTATTTATTAAATTATAAATATTTTAAGTTTACCGTTAGATGACATAAAACAGAGATAGCTATCTCGATCATATTAATATCTCGTTTTATCCAATTAAAATTTATTTTCATTCAATTAATTCAATTAAAAATCAGTTTTTAACTCAACAAATAATTTTCAATTTTTATATATCAGTTTTTGTGTTTGTTTTGATTTCTAAAATCGATATTAAATATCAATACCATGATATCTTATATACATTATTAGATCAAAACCAAAGATAAATATAAATAACAAAAAATTATTAAATATAAAATAGATTATGAAAAAACAAATATATGCTTTGTTATATGTATGTATGTATTAATAACTGTTCTAATATTAATTAGATGTTCAAAAAGAATAATTATGCTTCAATTATGCTTTTATTATAATTATATTTTGATAATATTAGAGTACTATTATTAAGGGTATTGGAAAATAAATTTATTTTCATGTAGTAAATTTTATTTATATTTTTTAAAAATATCATTATTCAAAAAAAACATTTCAGTTTCAGTACTATAACTTTAATAAACTAAAATTTATATATACTATATATATATATATATATATGGACATTTATTTGTACTTATTTGAATTAAAAGTATTTTAAATAAACTAAATTTTATATAAAAAATTAATAATTAATTAATTTTGATAATTTACATTATAAATTTTTTACTTAACTACAGAAAGAGTAAAAAATTAAATTAGCATATTATATACTTTTCTGATACTCTTAGTAACTTTATTTTGTAGACATTTTTTTAATAATAAAAATAAAATGTAATAATTAAATATCAAATTTTCATTTCCGTTTCATAAAATAAATATAAAATATGTTTATAGAAATGTGAACATTTTGCTTAAAATTTCAATTAAAAATATTTTAGGCATATCATATCATAAAGAATTAATAATAATAGATTTTGAAATTAAAAAAAATAAAATGTTTAAAATATAACTAGTTCACATTTCTAAAAAAATACTTTTATTATAAGAAATATAAAACTGTAATTATAAATTTCTTTCTCATTATTTAAAATTATATTTCCTTGCAAGATAACAGTTTTAAAAATTATCTTAAAAGTAATATTTATATCTTTCAAATACACTGCAATTTTCTGAAAATGAAATCTAAATAGTTAAATCATGATATTAAATAAAATTTTCTTATTAGTTTATCTATTCATAATCTTCTGCAAAAAAATAGCATAAATAAATACCATACATGATAAATAATAAAATCATATCATGTATGATGGCCTTTTATATTTTCATGTATTGTACTACTTACTGTTTTTCATAAATGATGTAATAATTATCTGGAAATTTTAAACATTAATTAAAACCAATATATTAATTTTTAATAATATTAATAATTGGAATATAATATAAAATATTCCTAGATTATTTTCTTATGCATGATTTATTTATGTATTTTAATATAGTATATATATTATAGTATATATAATATAATGGTTATTAATAAAATCTGTTAAAATTCTATAGTAAATATATATATGATTTGCTTTATCATAAATATTATTATCGAAGATACATCTTCAAAATATTTCACAAAAAATCAACTTTGAAAAATTATATATAATTTAAATTTTAATATTGTTATAAAATGATGAAATAAAATTAAATTAATATTAATATTAAATATTAATATCATCATAATAATAAATATATTTCTTATATAGTATATGGAATAATAATAATGTGACAGAAATACTAATAAAAATTTTTTAAACAGGTATTTTATTTTTAGAAGTTTTATGAAAGAAATGTAAAATACAAATTATGTAATTATTTCTTTCCAGCTATAATAATACCATCATATTTCTGTTGAAACCACTTCATTGCATCTTCTTTGGTAAGTCTATGTTGAAAACCAACTTTTCCAGTTTTTCTTCTTCTGTGAGCTACATTAAAACCTTAACAAAAAAAAATAATATAAATTACACACAAAATAATTTTTATTAATCAATAGTTATTTATTTATTATTTTATTATTTTTTAATCAATTATTATAATTATATTATTTTTTTCAATGAAATATATAAAGCATAATAAATTAATAAATTAAGCTGTGCTATCATGATATTATTAATGTTAATTATTTATCTATTTCAAAATTTCTTAAGTTATCATTCTGTTCTGTTAATTGAAAAGTTAATTAAGATTTCTACTCAATGATTTCTATTCATTTTTGATTATAAGTTTTATAATATAAATGTAAATATATTATTTATTGTAGCTCCAATTAAGTAACATACCCAGTATAATAAAGTGGGCATGAGTTGCAAATATGAAACCTATATTTTAGCACATATTTTACAAATATAGATACGACTGAATATAGTAGTAACTATTATGCCAAATGTGCATATATTTATATATTTAACAAATTGTTCATAGAATATAAAATGAAAATAAACTAACCTGGTCGTCCGAGAACAACATAGAAGTCCAAACCATAAATACCAATGCTGGGATCATACTTAATTCCTAAGTCAATATGTTCTTGAATACCAAAACCAAAGTTTCCGGTACCAGAAAAGTTCTCTTTTCGTAATTCATATTCTCGTACCTTTAATAAAAAAAAAATCAATATCAAAGAAGAAAATATTATGAAACATTTAATATAAATAATAGAATTACTTTTAATCCACGTTCAAGAATTTCTTCTGCTTTAGCACCTCGTACTGTGCAATGTACTGCAATTTTTTCATTGCGGCGAATTCCAAAAGACCGAACAGTGTATCTTGCTTTAGAAAATACAGGTTGTTGTCCAGTTAATTGTTCTAATACCTATAAAAATAAAATAAATGATATAATTGAAATATTTATTATTTATATTTTTATTTACAAGAATATAATTCTATAAAAAAAAAATTAATCTTTTAAAATCAATTCTTATTATAAATGAAAATATAAAAAAAATATTTATATGTTTAATAATAATTAAATAGTTAAATAGTTATAATAAAATACATAAAAGAATATAAGAAAATTATGAACGTATTAACATAAATGTAATATATTAACAAAAATGTATAACATATAATATAATATATAAAAAAAACAAAATATAAGTAATATTTATAAGTACCTTTGCAGCACGGGTTAGTCTATCACCAGATTCACCTACACAAATATTCAAACAAAGTTTACGAATGCGTACTTCACGCATAATATTCTTTGATGCATCTTTAGGCTCTTTTCGCACTTTTTTCTCGATTCTTTTTTCAACTTTTTTTTCTGAAGATTTCTTTGAATCCTGTAAAAAAATTACTTTACGAATACGATTTCAACAAAATTATACATTCCTATTATTATATATAAAAATAAAAAAATATTCAAAATATTTTATTCTAGTAATAAATTAATTTAACTTCTCATATTATTTTCTTAAACTATTACATATAAACAATTAATTTACAGCTATACAATTATAAACATCATCAAATAAATTTAGGTTATATTTGTTATACATGCTGATCACAAAACTTAACCAATTGTCATATATTAAATTATAATTCTAATATATTAATGAAAAAGACATTAATTAATAGTAAATAAATAATAGTAATTTTTTTATAATATATAAAAAATAATTAATTAATATTTGATGTCTTTGATATTTAAAGATTATAAAATTTATTTTAAAAACAACAATTCCACACTTACCGCCATGATGAATCGGAAAGAACGAATCAATATCGCCCTCTATCGAATAAAAAAGTACTACAAAAAAATGTTTTTAAAATTATCTCATAAATAAAAATCTAATATAAAATAAATTATTTACATATATAATTTAAGATCAAGTGAAATACTTTGTAATATTTATGATAAAAAATATGTATGTATTGTTAATAACATAATTTATTTTAGATACGATATAGAAAAAATAAATTAATAACAATATAGAATATAATCAATTACTAGAAATTACCTAAGATTTTTTTTTCTGAGTTTATGAAATATTTATTTTTAATAAAATATGTTATAATAAATCAAGAATTCAGTGAAATTCATTTAATTAATATTATTAATTAATATTATATGTATATTTCAATAATTATTATATCTCAATATTGTGGTTAACATAATTCAATTATTTCTCATATTGATTGATCATCATATTTTTCTTTTGTGTGATATTAATCTTTAATTAAGTACAATAGCTTAAATAACAATTAAAATTAAAAACTTTTACATTTTTTTATATTTCATATTAAAATATATTTTATATTTTGAAATATGTACTGATTATAAAAAAAAGAAATTTGAAAAATATAGATAATAAATGATTAATCAAAATCATGAACATGATTATAAATCACAATTTTAATTTATAAAACATTAAGTTTCCATATTTATAAATCGTTGAATGTATAAATATAATAAAAATAATAATAAAAATGAAACAATAAAATAAATAATATATTTTGATTATAGGCATAGATTTTTATTTTTATTAAAAAAATATTTTTTTCATTTCATTGTGCAAAGTAATTATAAATGATTTATTTTTATCTTTTTAGTTTTTGTAGATTCAAAATCATAAAAATTTTTGTGAAGTATCATATAAAGTATCAATAACATTTAATCTGATTTAGATTACTGTATTTTTGAAGTATGTATATGTATGTAATAAACACTAATACATTATAATGTTTTATTTAATATTTTATTATATAAGATTTCATATCAATCAATCTATAATTAAATTACAATAATGTCTTTTAACACAATTTTATATAACACAATATTTGTGATTCATTGATTGATTTTAATTATAATTCTATTTATAAAATGATTTAAACTTATTTTACACTAATATTTGCTTAAATTTTTATAAATATTATAAATATAATAATATAAATATTATAAATATAAAATATAAACATTATTCTTATAATTATTATTTTATATTTTATAATCACTGAAAGCTCCTTTATATTAATATTAAATTATATTAATATAATTAAAATAATATTTCAAATATATTTATATTGAATTATCTTTTAATATAACTCGTAAAGCTGTGAAGATGGAGAAGGCATTGGACAAATACTGAAATAATATTAATTTATCATTTATATGTTATTCTCAATTAATTCATTTATAATTAATGTTTGAAGAATTAAATAGTTTTACCGCACAATAAGAGCGCAGAGAAAGTTTTGGCACTAAAAAATTGATAGAAAGAGATATTGGTTTTTGAAATATCAGCATAATCAATATGTTTTGTTGCATTTCTGATGTCTGTTCATACCATTTTAAGTTATATGCACTTATTGAAACATTTTTACTCTAGAAATTATAGAAAAATAATTATATATATGACTAATGTGTAAATGAGTAAACAAATTATATATTGCATAAAAATATATATAATATATAAATAAATCAAATTTTCATTTGAAATTATTTTCACTTTTTCAATGATACAAATTATTTTATTTGAAATTTAAGAATCTTAAATGTTGAGATAATCTATTTATTCATATTTATTTATTATAAGCAATTTAAGTTTGTATAAAACGAAAAAAATAGAGATAGAGAAACTGTCTCTGTTATATAATTGTCTCATTCTATTTCTATTTCGTTTTATTTAATGTAAACTTATATTGTTTATAAATAAGTCCATTTTTATATTTGTTTTGATTTTTAGAATCGATTTTTCAAATATGTCTTAGAAATATATATATTCTATATATTTATATAATAAATACACTTATATTTGTCTACTTACTAATATAATATAAATTAATATAATATAAATAATGGCATGTTGAAATTTAAGAAAATATTTTATAATTAAAATACTATTATTTAAAATATTACTTATTTTGATAAAATATTCAATTCAAAATAATGTTTGTTTGAATGCATATATTTAAAATATTTTTTTTTTATGTATCATTTAAAAAAGATTTCAAAAAAAATTTATAAAATGTTATATTATTAAAAGAAATTAAAATATTTATTTCTATTTATCTATTTCAAAAATTCATTTTCTTTGAGTTCGGATCAAGTTAAATAGATACGTGTGATATATAAATACTTAAATAATTTAAATAGTTCAACAAACAAAATAGTTAAATTTTTTGGATTGCATTAAAAGAAATTAAATGCATTAATTTCGGAAATTGTAAGATAATGATAAGATAATAATATTAAAATAACTAAAAAGACTATTAAATTATATTACATATAAATTAATATATAATAAATTTAATAATAAATGTATAATAAATTTAAGAATTTCTATATATTATATTAATTTATTATATATATATTATATTAATATATTAATTATATTAATGCAACATGGTGCGTCAGATTATTCGAAAATATCAAGTTGCTTACTTGTATATTCTCGTCATTATATTCACACGAATCTGTTTAAACTTGTCTGAGTCCGCTTATATATTTCTATTCCGATCTGAATAATGAATGTATTCGATTCATAATCGAATTCAATTATTTACATTGAATTTAAACGTAATTTCTAAATTACGTTTTTGTAAATAATTTATATAAATAATAATGTACATATAAACGATTTTTACCATATCATCCATGTATTGAGCTGGCCATGCGTATAAATAAACTTCCATGAGTGCAGTGAAACATGTGATCATAAACTGTATTTTTATGACTAACAGAGGATTCTGATTACAAATTATATTATATTATTATATTATATCATTACAAGATAAATCAGTTTTTTCATCGATATTAATGACTTTAAAATATGTTATTAAAGAAATCATTTTGAGCAATTTTTTTTTTACATCAAATTTAATTTTTGAATTAATCACAAAAACTTTTGGTATTTTTTTGTATAAAAATCTATATACATTATTACATGATTTGCATTTATTATATGTTTATATAAGGAACTTTAGAAGTCGATCTAAAGTATATCTAATTTTAAGCATAAACATATAATATATATAATTGGTGAATATAAGAAATATTTTTTTTTTTTTTGATAAATTATATCGAATTATATTATGAATAATAAATAAAGTATAATATTTAACACTTTCTTTGATATATGTTACTTGAATTTATTTGTGCTCAGTCGGCAATATGTAATTAATGCTATTATCATTAATCAACTAAGTTATGTCTTTCATGATTGATCAATGTTTTTAATAATAACTCATTAACAAAGTCGTAACAAAATTTTTTACAAAATAACAAAAAATATTACTTGAAATTACCTCAGAATCAAATTATATACAGATGCATGACATATTATCACGAACGCACATATATAATAATAGAATTCAATATATCATTAAAAATTTTTTGCGAATAAATCAAAAAGCTAATCGATTATATTATAAAAAAAAATGATATTTTTAACATATTTTAAATTTATTGAAATCGATAAGAAAGAAATTAATTGACAAATTAAAAAATATCATGCATATAAGATATAAAATTTACCATTATTAATATAATACCAGCAAGAATCATATTAAATGATGTTGCTATTATAGTATAAAAAATGATATGACGAAGACAATTGGCTATTTCTTTTGCGTATCTAAAAAATAAATTCCTTACAATAAATATAAATAAAAATAATTTAATCTATACATTATAAAATATTATCTTATTAATTAGTTCTCTCTTCATTGAATTCAATTGACTTTAAAATATATCGTAAAACATTGTTTTAATTAACTTTTTTCTTTATTTTTTATACACAATTAGCAACCGGCAATTTTCGAATTATTTGCAAAAAAATACTATTATATTGAATTTATATTGAAAGTTTATTTAATACATATGCGTTCAAGAATATATGAATTGAATAGTGTGAATATTATAATTTCATCAATTCATTGTTCATATTCCCATTTTTGAAATATCTTGTATAGATATACATATATAATAAGCAAAATTCAATAATATAATATTGTATAATATAATATAATAATATAATATAATATAATATCCCAAAAATTTTTTGCGAATAATTCAAAAATTAAAGTCGGTTATACATAAAGAAAAAAGTTGCTAAAAAGAATATATTTCAAATTTATTAAGATTATAATATGTAAAGTTTATTAATATCGATAAAGAAGAAATAATCAGCAAGTTGATTGTTATCTTTACCTTCTGATTTGTAATTGTTTTTTTATACAAATGACCATCATATCTTTGTTTGAAATATTCTGTATCTTCACGATCAAACATTCAAATTTAACGACCACGAACCACAATAAAAGTGCTCCAAATATGCTTAAGCATACAGTTGCAGAACATTGATAAGCAAAAAAACATTGATGGAAATATATTATAATATATACTGCCGTATTATTAAGGCTTAATGGAAATTCTGTATAGAATGGTAAGGAAACAGGTAAGAATATAGGTCCTAATATAAATATCGTCGTAGTTAAGTATGAAATTATTATAGCACTTCCATAAAGGATATAACATTTTGCTACATATTTCTGGATAATTTCCTTTTCGTATTGTTTTGCCTCTTTAATATAGGTTATCATTTCTTCGATTATATGCTGTTAATTTATGATAAATAATTTATGATAAGATATATAAAATAAAACATATATAGTAATAAATATAATCATTTTCATCTATAAATCATTAAATTTCTACTAATTTTTACTCTATTAATCGATAATATAAATTTATTTGCTTTCTTAATATTGCGAATATAAATTTTAAGTTAACATTAATTGATTTAATTTTTTAAATCTTTAAATTTTTTTTAAAAAATAAAGAAATATTAATTAAAATATAAAACAAAATTTATATAATTTATCACATTCAATAGTCACTATTAATTTTCGATAATAAATTGTTATTTATTTTTTATTTTTTTTTTTAATATATACTTTAATATTTTTATAACAATTATATTTTTGTAACAATCATTGTTACATCATAATGCAATGAAAAATTTTTATTCTATTAATTTTTGATTTTTAATTAAACTAAACACTTTCTAAAAGTAAATAAATTATAAATAAGTAATTTTGATTTCTAATTTTGAGTGCTAATTACTTTAATTTAGCATTTTTTACAATAAAAGTAGATAAATTATAAATAAATAATATTTTCAATATTATTTTGAAAAAAAAATTATTACAATTAATAAATTTGTACATAATCCATAATTTAAATACGATAATTAATAAATAAAAATTTAAAATTTATATTCTTAAATATATAATAATTTAATTATGTCATACTATTCAATTCTAATTTTTAAATTAATTGATTATTCGATAAAATTAATTTTACTCTAAGTATTTTCTTCTTTTTCTTTTCTTTTTTCTTATGTCTATTTATAATTATATATCTTTTTATATCATCTTGTATTATTATTATATAATAACTTACTTGTAAAGTGTCATGTTTAATCGCGCATATAGTGGTTTGAACAATTAGTTGAATAAAAACTACCACTATGCTTATAGACTTAGCAACAATGATGATATCGTCTTGGTGTAAATATATTGAATGAAACATAGGTAAGCTTCCCAAACAAGAGCTAATAATAGTGAAGATTTGTAAAAATTTGAAAACAATGATTTGATTTCTACTGCTATTAGCAGAAACTGGCCAACAGAAGCATAAAGCTACACTGAGCCACGTAATATAGATAACTCTTTTTAACATTACTTGTTCTATCATAATTTTAAGAAATTATTATTGAAACGAATGAAATAAGATTTCACTGATGAATAAAATTGTGTGCAGATTGTTACTATCTTGAGTTGTTATACTTCTTTGAAAGATAATAGAAAAAAAAGAAAGATAATTAAATATTCATTACATGATCATAGACATTATTCGTGAAGCATTGCTTCAACAGAAAAAGGAATTTAATAAATCAATATAAATGAAGTACAATTTATTAGTAATGATTTTTTCCAGACTATTTCTGCATAGTCTAGCTCGATGGGAATAATTATTGGTTACACTAGTAGTATATTAGAAACATGCAAGGAAAGTTATTACGTAAAGTGATTAATATTAAGGAATAAACGCTCTATTAGAAATTTCTATTACAATGTTCTTTTGTAAAAAGGTAAAGAATATTAAGTTAGATATTCAGATAGTCAATTTATATACACGCGATATTTATGAAAGATTAGTTAATAGAAAAGAAAATGTGATAATGCAAAACGCATTAGAATCCATATCAATACAAAATATCAATATATGTATTTTAAGATTTGTACAGATTTAATATGATATGTTATAATTTAAAAATATATATAATATAATCTATAAATATATATATAAATATATAATATAATCTAAAAATAAGAGTTTGAAGATTTGAAATTATTTTCTGATACCATCAAATAAAATTAAAAATATTGTAAGTATTTAATATACGTATCAATTAAAATTCAAGAAAATATAAAATAATATAAGAAATATATGAAATATAAAATAATATAGAAATGAAATTCTATGTGAATAATCTTCTATTTTGATATAATTAATTCTCGAAATTTTATAATAACGAAATTTGTTTGATATATATATATATATTATATATATTCATATATTTTATATATTTCTGAACATAATTTTTCTTAGAATTCTAATTCATTTTTTATTCTTACATGAAAATCAAATGAAATGGAATGCCAAAAGTGTTTCTTTCACTAAAAAAGAATCAAAAGATAAAAATTTTCAACATTATTAAGAATTTTAAATGAACTTTAGAATGATTTGATTAATTAATAATTATCTCAAAAATCACAATTTTATTTCATAGATAAAATGAGATATTTAAATATGTAATAGCTTCATAGCATAAATTTTATTATAAATTTTTTTTCATTAAACTATTTTTTTTAATTTATTTTTCATTAATTATATTTATTTTTTTTTAAGTATAAACATTTCAAAAAAATATCGTTTCTTTAACATCTTTTGCATTTTTCATGATTCCATTCTGAACATATTAGGCATCATATTATTAATAGAATTTAATTTTTTATTTTTTTATTATAGATGATGTAAATAATTTCTTGAAATAATTTATATATAATGTAAGAACAATAAATTGTGACTAATATAAAAGATGCACTTATAAACATTTATTGTATTCTATTTTATATAATTTCTATATAAAGTATTCTATATTCTAATATAAATTTTTTTATTTATTTTTTAACATCTTTTTCAGTTTAACAATAAAAGTTAAAATTTATCTTAAATTTTTTCATTATATTTCAATATATTTTAATTTAACTTAATTTATTATTTTAATAACAATTTAATTTAATATAGTTTAATCTTTTTTTTATTTTAAATATTTAATCTTATACTTCAATCTTTCTAATTTAGATAATATTTATATTGAATTATAATAATTTAGACTTATTATATTTTTATATTTATATATATAATATTTTTATATTATATAATAAGAGATATTTTTGTCAAATTTCAATATATAGAAACCTATAAAATATATTATATTTTAATTTTTGCGCGATTAAAGTGAATAATAAAGTGAAAGTAAAGGTTTCAATCAATCAAAAAATTGCTAAAGATTAATGACAAAATGAATTAGTGCGCATTATAATACGCATTATAATATGCATATCATCAGTCTATAGTTGAAAAACATGATGACAGGTTGTGTTTTGTGTATATTACATAAAATTTTTATTGGATATTATATTACTAAGTCTAATTATAGATTATTAAATCTATCTATTAATTCTATCTATCTATTATTAAATCTATAAAAAAATCTGTATAAGTACATATTTATTTACTATTATATAAAATTGAACGTTTTTATCTATCGATTATCATTTAAAACTTCCAAAGCGGGATAGATTTGAAAGTATAATAATTTTTGCAGACACTATAATAATTAACAGATAATCCGATGATTTTCAAGCAAACGTGTTAAGATTTTATTTCTTTTTAATAAAAATTTATAAATTTTTTTTGTTTCTTCTCCTATATAAAGATGGAAATAATTAGATTAATATAATTAAGTACATATACTATATACAGTGATATATATTATATGGTATATATATATGGTAGGTATTAATAAACATGTGGAGCACTTTTGAAAGGTAGATTCTAGACATCAAAACAATGAAAAAAATTCACATATAATGTCTAATTAACATTATAAGCATTTTAAGTTTGTATTAGATAGAGCGAGACGGCAAAAGAGTGAAAACGCGCAGCTGCGTGTGCGTATTGCAATATCGCTTATAGAGCCCTCAATGAAAATAAATATACTGATACTTTTTTATATACAATTGATTATTTCAAATAAATTTCAATATAAAATAATATATAATATTGTGCAATATACATAAATATCGAGTAATGTAACTATGAAATATTTTTATATCATTTAAAAAAAATTTTGATTATGCAAATTAAAATTTATATAATTAGTTATTTAACAGAAACTTACCTCAAACAAATTATAGCAAATTCCACAATATTTGAAGTTATGTGATGATTATACAATATTTTATTTAAAATCATAAATGAATCGTTGTATTTCATTCAACCTGCCGTGTTTATCGAAATCTATAGAAGCAAATCAAAATACATTTCTATAAGATTTCGAATTAGAAAGATTGAATGTGTTTTTATATGCACAATTGCTTTTTTTAATTATTTATAATTATATATCACATGCACAAAAAAGTCCAAAATAATTGAATCAATTAGAATTTCAGATTATTAAATTATCCAATCAAATCACTGACAAATATTTATCTTTATTTCACTTGCACTAAATATTTTTTATTCTTATGCAGAAAGAAATAATAAGCGATCTGAATATCACTTATTAATAATATGAATCAATATCACACATTAATATCATATATCCATAAATAATGCATACATATCACAACTGTTTTTTTTTTATGTATGCTTGAATGAATATTTTATATATTACAATAATATTACAAATTCACTAATTTTATTTTCATTTTTATTTCTAATATATATTACATGAATGTTACGAACGAATTAAATCCAAAACAAAACAACACTATCTTACCAACGGGAAAGATTGTTGACCTAGATTTTCGTATTTTTATACTTAAAAGACACAAACATAACATTTGATTTTGAATATTATTACCTCATTTTTTCTTTCTATGAAGTCTTTCAAGTCTCTTTTTCTAATATCTAGCATTTAATTGTTAGCAACGCTATTTCAATAACATATTGTGGCATCGCGGAATCAATTCAGAATTTAATGAAATAGTATATATTTGAATATTTTTTTAAAATAAATAATTTTTAATTAAATTTTTTTAATTAAATAATTTTCATATAGAATTAAATTATATCAGTTCAGAATTTAATTATATATATATAATTATATTCAAATAGTATATATTTGAATATTTCTTTAAAATAAAGTTTTAATTAAATAATTTTCATATAGAATTAAATTATATAATAATAAATAATAATCGAAATAATTTTACTCAAAGAAATTAATGTGAATCGTGAATGAAAAAAAATCTAATATGTAATAGTAATGTGAAAAAGAAAAATGTAATGCTTATATGATTTTTTTAGTGAATATAAAATAGTGACATTATATTAAAATTATATTATATTATATATACAAATATAAATATTGAATTTCAATTTTTTTGTTTAGCAATTTCATATCGGAATAAAAATTTGAAAAATATGAATTTAAGTGAAAGAGAAACAAAAGTTTTTCACTTGATGCTTCAATTGGTCTGAATTTCAAATTGATTCAAGTATTCATTAATGACTTTTTTGTATATGAGGATAAGCAAATTCATGTGTAAAAAAATATATTCAACCTTTCTAATCTGAAATTGTATAGGAGTGTGTTTTGATTTATTCCTATGAATTTCGGTAAATAGGCAGATTGAGTATTATACAACAATTCAACTATGAATTTAAATAATATATTTGTAGCATAAAATAATTTATCTATGGATATAT
This sequence comes from Apis cerana, assembly GCF_029169275.1. Lineage (NCBI taxonomy): Eukaryota > Metazoa > Arthropoda > Insecta > Hymenoptera > Apidae > Apis > Apis cerana. The sequence continues at coordinate 2,367,200 of NC_083853.1, forward strand.
ATAAAGTGGTATATATGTTAATATTCTGGAATTTACTAAAACTTATTCCAGATTAATTTAAGATTTTGTTAAATAAGAAATTACATAATACGTACATTATATTACATTACACTAATTTATTTGAAATAATTAATTGTATATAAAAAAGTATCAATATATTTATTTTCATTGAGGAGTTCCGTTACGCAAGTGACATTGCAATACAGTACTGCCATGCACCTAGCTGAGCGTTCACTCTTTCGCTGTTTCGCTCTATGTAATACAAACTTAAAATGCTTATAACTTGTTAATTAAGCTTTATCGGACATATATGTATATGAACTTTTTTCATCTTGTTTTGATGTCTAGATTCTATTTTCCAAAGATGTCCACACATGTTTATTAACACCCTGTATATATTTTTTATATATATATTTATTTTTTTTTTAAATACGTACATTCAATTACGTATATTAAAATTATTTTTATATGTTTTGATTTTAATTTAGTTTTTCCGAGAAATTGATTACTTATGTTCATATCACATTCGATTTATCAAAATATTGAACATATCCCTTCTTTTCATTTGTAATTCGATATATCAACAATTCTATTGTCGAAATTCGTAACGATTAGATGTTTCGCATCAAATGCATAATTTATCTATTTTGTAATTTTTATTTGATAATTATTCTTTTATTTTTTGTATTACTATTATTTCATTGATATATTTTTATTCAATTATTGAATATAATATAATTATATAATATAATTCTTTGAAGAATAATTTAATTTTTTTTATTCGTCTTAGATATGAGAATTATTAGATGATTTGAAATTATTGTTTTATTAATACGATAAGTTTAATCTTATGTATAGTATATCTTATATATTTATCATAAAAAAGATCATAAAAAAAAAGATTTGATTTTTTTTGCAAATAAATAATTGGTTTTTAAGATTATTTTAGGTAGAAAATTTTTAATATAGACGACACGATGACAATTTACGATTTAAAATAAAGAAATAAGAAAAGAGAAATAAAATTTATTTTTGTATTTTCTTTTTGAATTAATAATATATAATATGGAACATGATACATTATAGTTTTGATATAATTTATAATTATAAATTGATTGTTGAAAATTTCAAAATAAAATAGAAAAGATTTTAAATATTTTAAAAATTATAATTTATGATTTGTTTATGATTTGATATTTCTTATGAATGTTTTATATTTTAAAAAAATTTTAAAATATTTCTAATATGTTACATATTATTAATTCTAATGATAAGTAAATATTAACAACATAAGTTTTTTAAAAATAATATTTTTTTAGCAAATCCTTTTTTATTTTTCTGTTCAATCTAATTTTATTTTCAGATTATTATGTGCATTACTATAATGCAATCAATAGATTCATTGTTTATTTCATAATAATATTTTAAATATAATTTTAAATAAATTTAATTATAATAGTCATACGTAAAATTAAAATCAGTATTTATCCGATTATACAATGTAAATAGATACATTGTAATTCTTTATTTTTATTTCTTTATATAAATATTCATTTACAGCATAGAATTAATGTTTTTTTCAAGAAAATAAGACGTTCGAAAAATAATTATCTTCTTTTCTTATGTAAATTTTTTTTTCTGTAATAAAAAAATAAAAAAATAAAAATCTAAAAAATCTAATAATAAAAAAATAATAATCTAAAATAAAAAAATAGAACTATCCAGTAAAAAATTTCAATTTTTAAATTTCAAGTTTTTATTTGAAAATTTCAATTTTTATTATTATATTTATATATAAATCATAACGTTTTGTTACGATTGTTAAGATATCTTACGATCTTCACGACGACTTCTATAGATCACAACAACATTGATGGCAATTATATACATAAAAATAATGCGATAATAAATAATTTTTAAATTTTAAATTTTAATTTAATTTGTTTAGTTGCTAATTTTCAAAATAATAGTTTTATTTTTCTTATCTGAAAATATATTAAATATTATAGAAGAGATTTCTTGACAGGCAAATTTTTAAATTAAAGCTACTACTAAAATTTTTAATATTTTTTTTTTATTTTCGAAAATATGCTTTGATAGAAGAATCGCTTGAGGGTTTGAATCAATTATTTCATTGAATTGTACTTACAATTAATTTTTTAATTATTAAATTAATTTTACAATTAATTTTTAGTAAATAAATGCTCTTTTAATTAACGATTCTTTTTATAAGATATTAAAATTTCAACGATTTTATTATGTTTATAAAAAGTAAAATATAAAATTATTAAAATAAGATATAATTAAAATATTATATAAAATGATTATATAAAATCAAAGTTCATTAGCCCGTCAGATACAGATTTATATTAATATTTTTATTAGATTTAATCCTTTTTATATCCATTGTCAGAATTTCATTCATGTTCCCAAGTGCTACTTGGATGAGAAACAGGAGATGAGCATGATAATTTTAGTTTGTAAGTTTATAAAAATTTCTCAGCGACTGATGATGCGTTAATGCGTGACGTATTTTTCACATTAAATGTGTATGGTTATGCTATGGAATTGCGTCGTTTTAACTATTAATCCATTAACAATTATTAATTTAATTACAATTTATACTTAAACAATATTATATCCATTATATACTGCGAATTAAAAATAATAATAATGCAAAATTAATAATAATTAATTTTATTTTCAAATTATAATAATAATACTTCATTTATTATATGAATGCTTACAAATTAAAATTAATATATATATATAAATTTTCTTTTCTTTTACGTCTTCAGCCATCATCAATCAATTTCAGAAAAATGGTACGTTACAGTATGAAAGTAGTGTACCAAATTCGGATATCACACATATCCTGAGACGTTTTTTCTAATAGACTTTTGCATTCAAGTGTTACGCGTGAGAATCATTGAATGAATGTGTGCTTATTTTGTTATTTTATAAATATAAGACTAGATAGGTAGTATACTTCTAATGTATCTATTAATTATAAATAGGTAAGGTTGAGCAGATTGTCATGGTCTCTGAATGTACATTTTCGCATAACAACTTGTTTCAAAAAATAAAATTTGAAAAATTGAAGATAAAGCTGAAATGAATGAACAATGTCATTTTTCTCTGGCTTTGCTTATCATTTTTTCGAATTTCGTGATCGTGATTGCGAAATAGAAACGAATGTTGCGCTCAAAATTTTGCACATATAAACAATGATTATCACGATTATTATTTGTCCATGTGTATTTAGTTTCTGCGGTTTAATTTTTTTCTTTCTTTTTTTTTTTTTTTGCGATTAGTGAATTTCGAGCCTAAATTTAAGTTTCAGCGGGCATGGCGCTCAAAGAAGGAAGTCGAAGATCCAATAAACTGTCACACGAAAAAGACTGCAATAAATGGCTTCTTATTTTTTGGATTTTTTTTGTTTTCAAAGAATAAGAACTTATTAAGATCCAAAGAATAAGAACTTATTGTTATTATTGCGACACTGTGCTCGTTTTTTAGTAATAGTAGTAGATAGTAATTGTCTGCCCAGCTTATCATTTCAGATTTCATCATATAATTAATATAATAATATCGCAATTTTATATTAATGTTGAAATTAATAAGTTATAATTAATGTTGCATTTATAAATTTCATATTTTGAATTACTATTGCTATAAAATGATGATCGTGTTTGCTATATATTGTAAATAATATTATGATTATTTTTAATTATTTTAATTATTTTATTTTATTATTTACTTTGTTGAATTTTATAATTCTTAATCTATCTTTCTTATGAATTAGTTTATTTCTTTTAAATTTAAATTTGAATTTATTCCATAAATAATGTCAAGATATTTGAAGTAACTTTTCATTTGTAGATTAATAATAAATTTTATATTAAATTCATTGATGTATATTTAATCATTAGTGTTGTATTGATAAAAAATCATGTTTTTTCTATAGTAATATTATATTTATAAATTACCACATATTTCTTCCACTTGGATTGTAGAAGTTCTTGTTTATAGATTATTTGCAATTACAAAAATAAGTATAATTTTTAATATAACTGTAATTTTCCGTTATTAGTATTCATTGCAAAAAGTTATGAATGCATGAATTTAATTTATTTTATTACACTTTTGTAAATAATTAAAAAATTTTATTATTTTATTGAGAATATTGTTTTCTTTTATTTATTTTTCCTTTTTCTTTTTTTTTTTCTGTTGAACCAGAATTTCAATACAATAAAGCATTCTTCACGTTTGAAATTTTAACATATTAGTTACAAATAGAAAAAAATATTTCACTCACAGTTTGTTCGAAGAAAATAAATAAAAAAAAAATATAACTATAAAATTAAAAAACTAGATAAATATAATTATCCATTATTAAGTTTTATTAATTCTATTGTAATTTATTTGAAGAAATTATTTTTCAGCGGAATAGATTAAAAGAAATATCTCATTTTTTTACCATTTTTTATTTAATTTTTATAAATTTTAGCTAGAATCAAGCAAACATTTAGCTTTTTTATAAATGGGATTTATAAAAAACATATTTAATGGTTTTTTTTTATTTTTCAAAAGGCATTTTTGTTTTCTCTATTTTAATTTAAAATTTCTCAACACAATATTCCTATTTTTGATAATGTTATCATAAATCATTAGCATTTTCTAAACTTTTTCCTTATAAACAATTGTTCCTTATAAATCCTTGTAAACAATCAATCCTTACATCTTTGATAGTTACATTTTATTTATAAGTCATTGATAATATGTATATAGTATATAGTAATATGAATATAGATTATATTAAAAGTAAAAGAATCTTTCGAATTTTTGATAGATAATGTTTATAAATAAAATATTTTTAGAAATGTGAAAAGAGTTTTTAGAATAAATAAAATGTTTAAAATGTTTTAATGTTATATTTAAATTTTTTAGGATCTTTTATAGCATAGATGTGTAATTACATAAAGCATTATGAATATCGTCATAGTAAATTAAAGATATCGATTTAGTATATTTTTTAGGATTATAACTAAAGTTTATTACTAAATATATTATCAAAAAAAGCATTGAAAAACTTAACAATTTTACTGATAAATGTAGAGAATTTCAGCATAACAACTAAATTGATATATTTTCATTGTAAAAAAAAATATTGAATTTGGATATTTATTAATATCAACGACTTTTTAAAAATTTTAAAAATTTTCATAATTGTCAATGTTATATTTGATAATTTGGCAATATAAATACGAAATGTTGAATTTATGTTGAATAAATTATTTCAAATCATGTCTGAAATTACACATAATTTTATGATTACAGAAATATAAAAATAAAATATGAATTATATTAGCAAATGAGATTTTCTACTAAGAAAAATTCCAATTTAAAATATATACAAATATGCTTTAATTATGCAGAATTAATTAATTATTAAAAATATACAAACATAATATACATTTAAGAAAATTTATAAAATCTTGTATTAGTAATGTTATGAATAATTATATTATTTATAAAATCAATATATTAATATTTTGTAGTTTTATAACAATCTTTATTGATTCATTTTTAAAAATAAAATATTATATTTACTTTATTAAAAATGCATTCATGAATTATATATAGAAAAGAAATTAATTATTATAAAAAAAGATTATATTAAAAAACATATTGGGAAATTGTTTTATATTATGAAATTGTTTTTTAAGAATTTTATACTATCAATTGCAATTAATACCATGATAATTGTTCAATTAAAAATAAATCTCATTTGTATTAACCGCGTTTATGCATTAATCAACTTTTGGTTGGCCAACTGAATCAATGCGAATAGAGACAGTGTGTGATAAATAAAAACTAACCTCAATCGACTTCAAAATCGCTCGTGTATACGCAACATCAATCAGTTGAAACAACTTCTGATTTCAATATCCAATATAATTATACTAAGCATTATAAGATCGTATAAATATTATAATAATCAAGTGACAAAGGAAAGCGGATCTTGATTGCAAATATGTTTAAATTCAATTGAACGATGGACAAAACAAATAAGTTTATTGTGCTATATCAGAAACATGAATGGAATAATGGAATATTTAAAGTAATACATTATGGAATAATTAAAGTAATACATATAAAAATTGAAAAAAATAGCAATAGAAGATATAATACAAAAAATGAATTTTGAAGGTTTAACAATTATTACTATAAAGGAGAAAAATCAGATCGATAAGAACAATTTATCGAATTGAATAAAATAATAAAATTTCGCAAAAGTGGAAGTGGAAACATATATGAATAAAGCTATCTTAAAAGGTTTAAAAGAGTAGATCCATTTCTTCGTTCTATATCAGTTTTACGAATTTTAAAGATGGTAGCCAGTTAATAAAAAATGTTAATAAAAATATTAAAAAAATTTTAAATATAATATTAAATTACAATTATAATGAGAATAAGATATAAATAATACAGAAAAAAATATGTTAAAATTCTTGATTTCTTATTTGTTTATTATTTTTATTTTGCCAATAAATTTCTTTTAAAAAATATTTTGCATATGCATTATGAATTTTTTGCGCTTTTCTGCGCTTTAGAACGATAATTACTTGTAATATCGCTAATGATACCATCTATGCTAATTGTTTTGCTTTTTATATATGTGCCAAAATTTTCTAATAATTCGTACATTATCAAAATATTCATTGCATTAATATATTATATTAATTATATATATAAATTCCACGATTATTATATTTATATAAATTAATCAATTATAAAGCGCAAATAGATTTAATAATTAAATAGATAATATATATAATATATATAATATATTCATAAGTTACTGAATTTACACCAACAATATATTTTAGAAAAATAAATATTATGATTATAATATAATAGTAACTATTATAATATAATAGTATAATATTTGTAAAGAAATATTATATTTTAATTTTAATATAAATATTCTTTAATTTATTAAGGACTAATAACGACATACAATATTATTAAAAAAAATAGAATAATTTATAATATAAAGTATATTACATAATATTTATAACATAAAATATATTATATAATTATACCAAGAAAAAAATATTAGAGAAATAGTTACAATAATTGAAATATAGTATAAATATTTTAATTTTTTTTAATTTTATGAAATTAATTTAATTGTAATAAATGTAATTACATTTTATGATTTATGATAATTTAAAAATTGAAAAAGAAATTATTATAAAAAAAATGTTAAATTCTTAGAAATTTATAAACTATACTACGAAAAAATAAGTTCATAAATTAGATTAATAAACTGTTTATTACTATATTAAAATAATTTAGTTTATTAATTATATTATATTTATATAGTGATTTATGGTCGATAGTATGTTTATAGAAATTATTTTTTTATAAATATTTTAAATATATTATTAAATATATATTTATAATTTTTTTTTAATATTGAATATTTACTATTTCGATAATTGTCATTGAAATTTTAAAGTAAAATAGTTTTTCCTTTTAAGTCTATTTTAGTAATTTTACTGATGATATATTAGATAATAATGAAGACTCGTCATCATTAGTATATGATAACATTATGGAGACTTTAATAGAAGATAAAAAGATTGTATATTAAAATATAAGACAAATAAGCTCAAGCTTACTATCGATTACTAATTGTCAGTAACAAGATATTCGCAATCATTTATTTCAAATAAAAACTTGTAATCATTTAAAATTCGATTTACTATTTTTGTATTTCAAACAATTGAAACTTAATTAAAAAATAACTTATGTAAATAATTGTATAATAATAATCTAATTGATTATTATACTTATATATAAATATTATTACGAGTTGATCATTATTGATGATTGCAGTATGAAATACAAAATTACAAGATAATCAAGTGTTAATAATATATTGAAAATATCGATTCAATAGAATTATTTCTGAAATATGAATGTGTTTCAATTCTGTATAATTATAAATATTTTATAATAAATATTGTAAATATTATATATAAATATATTATATATACTAAATAATTGTAAAATAAAATAAAATATGGAAAGACAATTTTCATGTTGTAACAATACATATAATAAATTAATTGATATTTGGATTTTAGATTTATTTTAATTAATACAATTCAATATTCACCAATCCAAATATAATAATTTATATAAATAAATATTATACAAGATAAATATTTAATTTTTTGAAAATTAAAATAATGGTTATTATTAATTAATTTTATTAATTAATTAAGGATCTGAATTTAAAAAATATTATAAATTAAAATTAAGATTTTAATTGTCGATATATATTCTATTTTTTTTTCATATCAATTGTAGAATTTTCTTATTATTATCTTATTATTATTTCTTATTATTATTTACTATTTAAATGGCACTAAAAAAATAATATTTAAAGACATATATCATTAATAATTAACAATATTAAGTTTGAATTTTAAGTTTTTTTTTGCAATTATTTTTTGCATGTTGAGAATCAAAGAATTAACTAATCTCAAAATAATTAAAGAGAATTTTAAAATAAAACACTTCTTTCATTAAATATTTATTTGTAATATATGTAAAATATTCAACATTTTACAGAACACTTATATGAAAACAATGTTAAACATCAATAATATGATGTTAATATATCGAATATGATAACTTTAATATTATAAGTTTAAATATTTAATAATTAAATTTAATTTTATGTAACTTTGATAAATTCAAAATATACTATTATATCGTTTGAAATAAAATATTACATTTATGTATATACATATACATTTTTTAAATATGTATGTACGAATATAATTAAATATATCTTTTATAAGAAATTTAAGATTTTGTAATTATTTTATATATGTGTAATTACGATTCTAAAATTATAACTAGTTTTAATTAATTTGAACTAGCGTAATGCGCATATGAAGAAAATAGGAATGAAATATTTTATATTTCTTATGTATCTTATCATTAAAACGTATACATATGTTGTATATACTAATATAAATAATTCATTTTAATAAATTTTGTAAAAAAAATGCGAAAAATAAAGCTATCTATAATTTAAAAAATATAATTGACATCCATTTTTGTTCGATTAAGAATTAGTTTCTTAATATGTTAAATTAAAATATTTTGAGAAAAAAAAATAATCAAACAAAAAAAATTTTTAAATTACATATTCAGAATATTTATGATTTGTAAGCCAATATGATGTTATATGAATATTTTATTTCTCATTAAAAATTATAATAAACTTATTATAAATAAAACTATAATAAGCAATTTTGTAGAGTATTAAATATATTTATCCTTTTTGAAAATGAGAAGATAAAATGTGACATTAAAATTTATCTTCTTATTATATTCTTATATTTAAATATATCTATTATTTTATACAATGAAAAAATATAATGCATAGCATGTAAAAATGTTTATGCAATAAATTTATAAAATGTTGAAGAATAAATTTCATGAAATAAGATATTAAATTTTCAAGAAGCATTTATATTTTCATTATTCTTAATTTTTCCTGAGAAATATATTATATATATATATGTATATTTATTTTAATTTAACAAGATATAGATACAACGATATTAATTTCTCTAATATTCTATAAATATAAATATTGTGCAACATAATTTTCAAAAAACTCTGTAACAAAATATTTTTACGTTTATAAAAATATCATAATAAGAAAAAAAATTTATTTTGTCGATATATAGATTTTTAAATATATATTTCTATTATTTTTTCAAAAATGAAGTACATTCAAAAAATATTTTTCTATAATAGAACTTTAATACATAATTTTGTAACTATTTTTAAGATATATGTTTAGTTTAACTTAACTTATATATATGTAATATATATTATATTACGTATAATAATAGTATATAAGTACTTGTTCAATGAAAGAATAAATACCATATAATATAATATTAAAGACCGAAATTAAATTTTCTTCGTTTTTCATTAAATTATATTTTCGTTAAAAATTAAAATGTTAATAGAAAATATTTTATTTAAATATTTCATAAATTAATAATTAGTATAAATTGTTTATAACAATATAATTTTTAAAAAATTATTCTGATTAATTTTTTTAATTGATTTTTATTTTTTAATTTGGTCGTTAATTTTTTAATAACAAAAAACAAAATGTTTTAAATTATTTAGATGTTGGTATGATAAGATTATATCAATAATTAATTTAAAACATTATTTATATAAATGTAATAATTAATTAAACATATAATGTTTATATAATAATAATAATATCATTAATATAACTTTTTATATGTATATATAATTTTTTTATATTATTTAAACAATATTTAAAAATTTTCAAAATAATTATTTAATTATTTATTAAATTTCAAAAATATATATTTTTAAAAAAATTTTATAAAAAATTTTATAAAAAAATATTTTTTTATAAAATTTTTATAGTTTGTTATATATGTAATATACGAAAGATTAAAAAAAATAAATAAGAATAATAAAAATTTATATATGCAATTATATGTATTTTAAATCAACAATATTTTATATTATAATTTTTATAGTCTCTATAATCTCTATAGTCTCAAGATATAATTCAATTTGAATAATCTTTCAATTTACTAATAAAAAAGAAAATATATATTTAGATCCTTAATATTACTATGAAATAAAATAACCGTTTAAAATGATTTTAATAATCAAATGTAGAATCCTGTTCATCCGTTTGTAATTGGACTGCTGCCCCATAGCAACCTGCAATTTTATTCATTATAAATTATTATCTATTTCTATGGGTTTTCATTTTAACACTTTTTTCTATTGTATCTAATCTGCATATCTAATTTTTTTGTAATAATTAACACATTTAGTTGAAAATTATTGTATTATATAAAATTATTGTTCAATTAATTAATATTTTTGACAATTGTTTTTATTGCTGTTGTATATGATATGATGTTATTGTAATGATAACATATATGCAATGATATATGTATAATTAATAAAAAAAAACATAAGATAAAAATTATTAAATTTTATCTTCGATTAAGTATTAATGATAAATGTTTAAATTTAATAATTAAATAATTAATATCCAAATTAGATACGTAAATAATAAAATCCAAATTAGATAGTAAAATTTCAATACAAGAGAATTTTATTTTATTTTAAAAAATAATTTAATTTTATATATTATTATTAAAAATTATTCTATTATATATAAGTTATTTTATTGGCATGAATGGTTATAAAATATAATAAATAGTATGTGTGAAAATTTAAATTAAATAATAAAATAATTATATATCTTAATTGTGTTTAAGTAACTATACTTTCGTTTTAAAGTTCGATGTACATATATATGTTTTTATTATTTAAATTTTTAATAAAATTATTAAAAAAAATATATAATAATAGAAAATAATTTTTAAAAAATTTAAAATTATTAAATGCATTTTAATCTATGTATGCATCTTCATAAAATGATAGAATCATAATTAATATTATATTACTCGTTTACTGAATATATAATATTATAAATATATGAAATGTTTATTATATATAATATTTATAATACATGTAAATATAATAATAAATTTTAGTTGAAAAGAGATTTTACAAAAGATTGATGGCAATTCATGTGAAATTCAATTAAGTTATGACCACGTATTTATCAATATTTAAAAAATTGCATGCTATAATATGCTTATACATGCATATATCAAAGAAATCGCATAGATTTTCTTTTTAGATAAAAAATAGAATAGATAAAAAATTAAATATTAAATATTTAAATATTAAATAATAAAACATATAAATATTAATAACTATAATCATTATATTTTAAATTTTTGAAAAATTGAAAAATAGTTATAAAATTGTAGAAAAAAAAAATCACTCGTAATTTTTTAAAATAAAGTTAAAAAATTATATCCACAAATAAGCTAATAACTATTATAAACAAAAAAAAGTTGCATTAAATATATATATAAATAACAATATTATTGATATTAAATTAAGAAATGATATATTTGGTTTTGTTAGAAGATATGAATACAATTATATATCAAATTAAAAAGAAAATCACTATTTAGGATAAATTTCATTCTTTTTTTAATAAAATAGTATTTAAGATTCTCTCTTCGATTCTTTCATATATCACTGTAATCAACTTAATTTTCTGTTATCAAAATCTATAAATACTATGATTATATATGGTATAAGTTTTGTGATTGTACTAGTAATTTGATTATATAATATAATGATTCAAAGAAGATATTGATCGTATTTTATAAAAAATTCATTTAACTTGATAATTTCAATTTTAAGAAAAATTTGTGTACATGTATATGAATATAAAGAATGTTTTATATTTATAAGAAATATCTTTGAGGGAATGAATACCTAAAATTTTAGCATTTTTTCAAATTTTATAATGTAATTTTATATAGAAATTTTTTTACAATAAAATGATATATCATTAAAAATTAAATATTTATTACATGAAAAATTTTATTCTATTTTATATTATTACAAAGTTATATTTAAAAAAAAAAGAAATAAAAAAAATTTTTTTTTATGAAACTTTGTATTTGGAATAATTTTGTTTGTAAATTTTAATTATTTTAAGAAAGATAAAATCAATGTTTAAAGTTTCAGTGTTTTTTTTGTTCTTTTAAATATAATAGTAAGTAAGAATAGAACAGAAAATTTTTTATATTTAATTTTTAATATTGTATAACTTTATTATAAGAAAATTCGTAAATAGAATTGTATTTAAAACAATGAAAAGAATACCGAAACTTCAGAAATTGATTTCATTCTCTCAAAAATATTTCTTATTAATAAAAAAATATTTTTTTATAATTTGTTTGAATATTACGCTATATGCACACAAATTTTCATTAGAATCAAAATTATAATTATATTAAATGAATTTCTTTATAACATAGTAATTTATTAATTTTTTGAAAAATTATCTATAAAACATATTTTTGAGTTTTACATTAAAACACATTTTATCAATTTTTTAAAATTTAACAAATTTGGAAACATCAATTTGTAATTTCATGTGACATTTGATGTTATTTCATATTTATTCTATATTTATAATATTATTAGAATGAATTAAACAAATATATGAAAAATAGAGAATAACATTAATAATAATAATAAAAAAACATGTAAATTCTAGCTATAAAATACATATACATATGCAGGATGTTAATACTATTTGTTTCTAGCATTTTTTTCATAATTGATAAAGTTAATATGGGAAAAATGGAAGAAGATAAAGTTTTATTATTTTGTATAAAACAATAATCTGAATAAATTTCTTATTATTTAAATAATGGCAAAACTATTATTTTAAATTGATATTTATAATTTTGTTATATAAATGTGCTCGATTGCAATATATTTGATATCATTTAATTACTGTTCAAAAGATTTTTTTATTATATGGTCGTAAATGATAGAAAAACAATGAATTGGCTAATGTTATAAATATTTCTAAAATATTTACTTAGTTTTCATACTTTAAATAATCTTAAATTCTATAATTGATTATTGAATTAATCATTTATTTTAATATGATTAAAATATTACAATTATTAATTTGAAAATATTCATCAATTTTATTATTACATTCAAATCATTAAAAGAAATCTATTCAGTTTATCGTCTATGTATAAAAAATAGTATACACTGAAATATTTTTTATATTTGCGTTTTTGCTATTGAAATTAAATAAAAAGTTTTGTTTTCTTTTTAATTTCGTTTCAATGTGACACTTTACATGCAATTAATTTTATAAAGAAACATTAGAATAATAAATCACATGCGCTATCAACTTTTATTGACTTAATTTGTAAAAATGATAAAAAAGTTCATTAAACATATTGAAAAATTCACATCTTTTACCAAATAATTTAATATTATTGATTTGTAATTTTTTTTCGTGCAATTGCATATTTTATTAAAATTTGCTATTTTTATTTTCTGCAATTAAAACAATTATACTTTCACAGATATTTATTTATATAAATATAAAAATTGTTTAAAATTATCAATATTTTTTTTGTTTGTGTGCAATAATAAAATTATTAAACTATTTAAAAAATTATTAATTTTCTTTTTTGTTCTTTTTTTCTTTTTAATAAAACCAAATAATTATTTAACATATATAGATAGAATTATTCTATATAGATAGAACTAAACTTTCCATTTAAATTATTGAAGATGTGCTTTACATGCATTTTGAATGAAAAGTTTCAATACATATATAATAAATACATATGACAAAATATATGTGAAAAAAGTTATTTGAAAAAAAATTTAATTAAAAATTTAAAAAAATTTACAATTTAATCATTTTTTAACAACACTATAATATTTGTATTGTATAATTTTAAACATAATAGAAAAATAATGATTCTGATCTATACGTTAACAGCACCTATAGGTTAACAGTCTCGTTTTTTATGAAATTTTAATACGCAATCGTGCAATTTTTCGAAATCATTAATATGAGAATCGAGATTCGTTGTTTTAAAATCCCGTTCTTCCAAGTGTGAGGATTTTTCTTACGGCGAGTTTTTCTGAAAAACTCTAAGCAACCTGCTCGTACTTGACTTTATTGATATTGCTGGCTAAGCAACATGCTAGGAAAACGCCTATAAGTGGGAAGAACGCTACGCCAACTGCTATTCCAGCAACCAGACCGATGTTACCATTTATGAAATGCAATACACGAGTATAGCAACCCTGAAAATTAAAATATAAACATTACTAGTTTCGATTAGATAAATTTTAAGATAATGATAAATGTTTCATTTCATTTTGTATAATATAATAAATTTTGTAATAAAATGTTTATATATTCGATATTATATTATATATTCGATAAAAAGGAAAATCTAATGACATGTATTTTTTTATGTGGAAATTTTGACTTCAAATCAAGATGAATAAGAAGAGACATTCGAAGATTAAAAACATAGAACTTAGTTTTTTTTAATATTTTTAAAAATACAAATATCTATAAAAATTATTTTTTTAGTGATTGAAAAAATATCAATAAATAAATTGCAACGAATAGAGAAAATTTAAAAGCGACAAATTATTACAAATTATCAATAAAACAATACTCTTCTATAAACTTAAATAAATAATTTATAATTGAAATAAATAAAAGAACATTTGTTTTTTAATTTTCTGCAGTTTTTACTGTTTTCGCGTAAAATCTCTAGAATATTTCTATTGATATTTTATCGAATGACATTTTGTTTATAGAAATTGCACAATTTATATGTAATGAAATATAACCCAAATATATTTAAAAAATGTACATTATGTAATTATTGTTTGTATAAAAAAGTTCTTAGCATTTTTGATAATTGATTAATTTTTTCATTACGATTGCAGTATGTTACAATCATTTATAAATGTAGTTAGCACTTAAATTAGATGAACAAAATGTAACAGCATTGGATAAAACGATTGTAAAAAAAAATTAATTAGATTAAATCAATAATATTACTCTGCATAATTAGAGTTTAATTAAATAGTCTAACGATAACTTGGATTATTTTTGATAATTTAATACTTTGAGATAAATATGCAATCAATAATATACATATACAATTAAACACATAAATATTTTACTTTTTAACAAATTTTTATTTTTAATGAAATTTTGTGAATATGTAATGAATTACTTCGTATTTTAGTTTTTTTTGTTTTTTTATCGTTTTAAATATAATTTTGTAGTGATACAAAATAAAACAAAATTTTAAATCATAAAATATTTAATTTTTAATGCTCTATCAATCTATTATGAAAAATTGAAAAATATTTTTAAGGATTGATATCATTTCCTAAAAAAGATTAAAAAATGTCGATAAAAAAATTGCTCTACATATAATTTATTATGTTCTACATAATAATTTATATATTAATATAAACTTTTAATAAAATTAACATTTTGGGCAGGATGAATTTATTCGTAATATAGGAATATACGAATATTTTTATGATTATCTAAATCCTTTACTTTAGATTTTTTATATATTTTTTTTCTATCTTACCTGAGTATAAATGTTGTTTATGTCATTAATGTCACATATATTTATTGGTACTTTGCAACATGATAGCGAAATTTCCTTTGGCGGAGACATATTTAACCAATCGGTGTAACCTCTATTACCACAACATTGCAGCTAAAAATAAAAAATGAATTTTATTTATTTTATAGTGAAAACCTAATTATAGTTTAATATTATATAACAATTTAGTTTGTTATGTTCTTGTATTGTAATTACTATTAATATCAATTTTATATATTTAAATAGAATTTTATGTGTATTGTGTAATGTAATATATAAAGTGTGTCATTTAAATTGATCGATTAAATTGATCGATAATAGTAAAAAGTATTAATTTAAGATATATGTGAATTTTTTGTTTTGAATATATTATGTTAATATTTACATATTTCAAAATACAATATATATATATATATATATATATATATATATATATATATATATATATATATTTTAAAAATGTTGGAACATTAAATTATATTGAATTTCAATTTTCTGAAATATCTGTGTAAATATAAAAATTTTTAACAATTAATTAATAATTGATTTTTTTATTAATTTCTTACAGTGGATTGCATAGTATCGATATTAGCGCTTTTTCTCTCATCTAATCCATAAACAGACATAGTTTCATTGAGATCTTGATCGAATTTTTCATTTAAATTAGTACGATAAGCATAAATCGATGCACCAGCTGCAAGTTCCAATAATGCAACAACAGCTAAAAACGCACCGTACTGTAAACAGATATTTTTAACAAATACTTCACACATAGAATTGATAATAAATTGATAATTAATAAATAATTATAATTAAATAATTAATTATTAATTAAACTATTAAAACTATTAAAATTCATTAAATTTTTAATATCATAATAATAAATAATTTAATTATTAATAAAACTGTAGATTTCATTATATCAAATTAATATCAATGCCAACAAATAATAATATATAATTTGACTCACCAAGTATAAGAGAGCTGGATGGCCACGAGTTGTACAGCAACAGGCAAAAGTTGCTATTAAAGTTAAGATAGCACCCAAACTAGCTAATGCTAATAGAGCTGTTCTACTGCTTTCTGCACTTACATCTATATAATCACGAAGTTGAATTCTGACCCAAATACCAATGACCATCATCAATATACCAAATACCTATAAAAATGATATGAATATTTATATAAATTTTTTTTTATTTTTAATTGTAAAATATAATTACAATATTATAATTTAATTTAAATTATAAGCAAAGATTATTATTATAATTAAATAATTTTTTTATTATTATTTTATTATTATTATTAAATAATTTTTATTCAAAGATAATGGAATAATTCTGAACTATAAAAATTAAATGATTTTTCAATATAAATTGAATTATAAGTTATTGATTAAATATAAATTGTCCTTTTATAATTTTATATCAATAACACAATTGAAAATTTTAATTTAATTTATTATAAATTTTTAATTTATTTCTGAAATTTTATTTATTTTATTGTCAATATTTTTATAAATTCAGGAGAAAATTTATTACATATTGGCATTTTTTAACATACGATTTATGAAATTTTATTAATATTAATTAGTTCAATTATAAATTAAAAATAAAACTTTATAGATTATATTTTGGTATGTTCGTAAATTCTCATAAAATTAATTAAATATAAATTTAAATTTTATGTATTTATTTTATTTATGATATATATATATTATTGTTGACAAATTCATAATCAACATATAATTTCTAAATTGTATATATTTTTTATATGGAATTAGTATCGATTTTTAATTTTATATCATATTGATGATAAATATTATTTATTTTATAATTCAATTTATTATATTTCTTGTATATATAATAAGTAGTCTTTTTACTTGACTTAAATTAAATTAAAACATTAAACTCAATACGTATAGATGTTGTACTTTTAATGATTTCAAAGGAAAACAGGTTACAATGATAACATTCATGTAACAACATATATTTAGAGGAAGTTGATAGCAAGAATGCTGATAACAAAGTAATTAATAACTTACCAATATATTATATTACCAATATAAAAACTTTCAATTTAAATTTTCAATTTAAACAAATAGAAATATATAAGAAATATAACTTTAAAAATATTTTTTTTAATGTTATTCTTATTTTTAATAAAATAATATTGGATTTTTCAATATCAAATAATTATATTTATTTATATTATATTTCAATATCAAATAAATATCAAATAATATCTGTTTGTAATAAGATATTCTTCTTTTAGAATAAAATTTAAAATTTAAATTATTAAATGAATTAATAAAAACTTATTTCTTTATTTTCGTAATTATTACAATTATTATAATTAAATTATTAAAATTTTTTTGATATCAACTAATAATTATAAGTTCTTTCAAATCTTATGTGAATTTTTTTAAGTTATATATAAAGTTAAAATTATATAAATACAAATAATTGTGAATTTTCTTATTAAAATTTTTTTTTTTTGCTTTTATTCTAAATATATCTTTTTTAAAATTATTTTTCTTTAATGCATAAGTAAAAATTAATTTTAAAAAATTCAGTAAATTCAAATTTTATAATATTTTTTCATTTGATATATCTTTCTTTATTATTCTCTTTTCGTATACAGTAATATTTTTTTAAAAATGGTCTCCAAATTGAACAAAGTAGTAAATTCATATAATTATATAATAGAATCAATTAAGTCTAATAACATACATTTTTTTAAAATCCAATTTTAGAATAGATTTTAAAAATTAATGAAGCTTTTCAAATTGATTTAATCATAATATAATAGAGTAATAAAAAATATATTTCGATAAGAAAATAGTTTTGTTTTATATAAAAAACAAAGAATGAATTTAGAAAAAAATATTTCACATTTATTTATTTACAATCACATTAATGATATAATGTTATAAAAACAAACATATTCCGATTATGTGTCACCTTCAAGAACAGAAATATGATTTACTGATATTGAAAAAAATTGATCTTACCATGAAATCTGACTTTGTTATAATCTCTTGATATTTATGGGTGATTTTTCATCATATTATATGTCTTGTTAGATTTTTTGTAAATAAATTTCTAAAGGTATGAATTTATATTATATAATATTATTTATATAATATTAATATTTTTTTATTTATATATCATTTTATTTTTTTACGTTAATGTTACGTTTTTAATATTTGTAAAAAAAGCAATATTTTAATATTATTTCATTTTAAAAATATTAAAAATTAATAAATGGAAATTAGAAAAAAATAGAGAAAATAATATAAATAACAAAATGAAATTAATAATATAAAATTGATATTTAAACAAAAATTTAAGGCACTTAAAAATATCTAAAATAGAAATATAACATTATGTTATATAATATAATATTAACGTAGATTTATGTAGATGTAATGTTATATTTGATTTTTAAAAATTAAATATTTTAACAAGAAGTTTTGTAATATTATTATTTGTAATATTTTTATTTATTAATTTTTTACATAATAAAAAGAAAAATATTTCGAAAAGAAAGTATTTTTATTTTTTTACGCGAAAAAAAAATTATAAAGAAATAAGAACATATCTATAATTATAAAATTATAATAAAATTTTTATTTCTTGAACTTAATAATTATCGTATTACATAATAAATATTCAAAAAAAAAATATGCTTGAATTTTTTAATGAATTATTAAGTTAATTAATGAACATATGTATAAGTAAATTTAATTTAATGTGACATCGCAATTATTTCAATAGATAAATTTTGATTTTTTATATGAATAATTTTATATGAATAAAGTATTTATTCATTCATTGACAACAAGAGAAATTGATTAATTTATATCAAATACAATAATGAGTGATTGTATACTATTAAAATGTGATTATATGCTATTTTTAACGTTAGTACTAAAAAAAAATTTAGTTTATACATTATGTTTTAAATTATTTATATAATTAAAATATAAAATAAAGATTTCGATTCTTATAATATCGTGTTATTATAAATATTTGAATCAATTAAAAATTAATGAAATATAAATTAAATTTTTTTAAATATCAAAGTTATACAAAATTATAAAGGAATATTTTTAATGAAAATTTTTGAAAAAAAAATGAAACTCTAAAAAATAAATACAATATAAATAAATTAAGATAGAAATTATTTTTTAAATTTTATTATTTTCAATTGTTAAGATTTTTTAAATTTATTTATGTAGAATAGCAAGGTTTTAGTTAGTCGTTATTTAAAAATATTAAATTTCACATTATTTTTTTACATATGGCAATATTATTCAATTTTTATATAATTGTAATAATACGATAACAAATTTTTTAATTTACTTATGATACATTATTTTTTAAACACATTTTATTTTGTTTTATTATATTGATCAATGTTATATATAATTATTAATTTTCTTACATCTAATTGTCAACAAATAATCACTAACTATTGAAAATACATATTCATTTTGAATATTTAAAATTTTTCCCCACTTTTTCGCAAAATTTTAAAAAAATTTTTTAAAAAAATATCCATAAATAACTTTTGTCAATAACTTTGTCAATAATAATATTTTGTCTTCTTTTGTAAAAAAAAGATCATAATATACTTTAATGATCTTAAAAACTTGAAAAACATTGCACCATTTCGTCAAAAGAATTTATATATAAAAATTCACAAAGTAATAAAGAGAAATTTGAATAAAAAAAAACATTTGGATAATAGCACGTCAACACGTCAGTGAGACAATAACATATTGTGCAACAGTTGGGTGCAAGCTATTCCAAGATAACAGGCTTTCTCGAATCTATATGTCAAAGGTGGGTTACATCAGATGAAACGTCCTTCTCTTACCCAGAAAACGCAGTTGAAGAGCATCAAGAGAGTCTTCATGCAAGCCATAGTGGCCACAGTTTCCAAACGTTTCGTCATTTTGCTCATATACTTCTTTCTTACTTTTGTGATGTTGTCTTGTAGTGTTACGGTTCAATTTTCGGCTAATACTAGGCACTGCACCCTTGGACGAGTGAGAGAAGTCGATCGATTTGCTGCGAAATTACATGAACTTATGTGTTGCGTGCGTGGCTTGCCCCACCAGTCAGTGCATGCGCGTTGTAGGATTTGTTCGTCCTGTCAACGACTTTCGTATCAACGATATGACTTCCAGATTAATTGTAAAAATATTTCAATTATATAGAACATCATGGTGCAATAAAATTGAGGAAAATAAATGGAGAATTTCTGAAATAGAAATAAATATCTTTATAGAGGATTTGACAAATTTTAAATAGTTTATTGTTATTGTATTTTTGCAAAATTGTTTATTGAAAATATGAATGAGTGATCATTTAAAGTAGATAAAATTCATACTATCTTTTACTATCTCTATTAATTCATATTTAATTCAATTATGATTCATTACTATCATTCATGTTTACTGATTTCTACGTGAAAATAGAGATTTAGTAATGAAATAATAATATTTTGTAAACTTATTAAACTAAAAATATTTTAATTTTTAATAACAATTTGTACATATGTATATACTATTTTTATATTTGTATATTTGGATATACTATTTTATAATAGTATAATAAAATAAAATATAATAAAATATAATAAATAATAATATATAAATTAATTAAATGATATTCAATAGCTATATTATATTCAAAATTGTTTTTCTTAAAAATTATGCAATATTATTTTTTTTAAAGAAATATCTGATTATGTAATTTATTAGATCTTTTATGTATCTATTATGTACATATATGATATTAATTTGATATATGATATATATATATATATATAATTTGAAATGTCAATTATAGATATCAATATCATAATCAAATCATAAATATAAAAGTTGGTTTACAAAAATATCGATTGAAGCTTATTTATAAGCCTTAATTAAAATTCGCATTAGATGAAGCAAGATGGGAAACAGAATGTAACAAAAGATCGATCTTAGTATAAGTATGGAGAAATATATTATGAATATACAAATAGAAAATTAATACAATTACTATGAATTTTCTGCAATTGGAATTAATTTCTGAAAGTTGATTATAATATTTACATAAAGTATTTATGATTAATTAAATGTAATATACAGTCAATATTTGAATCCATATGTTTCTCGAATATGAGTATCAATTAAAGTTAACGTTGGAAATAAAAGAATTAAAACAAAAATCAAATATATTTTTCTAAAATTAATAAATTATAATTCCTATTTTAATTTTTTTAATACTTAATTCAATGTTTTCAAGACAAAATATTAATTCCATGTTCAGATAAAACTTTTTTCTTCTTTATTTATTTTAAAATAAATTCAATATTTTATACTTAAAGAATTGAGAAAACAATGAACCATTTAATACATGTATCTACTTTCAATCACCTATCATTTACATATTTCGCATTGAACATGTTAAATATCTCTTTTCGGTTTCAAAATATACATATTATTACATATTGTAATACATATTATTTTAGCTATACTGTATGATTAATATTATCTATATGATTTTACTAATTTTACTAAATCGTACTATGCATTCAATTCTATATATACCTAACAATTAATAAATAGTATGGAAAGTTATTTATTTGAAGATAACATAAAATATTGTGATTTTTAAAATGTATTTAAATGTTATAATTTCGAATTCTCTTCGAAAAAGTTCTATATTTCATAAAATCATTTAAATATATTAAACAAGATGACGATAAAATATTGTGATTATGATTATAAGGAAAAGATAACGATATAATATAAATAAATCTTTAAGAATTCTATAATTTATATAAACTTAAGTATTAATATAATTATAAGTTATATTATTTTTTTATTTTATTTTTTTTCATAAATATTATATATATCTATATGATTTTATTTAGATAAATTATATCAATTCTATATTATTATTTTTTTAATTAATTTTATTATTTTAAATTTATAGAAATTGTTAGTTTTAAAATTTAAAAATTTTTTAAACATTTTTTGTTCATATAATTTCTTTATTTTGTAAAAATCTTTTCCTTATAAATTTATTAAATATATATATAATTTATTAAATATATATAAATAAGATAATAATAAGAATGTAATTTTTTCATGATCTTCCTAGTTATATTGCGTTATTATGTAACAGGATCGTATAACGATTTTTATTATCTTTCATAACTGATATCTTTTTCAATAAAACGATGATTTAATGTAATGGTTTTTGTTGCATATACTTGAAGACGTATTGCAAATATTTTTAATTATCAATAAAAATCATTTTTCATTAGAACTGATAATATGTTAATTTTAAAAATCTTATTTATTTGTTCGCTCTTTAATTTAAATTCCAAAAATTAACACAATTTTCATTATTTAATTATATTATATATATATTTAATTATATTATATTATATTTAAACTTTTGGTATCATTCAAAAACATTATACAGAATATATTAGACTAATGTTTTTTTCAAAAACATTTTTAAAAAAGTGACAAAGAGAGAAATTTTAGTACTGTTATCAGTCTTATCAATATAGAACATATTAATACAACATATTATATTATAAATATAACATTCATTTATTTCTGATCTTGTTTTATCTTGAAGATCATAATAAATATATACGATCTAATAAAAATTATATTCGATTAATTTAAAATTATAATCCAATTATTTAATTATTCGTACAAATATAATTGTTCAATTACATGTTAAATTTTAAATTTTGTATAATGAAGAATATTTTAATATTTAATATTTAAAAAATTACGATTTCCAAATGTTTGAATATTTTGATTTGATATATCATAAAAAAATTTGAAAAATTATTTACAAAATCATATCAGAAAAAAATATAAGCAACAAAAATTTTTTTGTATTAATAATTAAAAAATTCCAAATTTTTCATCATCAAAATCATTTGTGTCATTCTATGTTATGTTATTATTGTATTAGTATTTCACAAGACATTAAAAAGATTTATTAGGTATAATGTGCTTACTTTTTTAAAGAAAAAAATAGTTCATTTTTAAATAAAAATATTATATATTCATTTAAATTTGTCATAACAAAGGAAAGATTATCGAATTGCGCAACATTACGCAAATAATTTTGTCAAACAGAGAAATTAATTATATAAGAAATAAAGATTAAGGTCAATTGAATTTTTTCTCGGTTATATATAATTAGATGACTAATAAATAAGATCTAATATAAACTTTTTAATAAATTATAATGAATTTCTTATATGTATATTTTTATTTTATTTTATTTTTTCACAATTCATATGAAACAATTTAACAAGTACGATTTAAGGAATTTTTAGAATTTTATTATATTAGTATTAGAATATAAATGACATTCTGTCCTACAATGACATATAATATGATGAATAATACATTAGAATCTTATCTTATGTTTATATTATGCAAAAAATTCTGAAAAAATTCCTGATATACTTTCAAATATCTACTTTTAAGTTGTATAATTCAAAAGAAGTTGTACAAGTTTCATATTTGCAGTATAGTTTTGCAATATAATAAAGACGAAAATGAAAATCCAATTAGATGATAAAGAATCTCATATCATTGCAAAAATAAAATATACATACATGTATTATTTGTATATATCATAGATTGAAATATTTATTTTTTGATATAAAATATTTATATAAATATTTATATAAATAATAAATATTTATATTAATATTTATATATTTTTCTTTTATGCTTATTTTTACAAAAAGTAAAAATTGTTTGGCAATTCTTAAAATAATTGCAAAATATTTTTTTATTACTCTTTCTATTTTTTTATTACTATGTATTTCATTTCTTTTAACATTTACATATTCTTTTATTTCTTTCAATTCTCAGAATTTTCCAAATATATGTCCAAAAAAATAATAAAATAAATCTATCTAAATATTTCATTTCGAAGAAATGATTTATTTATTAAAAGTTACAATTAATTTTATCATCTAATATAATGTATTTATAATTTAATACAAATAATTAACCAAAAATTTTATATTATTAATTAATTAAATATTAGATTATGAGAGTAAATTATATTTTGAAAAATCTATTTTTATAAATCTATTTTATTATTATCTATTATATTGAAAATAATTATCCTATTTAAAATTTACATTTAAACGTCAATTATCTGAATTATTCAGTTATCAAGTATACGAATTCAAGAAAAATGGTTTAAATTTGTATATTTTGTTTTTCAAAATGTTTGCATTCTGAAAAATATATTTTCTTATAAAATAAAGTTTGGATAATATAATTGTAATTCCTTTTATACGAATGTAAAAAGAAAGTTTGCACATTTACTTGTTATATTATAAAAAAAGAAAAAAATTTGGAAGTACTGGATTAATTTATTTAAAATCGATAAAATGATTCTTGATGATACTTAAAAGAAAATATTTAATAAAAAAAATTCATATATAATACGAATGCATACATTGATAATTTCAAACAAACATGACAATATAAATTATGTATTTATATCCAAATTTAATTTATTTTTCATAATGTACTTTTTTGCAGAAATTATGGTTAACAAAAAAACATGATGTATATTCAATACAAAAAAAAATACATATATTCGCTAAAACGATATTAAATAACATAATTTTATATGTCTACTATTATTGAAACATTTATATAATTGTAATATTAATATAATGCATCAAATAATGATAATATTGTCAAAATTTGTATTCATTTCTGTGATTTTTTGTAATGATGTGGCGAATTGGAAGAATCGATGTTTTTAGTATAATTCAATAAAACACTCGGCCAAATCACATTGTTGTCACCTACAATCGGAACTTGCTTAACCGTCCTTATCAATCTTTTAGTTCTTTGAATCTCGTGGAACCTCTTCATTCCCTCCTCGTTTCTTTCTTTTCTTTCTCTTTCGTTGCACATAATTTTATCTTCGTTCAGACAGCTTAATTTTGTTTCATTCCTCGCATTCGTATTCATCAGAGATTTTTCACTCTGTATATAATTATTATTCGATTCTTTTTCAATCTCGGTGATAGTCAAATTATTTTCATCATCTTGTCCATTGTCAATGCTAACATCGTCTTCATTTAGATCGAGTTTGGATAAATCTACGTTAAACCAAGTGACAGAGGCAAATCTATTCTCGTTCTGATCAGAATTAGCCGTTGGGTTGAAGACATTTTCATTATCATCATCATCATCGATTCTGCCTTCCAGTAATTGATTAGCGATAAAATCCGACACCGTGCTAACATCCCATTCAACAATCTCCTCACTGCTAATAGAAATCCTATCTTCACCTTCGTTTTTCGTATCATCGTTCACCTTTTTTCCGTTCTTTATATCACCAATAGTTTTGAAATAAATACTATGATCATACCTATACGTTTCCAAACAGGAACTATCGAGATTACTGTTCGATTGGTAATTGAAGGTTCCGCAACAATTGATCTTGGTCTCTTCAGGTTGTGACTTTCGTCGAAATTTTTTCAAGGTATGAAAACGAGGATTCCATGTGGAGTCATCGATGACTAGCTTATTCGACGAAATGTTCCATCGTGGCTCCTGTCCCCCTTGCATGGTCATGCGACCTCTCGACAATCTCTGAGACCTCAAACGGTTGTAACCTCTCGCATATGCAGCCCATCGTTCGATTCGTTGAAAGATATATTCGGTTTCCTCACTCCACCACTCGGACAAACCTTTCTGGATCATTACAGTTACATCCTCGGTCATAATTACGGGTCGAACAATAGGAAGATTGGCGAAACGTCTTTTGTTCTTCATACGAATGATTAAAACTATAGGTTTATGTACACACAATGTATACTATGATAATGAATGTACAAATAATGAATTTAGGTCAGATGATAGAGAACAATTGAATTTTCAGAGAGACCATCGATGATTTATATAGGATAACTTAGAAGCACCGCAAATACCGAAGCCATTTGAGAACTGTCGTAATCCTTGACCATGAAATTCGCATAAAGTTACATCAAATTTGATTTATTTGGTTTGATGATTGTGTGGTGTATTGTTAGATCATGGTATCTCTGTCGTAAGTGAAAAAATATAAACCGTAACTAAAATACATATATAACTTATGGCATAACTTATCCATTGGTTGATTAACGAATAATTTGAAAAGCAAATCCATTTTTTTTAAAATCACGTTTATTTATATTTTAAGTAAGAGAAATGAACGATGTAAGAATATTTTTTTTTATATATTTTTTTATAATAATTTTGACAACAATAAAAATTTTTAATTCGCAATTTCAATTGTTACACTTATTTTTAATAAGGCTTTTAATTGTGATTTTGAATTTTTCGATCAAAATTAATTTTCCAATAACTTTTTTTTACAAATTTTTATTGATGCGAAGGTATGGAATTACTTGAAGAATTATGCAACATTTTGTCACATTCTGTATTTATTTAATATTGAAATAAAAACAAGATATTTTTACAAAATACATATAAATGTAATAAAATTAAAGTTAAATTAAAATTTTTATTAAATTAATTAAATTAAAATTTAAACGAAATTAAATTAAATTTTTTTTATATCATTTATTTATTATATTATTAGCATTATTTTCATTTTGAAAAAAGATAAAATAAAAAATATTATTTTGTAGATTACAATAAATAATTTTATATAATTTTATCTAAAACACTTTCATTCCTTTGCAATTTTATCTATTGAATTTAAAAAAATTTTTTTTAGAAAATTTAAAAATATATTTTAATTAATAAGTAATAAGATAATAACGTAATAAAAAATATTTTTAATATTTTTAATTCAACTTTAATTTATATAATTATAATAAATAAAATTTTCTATTGAAAAATCGATTATCTCTTCGTAGTTGCATTTGCATTTGACAGTATTGCCTTGACATATTTGATTTTAATTATAAGTTATCAAATTTTTATTTTATTTTATTACATGATCATATTTAATTTTAACTTTACTTTGGCATAAAAGAAATTTTAATAAGGAAACTAAATAATTTTATAAAATTAAATAATATAAAAATAAAAATAAAAATAAAATAAAATAATTTGAAAACATTTAACAAAAAAAGACAAATGATTCACATATTAATATATGTAATATATTTATATATTATATATTATATAAATATATGTAATATATTAATTTTAATATATTACATATATTTTGTAGATAATGAAATTGTTTTAAAACTGATTATAATATATACGTAAATAAAAATAAAAATACTTAATAAATAAAATAAATATACTTAATATTTTTCTTTGTAGTTTTATTACTATAACATAATATATATATAATAAAAGTAATAAATTAATAAATTTAATTAAAAAATTTAATAAATAAATTTAATTAAAAAAAGAATATAATAATTTATAATTAATATAAATTATGTTATATATACAATTATTAACTATAATTGTAATTTATTCAATCTCAGTTTATTTTTGGTTTATTATTACGAATTAATTTATTAGATATATTCAAATATTTTAGAAATAGTCAATAATTCAAATTCATAAAAATAAGTCATTATCACGATTTTATATTATTCTATTATTGAATATGAATAGTTTAAAAACTTTAGAAAAAAATACTTTTTAAAAAAGAATTCCATTCAAGAAATAGAAGCAATAAAATATTTATAGGCATTTTTTAGCCATTGAAGATTTATATTTCAATCTTTCCAATATTTTTAAATAAATGATCAAATATTGCATTTAAGTATATGGAGCTTATGTTTTATCAATGTTTTATCAAAGAATAAATGTTTTATCAAAGAATAAGACCTCATAGTTATGAATTTAACATATTTTTATTTTATTAAAATATTATTTATATTTTTAATTTTATTTTATCAAAAATTATTACCAATTGTTTAGATAACTTAAATAACTGTATTTGTGTTAAGATTAAGAATTATGAAATGATATGGAAGCTGCAGGAGAATGAATGTAAGTAGATGGATAACTTGGATTGACAGTAACTGTCTCTTCTAATATATGATTAGGTGAAGAATTAAAATTATTATAATAACCTTTGTTGGCTTTAAGAAATATATTCAAAATATCATTTTGAATGAAACAACGTACATGATTATTGTAAATACACAATTTCGAAGCAACCAAATTTCCAAAGTGGAAACATTCATCATCAACCACATTTTTTGTGGTTGTTGATAATTCACGATCCCTGACGCAACATTGTTGCTGAACGCATGATTGTAACTTTCTTCTTTTTATTGCGATTTGTTGAGAGCAATGGTTGGAACTGGTATCCTTGTTCTGTAATTTTGAAGATGAGAATTCTTCACATGTTCCTGGCCTATTAAATTCTTGATCACCTTGGACCTACTTCAAAAAGAATATTATTGTTATTATGTAATAATCTTATTTTAACTTATATAATATATTTACAAAATTAAGATAAAAAAAATTTGGAATTTATTTTTTTCAAATAAAATATAAATTAATAAATATTTTTGATATTTTTATATAAAAAAAATTATTAGTTAAAGATTTTGAAACTATATAAAATTTTTTAAACATTTACTTTGCAATATTATAAAAGATAATAATGAATATAATAAATTATAAACGTTTATTTTATATTTATTTATGGATGAGAATTATTTATATCTCTTTATTTTTTTAAATAAAAGAAATTATAATTTTTTTTTTTAAATTTCTAATCTAAACCGCTCAAAATTGAATCCTTTTTATAATTCTTTGAACAAAAACTGAGAATGATAACTAAACGAAGTTTTCATTGTGTTATTTGTTATTTTTCATGTTAATGTAAAAAAAGTTATTTTATTTTTTAACAAAATGACATTAGTCATGTTCTTAGGAATAAAAAATCGAATCTTACGAACGATATGCTTAATTTTCGATATTAAATCTAAACTATTGATTATATATATATATTTAATTTTTTTTCAAATTTAATTAAAATTATTATAATAAAGCTAAAAAATTTGTTAAATATATAGTTATTATATTATAAGTTTATTTAAAATAAAATATATAAATTAAACAAATTATTATTTGTTTAAATTATAAAATTTAATTTTTACTTACCAAATTAGATGGTTGAATATATTTAGTTTTTTCCAATATAAATTTCATACTATCAAAAGCAAACCAAGAACTTTGATATCCAATAGATTTATTTATTTTCATTTTCTCCCTTCTAAGGGCTGTCAAAAGATATTCTATCTTTCTCTTACATTCATCTACAGATTTTTTACTTTCTTTTGAAATTTCTTTCCATGCATTTTCTTTTTCCTTTTTGTTATAATGATTTGGATGTTTTGGGTCCCAAAGAATATTCTTTTTACGATATAATTTTATGAACACAAGGGTTTCTTCTTTATTCATTCTTATTATTATTTAAATTTTTTATTATAAATTAGAAAAAATATTCGATAGAAATAATTTCTTTATGACAAAGATATTAACAATCTAAACACTTCAATGTGGTGTTTATAACAGAAATAAATGAGCAACGGAACAGTGAAATGGCCGATTAATCTTGTTACGTATCTTCGTATCAAATTCTGATATATATATTCATCCTCATTGATACTAACTGATATGAACTGATATGATATATACATATATAACAAATTAATTATCCATTTACATATATAACAAATTAATTATCCATTTTTACAATGATACATATAATTGTATTAAATCATATTGAAAGATACATAATAGCGATATGATACACGGATATGCAATGAATATATTAATATTATATATTTAGATACTTTACATACAAATTATGGCATTGTATTAAACTTGACAATATTGATAATCCATATATGTATAGTGAATCTTATTTTAATGTTATAATAAATATCAAGATGAAATGTATTTACTTCGATATATCGATATATCGAAAAAATCTATCTAAATATATAATTATAATTTTTAATAACTGTATATACATATATGTATATATAGCTATACATATACATATACATATATTATCGTATAGCTACGATTTAGTAAATATCATAACTGTAAATATCATAATAAATAGTATTGATATATAAATATTTAGAACAACAAAAATGTAAATTTTGAGGTTATAATGTTTACATTTAATTACCTATATTAATTTAAATAAATTTTAGCATGAAGTATGTTATTTCTTAAACAATTTTTTTTAGTAAAACTACATATATATTAACATTTTCTAAAAATTTTCTAAAAAAATGGTTTAAATTATTTTTGATAATTATTTATAGATATTATTTATAAATAAATAAATACATATTATTGTAAATATATTATATATATTATATATTTATTATATATTATATATTATATACATATATGCACATGTAAATAATATATTTAAAAACTATAAAAATAATGCATAAAGTAATAACAAAATTTTGAGTAGATTTAAGGTTATATGTATATAATATTTATATTTAAAATATTTACATTGATTTAAAAAATATCAATAAACTTAATGTTGCTTTAAGTATTATATTTAAGTATTATATTTACCACTTTTATAATTTTTTAATAAAGTAATCCATTATTTTCTAAATAAAACTATCATTTAAAAATGAATAATTTTTAGCACAACAATAAAAATAAATAAAAAATAATGACATTTTTAATGACATAAATATTGAATGAAGAAAATTGAATTAAAATTAATTAATTATATGTATTGTATGTAATTGTATGTATTGTATGTAACATGTAATACAATAAATATAAAAGATATAAAAGAGGAATATAAAAATTTTGATTTTAATCTTCATTGAGCAATTATATTATAAATAAATAAATCAAATAATAATTAATACACATATAAATATAAAAATTTTATATTAATGTAATTCATTATTGTAATGAATTATATTTTAACCAATCATTTTATTATATTCTTATTATGTAACATATATTGCTAAAGCAAATATTTAAAATAACCATAGAATCAAAATCTTATATTATTGTTGTATTTATTTTTATTATATCTATAAAATGGACTATGAATATGTTTGTATACATATAGATATATGTATCTATATTTTCCTCCAAAAATTTGAATTACATATTTTTATTTTTAAAAAGAAAGAAAATGTTTTAATTTTTTAAAAATAAATCATTTAAAGATATCAGATATACATTTGCATCTTGTACATTGAAAAATAAATAACATAATTTGAGTGAACTCTCGAAACGTAAAATTAATATATAAAAATGTCAGTTAAAATTTATTTATTAAATTATTATTTAAGTTATAATTTTAGTTTATATTGAATGGAATAAGAAAAAGATGGAATTATCTTACTCTATTTCTATACTCTATTTCATTCTATTTTATTTAATTCAAACTTCAATCGATATCAAAATTTGTGTTTATTTTAATCTTTTAAATCAATTTTCTACAAACATGTCCCATAAATATATTAATATACATGAATTATGGTAATATATTGAATTATACCAAATATTAAACTGTAACAATTTATAATTCATGAAACTTTCTTTCTTGTAACTAATTTATGACTTATTATACTTATTAATTTATAATTTCTTTTAAATAAATAGATTATTATCCAATTATTATTGAGAATTTCAATCTAAAATTTATTTACATTCGTATATAACTTTATAAAATAATTTATTAGATGAAATATTAGATAAAATATTAGATGTATAAAAGAGTTTTTTATATTTAATTAAACATAAAATTATTAAAATCAATATAAATGTATATTCATTTCGTGATCATCAATAAGTAGGAACAAAAAAATTAAAATATATTTTATATTTACTAAAGTGATATTATCTTTTAATCTATATTTCTTTATTTTCTCTATACTTATAATATATTTATAATATTATTAAATATAGCATACTATGTAATTATTTAAAAAATAATCAACAAAATAAAAGTACTAGAATATGAACATTAATTTTGCAAATGAAATTGAACTTTCTCCATCCAAAATATAATATTTAATAATATTTAATAATAATACAAAATTTTTAAATTTCTTTTTTTTCTATTTATTATTTATTCTTTCTATTTATTATTCTATTTATTATTTCTATTTATTATTTATTCTATTTATTCTATTAATCAAAAAATCAAGAAATTTTCTCATTTTTTTCGTTTTAAATATTCCAATTATATTTCACTGAAAATTTGTAAATTTAAATAATTCAACAATTGTCACAAAATACATTTTCTTTTTCGTTCGAAATTAATTATGATAAACTTCTTTTTAACTGGCTTCTTATTGAATAAATGGATAAAAATGCCGATTAATTCAATAATATCATATTTATAAAATATAATAAATAAAATAAAAATATATATGTATATTTTATTTATATATAATTATAATTATATATAATATATATAATATATAATTATAAAATCTAGATATAATATAACATAATATTATCAATATCATATATTGATTGCTATAGAAAAATCGCAATTTGTTTCAATTTAATTGAAATGTATACATGACATATAAAATATTAATTATCTTTTAAATAAAAATTATCTGAATTTCAGTAAATGAAATTAAATACATTTTCTTTATAATAAAATTCTTTAAAATAAAATTCTTTAAAACATTTATATATAATATAAATATAAGTATATAGTATATATAATATAGTATTTATTCATATTACATATAAATGATTTACATACATAAACTTGATATTAATTATATTATATTTTAGATTATATTTTCATATTATATTTTATATTTCAATTTCATATTACATTATTAATTTATCGAAACGATGATAAAATCCAATAGAAAACTGTTTATAAGAAAACTCATTCAAGTTGGCAAGAACTTACAACATTATTCAGAATTTGTCGAATTAAGACGGTTCGTACATAGACAAAGCAGCTTCCATTATCTTACAGTGAGAGAAGCCAAGATGGTAAAACGGTAATTCTGTTATTCGAAATGCCAATCATCAGATACCGTCGTTGAATATTGAACATTCGACAGAGGAGGTGTCTACGCAGTTAAGAAAATTGTTTATCAGACCTTAGCTACGTGAATTAAAATTCAAAGAGCTCAACATTTCCCCTGGGATACCGGGGATGATGGAGTTGCTGTATAAAAAGCCATGTGGAGACGGTGGACCGTGCATTCTTCGGCCGATTTCCAATCCTCCATCATACAGGTGAATAAGCTTCTTCCACATTTTTTTTTTATAATAACATGAAACATTATTTTCGCGTCTTTTTGTGTTTCATATTATTTCTTAAAATTGTATCTAAGTTTTATTTTCTGGAAAATTTAATCATTTAAATAATTAATTATGGACAACTACTGATAATTACTAATATAAATACTAATAATAATTTTCATCGAATATTTTAATGAATTAATAGAAAGATATTTGTCTTTTTTATAGATATGAATTTAACTTTCGCCCTAACTTGCGTAATGGCAGTTATTTGGTTATTTTTTGCAAAATGTGAAACAGAAATCATTAGCAATCTGCGTCGAAAATTCCGCAACCGTCCTTTATTAAGAGAGTAAGTATAACATATGATCGATTCATTGTATGTATTTAAAAATATTAAAATATCTTGAATAGTTAAAAAGTTTTAAGTTAAACTTTTATTTTAGATATTTATAAATATTATAATATTCTTTTTAATTTTTTTTTGATGATAAATATTATATATCAATATAATTTATAAGTTAAAAATTATTAAATATTTAGCAAGTATAATTAATATCATTTTGTTTTTATGTGTTATAATTTTTATTCAAATTATATACGTTATTGATAATATTATAATAATAAATATAAAATATAAAATAATATTATAAATATTATCATTTGTTTTACTTGGAAACATAAGTAGTTTGAATTGAAATTTCAATATGTAAAAAAATAATCACATTTGTTATTTTTAAAATTATATTTTCTTCAATAATATTCTCTTTTCTTTTTTTTTTTATTTTAAGGCTATATGATTAATTATTATTATTTTTCAGATATAATGTGGAAAATCTCCTTCTCGAAGAAGATGATTTTACAGACTTAAATAAACGACAGCAGTTTGACGATTATGGTCATCTGAGATTTGGGAAACGAGAACAATTTGAAGATTATGGTCATATGAGATTTGGCAGGAGTCATGAGTGATGACACTAATAATTGATCATAGGTGCAATTGTATAGTGTCAATTCACTGACATTGCGGCAAGAGTCACATTTTGTTTAGACTCTAGATAAAATATATTTTACATTGCAAATATCCATTTTGCAGTTTTCCTCTTTGTTCTCCTTTTGTCTTTTTCCCCTTGAGTTAATTGAGAAAAGTTAATTATTTTAAATTTAATTAAAAACTAAAAATTAAATATGATTTTCGTTTGATTTCATTTCTTTTAAATACTAATTATGGAATCATAAAATTAAAATTATTCATAATTATGAGATAAAAAAATATTATTCTATATAATTTTTTATAAATTTTATATAATCAATATTTATGACTATCAAAAAATGAGTTTTTATATTATATTATTTCTTTTTAAATGTTAAATTGTTTCTATACAATTAATCTCTTTTAAAGTTTATGCAAAATGATTTTTTAAATTATTTTAAAATTAAAAAAATTATAAAAAAATTGAAAGATCATCTATTTTAATCTTTTGAAATTATAAAATTATTTACTTATTCCGTTTCCATTTCCTATTATTGAACTATTTCTTTAAGAATTCTTTTTTTCATTTTTATTTTTATATCACTTAATATATATTTAAAGTACTTACATTTAAATTATTAACAAATCATCAGAATCATCATTATCAGACGCAGAAGATTAATAATAATCAGATTATTGTTAGATAAATTATTATATTTCATTAATTATTTTATAGTTATTATATAGTATTTTTATTAAAATTATAAAATAACTATATATGAAAATTAAAAATACTTAAAAAAATATTTTTTTAAATTTATTTTAAATCTAATCTAAATTTTTTTTTCTTTTTTTCTCTTAAAATTATTTTTATCTAATAAGAAATATTATTTATTATAATAAAATTTATAATTTTTAATAAAATTATTAAAAATTAAGTTACATTAAATTAGATTAAATTAAATAAATTATTGAATAGAAATTTATCATATTATAGTGAAAATAATTATTTTTAAATAATTTACATTAGAAAATTTCTACAAATTAAATATTATTATTAGAAGCAATTTCTTTTTTTTATTAGAAGATACGAATAGTAAAAAAGAGTTTTATTCCTGTGCTTAGTTTGCTTTACTATATATAGTAGATATATTTTACAATATTTTACACAAATATTTAAAATATTTTAAATACAAATTTCTGGTTAAAGTCAATTTTGTATCATAAATAATTATTAATAATAATTATTAATATATAAATAATTATTTATTCATAATTTCAATACTGAAAAATCTTTTATTGGTCATATCAAATAATGAAATATGACAATTTTTTATGAAATATTTTGTGCGTTATAATTTTATAATTACTCTTTTTTATTGCACATTTTTTATATTATAAATGTGAACACTCATGATGATATTATATATATATATACTTTTTCTTTTGTAATAATAAATATTTTTAAATTTTAAAGAAAATTTTCTCCTTTGCAATATTTCATATACTTTATAAATATCGTGGAAGTTTCTTCTAATGATCAAATATGTATCTAACTAGAGAACGTTTTATAAGATTATATATTTGTGAATATATACTCTTCTTGCTTGATAGTTACTTTATTCATTCGTCTAGCACCGCAAGCTATATCAATATATATATATATATATATATATATATATATATATATATACATATATATATATATATATATATATACATATATATATACATATATATATATATATAATGCAACTAATAATTACATATTATTATCTACCTAGTTACCTAGGTTAGTTACCTAGTAACAAGAAAACTACTTGAAAATTATTGATCGATACGTTATCATTAACCGTTATGTTTCATATGAAATTCCTCTCATTTAAAAAGCAATTTTATACGGATAACATTTGAAAATATTCAGTTGCTTTCGAATCAATGCAACAATTTAAATGATCAAAAGCTTTCACATATCATTCTAGTGTGATATACTATCAAATATAATTATAATATAATAATCAATATAATAATCAAATATTATTCGATTCAAAAAAATTCGAAAAGTTTTTTGATATTATGTTAAAACAAGTGACATCTAAGAAAGTTATAAATATTATTTGGTTCAGTGTAGCCTTAACTTTTTGTTGGCCACTTCCAGCTAATAGTACCAAAATTCAAGTGTTTGTTTTTAGAATTTTACAAATAATTAGTATTATTAATGCTTTTATGCTAATTGTGCCGTTATCATATTCTATTTATTTGCATTATAATGATATTGCCATTGTCTTTCAATCTCTTGCTATATTAATAGGTTTGTCTCAAATGATTATTCAAACTGTTATATTATGCTTTATTAAATACAACTCTTTACAAGTAAGTTTGTATTTATTTTATCTTTTTGCTACATTTTACATAAAAAAATAAATATTTTTATTTTATATGGATTATTTTATAATTATTTTTGCTTTTTTTCTTCGTTATTTTAATATTATTAATTTTATAAAATAATATTTAATATTGAATCTAAAATATTGACACTAATAAGTTTCTTATATTTTGAATTATCATTATAATATTTCTTAATTGTATTTATTCATTGTATTTATAATTGTATTTATAAATTCTATATACATAAGAGAAATAAAAAAAAATTTTATTTATGAATTTGATATTTAAAATAAATTATTTTCATTTAATTAATAACAATTATTATTTTTTTCTAATCTAATATTCATTTATTGAATATTTTATAAAATATTTTATGAAATTTAATTTTAAAAAATCATTTATAGAATAGCGGAGAAGTTAGCTGATATTTGATATTTAAGCACTTATCAAAAATCGATATGAAATCAATAAATTTCAGTTATATTTATTAGTATTCAATTCATATTTATTAGTATTTAAAAAAATTGAAAGAAAAATATTAAATATTATTTGGTTTTTAATATAAATTAATTATTATTATTTTTAAAACATTAAAATTCTTATTACTTAAAATCAATTTTATAATGGTATTCAAAATTACATAAAATTATTTGAAATCGTGAAATTATATAAATTTTAAAATTATTCAAATTATTCTCCTATGAATAGCTGAATTATAATCTATTTATAATTTAATTATTTATAATTTTATAATTTAAGATAGAGTTTTCTTTTTTCTTTTATACATAATCTTACAAAAAATTTTTCTTAATCTTAATTTTATTAAAAATTATAATTTTAATAAAAGATTATGTGTATGTACAGTATATAATTTATATATAATAGAAATTTCTTTTTGACGACAAATTTTTTTTTTTTAATTCATAATTTTTTTATTATTAATTTTAAATATTTTTTTATGATTCAAATATAATACAATTTCTAATGGAAATATATTTTAATATATAAATTTAATATATAAAAAATATATAAAATAAAGTAAAAACGTGTTGATAATATAAAATTAGTCGAGCTCCTATAAATTGTAACTTTTGTATAGCAATTTTAATTTTAATATCTCTTGAAATGAATATAAAAGTAATAACTAATAGAATTCAATAGAATTTTTGAATTTCTAAATTTAATTTTGATTATAGCGTGTAATCGAGGAAATGATAACTTGTATCAAAGAAGCACAGCAATACGAAAGGAAAATTTTCTGTAAATATATCGAGAATTGCAACATATTTTACGGAAGTTCTTTAACAATCACATACGTGGTTGTAATTATTTACATAATGGGACCTATAATCCTGCCAGCACCTTTTCCAGTAGATACCGAATACCCGTTTCACATTAATTCCACGATAATAAAGATTATCATATATTTGCAACAATCTTTACTTATTTTTCAATGCGCTGGACATTTATGCATAAGCATATTTTGCGCGCTTTTGCTTTGGTTCACGGCCGCAAGATTCGAATGTTTGATCGTGGAATTGCAAAAAATCACAAATATTGGTATGCTAATTATTTGCATAAAAAAACAATTGCGTTTAAGAAGGTAAAAAATGACACGTGTTCTAGATTTAATTTATGCATCAGATGAAATAGGTAGAAAATCTTCTTCTATCTTTTTCATCCGAATATACTGTATTTTTATTGCAATTAATTCTCTTTTTTTTTTCTTTAGATACGCAAAAAAAGTGGTGAATAGTTTTCGCTTTATGATAGTTTATGCCATCGGTGTAAGTACATTTGCTCTGACTCTATATGGTATTATAATGATAGTGGTAAGTAAAATTTTTGTTTCATATATTTGTGTAATATAACATTTATAATATAATTACGCAATTTATGACAGAAGGCACCATTAATTATGAAAATAGAGTCTGTAACTTTGAGTTTTGTTTTACTCCTACAAATTTATATATATGCATGGCCTGCTGATCATATGAAGGATATGGTAACTTATGTTTTATTATTTATATTTATAAATGTAGTAAATTAGTAGTTATATTTATGATTATATATAAAAATAATATATATTATGTATTATTTGAAGTACATTGAATTATTCATATTTCTTAGAGTATAAACGTTTCAAAAAGTGTATATAACATAATATGGTATAAACAGACATTGAGAATGCAAAAGAATCTGTTAAATGTATTGATGTATCAGCAACCAATAACCTTTTCCGTTGATTGTATATTGCCAGAGTTTTCATTACATTATTATTGCTCGGTAAGTCGAATTAATAATTCAAATATCGTTTATGAATTAAGAATAACGCAATAATTAACAGAATGATAATATTTCAGTATGTATCCAATATTTTCTCTATCTTCACAGCTATACGTGTCATCATAGAAGATGATCAATTAGAAATTTAATATTGTTCTATTAAGTAATTGTTAAAATATTTCAATTAATCGATCATTTTTGTGCAAACATTAATTTAAGTATTTAATTAATATTTGATTGTGCAAACAACTTATTAATCTATATTTTTTATTAAATGTCGGTTAGCAATTGATATTTTTAATTGATAATTAGCAACTAAATATATATAATTAATCTAAATCAAATTTTTATAATTGATTGTAAATCAATCGATAAATCATTTTAAAAATTATACAATAATATAACATTAAATATAAGATTGATATTGCTACTGCTAATCATAATTTTCATTATGATTTATTAATTCATTCATTCATAAGAAAGTAACTTTTTCAAATAGGTTTATCTATCATATTCTAGTTGCTTATCACGATGTTAATAATAAATAATAGATACAAAATTGTCGTATGTTAATGTATATAATGTTATGAATAAATATAAATGAAATTCGATATACTAGCAATTTTTTTAATAAAATATCTCGAAAACTGAGACTGACTGATGAATATATGTACAGAAAAAAATTGTTTAAAATCTTTGCTCTAACATATTTAAAAATTTATAAAAATATTGTCTATAAATTGATCAGAATTTAATTTTCTATAAATATTCACAATTTAGTAATCTGTTGCATCTTACTGAAATCAAAAACGAAAGTTTGATTCGGATTTGAAATAAAAAAAAAATAAAATGCAATTAATTAATATATTCTTGTCATTGCCACATTTTTTCACATCATGAACTAATTTCAATACTAAGTCTTTAATTCGACAAAATTTATTATTGTACTTGTATTTTTTTATTGTATTTTTTTATTCGCTACATATATAGACATTTTTATACACATAGATACTGATGATGATATTTCTAAATGTTAAAGAAAGCTTTTAATTTTTTGTTGTGTTTTGTCTACCTAGTAAATATCACAGAAGCTCTTTTAATAAATTAAACTAAAATTATCTAACTAGAGAACATTTTTACATTATTATACATTTATGAATATTACTCCTGTTGTTTGATAACTACCTTATTCATTCTTCTAGCATCGCAACCTATGTCAATATATATATATAATGCAACTAATAATTACATATTATCGTCTAGTTATCTAGTAGCAAGAAAATTACTGATCGATATCATTGTCATTAACTATTATGTTCTATATGATTTAAAATTCTTTTTACTTAAAAGACAATTTTATACGGATAAAAACATCTGCAAATATTTAGTTGTTTTCGAATCAATGTAACAAATCTAAGTCGATAGCTTTCGCATTGTTTTCTAGTATCTTGTTATAGTATCTTGTTATACTATTAAATATTATACTATTTATAGTCGAATTTTCTTCATATTATGTTAAAACAATTGACACCTGAGAAAGTTATCCACATTACTTGGATTAGTGTAGCTATAACTTTTTGTTGGCCACTTCCTGCCAATAGTACCAAAATTCAAGTGTTTATGTTCAAAACTCTACAAATAATTAGTATTATTAATGCCTTTATATTGCTTCTGCCATTGCTATATTCGGTCTTTCTACATTTCGATGATATTGTTGTTGTCTTTAAATCTATCGCTTTATGTGTAGGTTTGTCTCAAATGATTATTCAAACTGCTATATGTTTCGTTAAATACGACATTCTGCAAGTAAGTTTTTACATTATCTTATTTTTGCAAAATATTTTCATACTGAAATTATTAATAGTTTTATATCGTTCTTATTTTTTTTTCCTCCTGTTATTTTGATGCTGCTAATTTTAATATCGATACTTAGAAATTTCTTATATTTTCATTGAATTATATTTATAACATTTTTTAACTGTATCGATATAAAATCGATATGAAAGATCAAAAGCAAAATCAATGAAATTACAGAAGCAGTTTTAATTTTATTTACTAAAATCTTTCAAATACTTATTGTTATTTTAAATTTATTGTTTAATTTTGAATAAAATGTTAATTAGTACAATTAATATACTAATATTAAATACTTTTTACACAAAATCGGCTTCATGTTTAGAATCACGAATTTATTTGAAATCTTAATATCGCATAAATTTTGAAATTGTTAAATAATTTTCCAATAATTTTTAAATATGAGCTATCATTGTAAATATTTTATTTTTATTTTTATATTATAATACTTCTCTCTATTATATTCC
Organism: Apis cerana; assembly: GCF_029169275.1. Classification (NCBI taxonomy): domain Eukaryota; kingdom Metazoa; phylum Arthropoda; class Insecta; order Hymenoptera; family Apidae; genus Apis; species Apis cerana. Next base: position 2,409,620 of record NC_083853.1, read on the forward strand.
TATTTTACAAAAAAATTCACTTAAACTCAACATTTTAATTTTAATAAAAAATTGCATGTACGTATATATAATAGAGCTAATTTTTTTGGTAAAATATATATTTTTTTAATTCATAATAATTCTATCTTCTTATATTTCAAAATATACAATTTTTGAACAAATTTTTTATACAAATTTCAAATAGAAATATATATATTATAAATTCGATAGACTTAAAAACGTTGATAACGCAATTGAGTTCATATTATACGAAAATTTTTTTATAATAATAATATAATAATAATATTCTATTATAATAATAATATTCTATAATAATATATAATATTTCTAAAAAATGAGTATCAAAACAATTAATAAAGTTCTATATAAACGGAAATTTTTAAAAATTTGAATTTGATTTTAAATTACAGCATGTAATTGAAGAAATGATAACATATGTGAAAGAAGCTCAACAATATGAAAAGAAAATTTTCCATAAGTATATCAAAAAGTGCTACACATTTTATGGATATTCTATAGTATGTATGTACCTGACTGGAGTTGCTTTCATAATAGGGCCTGCATTCTCGCCGGTTTCCTTTCCAGCAGATGCAGAATATCCATTTCAAATTAATTATAAATTAGTAAAAGTTATCATATATTTGCAACAAACTTTAGTTGGTTTTCAATGCACTGCACATGTATGCTTAAGCGTATTTGGCGCGCTTTTACTTTGGTTCACGGCTGCAAGATTTGAATGTCTGGCTGTGGAATTGAAAAAAATCAGTAATATTTATATGCTGATTGATTGCATTAAAAAACAATTACATATAAGGAGGTAAAAATAACATGATGATAAGTTCCAGATTCAATTAAAATATTTATGTATTGAACGTTTGGATGACGTAGAAAGTAGTTTTATGAGTAATTTAAGAACCCAAAATAGAATGGAAATCAAAACTAATGAAATTATATTTGCTTTTCATTTGTATAAAATTCAAAATCTTATACAAATAAAAATGAAATATTATTATTATTTTTAATTTATATTTAGATTTGACATAAATAAAATGATTATTTTCTACTTCTTGAAGATGTTCGATTTTCTATTTCTATTCTTTTTCTAAATATTGAATCATTTTTAATTATTTTTAACTAAAGAAGAAAATTTCATAAATTTTTTTTATATTTTTTTTTATTTTATTTTAGTTTCTAAGTTTATTATATTAAACCTTTTAAGTTTTCTAATTGCATTAACCCACTGTATTTTTATTGCAATTAATTTTTTCTTATTTATTTTAGATACGCAAAAAGAGTGGTAATTAGTTTTCGCTTTATAATACTTTGTGCCATAGGAATAAGTACATTTGCTTTAACTTTAGGTGGAGTTATAATGATAAAGGTAAGTAAAGTTCTTTTTTATATATAAATATATATTATATAATATATATAATAAAATTAATTATATATATTCCAAATAGAAAGCACCATTTATTGTAAAAGTACAATTCATAACTTTGATTTTAACTCTACTCACAGAAATTTATATGTATACCTGGCCTGCTGATCACATGAAAGATATGGTGAATTATATTTTATATAAATGTATAATTTTAAAAATGTATATGTTATGTATTTTTCAAAATATAACTAAATCATCAATATTTCTTAGAGCATAAATGTTTCACAAAGTGTATACAATATAACATGGTATAAACAAACATTACGAATGCAGAAGGATGTGTTAAATGTATTAATGTATCAACAACCAATAATTCTTTCTATTAATTGTATATTACCAGAACTTTCATTACATTATTATTGCTCGGTAAGTCAAATTAAAATACCAATTACGATATATGAAATAAGAACACAAAAGTGACAAAGTAATAATATTTCAGTATCTATCCAATGTTTTCTCTATATTCACAGCTATACGTGTCATCATAGAAGATAATTCATCATAAATTTAACATTTTTCTATCATGAAATTGTTAAAATACTTAACGAGATTTTTATGCAAATAATATATTTAAGTATTTATTTAATAATTAATAGTTATTTCTTTCGTTGTGAAATAAATGTTTGATTCGGATTGTAAATCTATTTTTTTTATTAAATAGTAATTATTACTTTTAATTAATAATTAATATAAACCAATTATTTTTAATTAATAATTTTAAAAATCAATTAAATTTTTTTATAATTAATTCAATTAATTAATAAATCATATTAAAATCTAACATCCCATTGGTAATTCGATTTCTATCAATTCGAAAAAAAGACTAAAATAGATTTATTCTGCTAATGTAATCGTTGTATCGATCATAATAAGAGAATTCTGATCTTTTCATGTATATCAGAACCAAAGAAATGAAATTCTTTTTTTAATTCAAAAATATCTGATTTTTTATTATTTCTGTCTTTTTTCTTTACAAATAATGAACTGGAAAACAAAAATGATATCTAATAAATCTAGAAATATCTCGATTTTAATCTTAATAATTTTATCAAGTAAGAGAATCAAAGAATTGAATTATTGCATAATTTTTATCACTATATTTATTATTCCATATTATTTTATTAAAATATTATATTTTATCATTATTGAACTTATTATATCAATAAATATATAATAATAATTTTAATAGTTACCATGTTAATTTAAGTTAAAATGCTAATAATTTATATACGAAACAAATAAAAATTTTGGTTTTTTGGTTCGCTTTTTTTCAGAATTGCTATATATGAAACAAATTCAATCTTTGATATTTTCTTCGAATAATTGAAAAATAAAAAGTTAATTATAATAGTTTTATTATTGTCTTTTCTTTTACATTGCGAAATCAGAAAATGATAATTTTAAAACTATGATATTAAATTTTCAATTCACTAAATCATGGAAATGGTATTCTAAATCCTAAGAAAGATTTACTTCATAATTCTAATAATACTTCATAATTACAATTTCTTATATAATTTATCATCTTGTCAATGGATGAATTCCAGCGATTAAATATATAGGTAACGTTAGAATATTAACTAGAGAACGTTTTACAATATTATATATTAGTGAATATCACTCTTGGTAAGCAATCTATACGTTTTTCTAGTAACACAACTCGTGCTAATATATATAATGCATCTAATAATTATATATTATTATCTAGTTACCTAGTAACAAGAAAACTACTAGAAAATTATTGATCGATACGTTATCATTAACTGTTATGTTTCATATGAAATTCCTCTTACTTAAAAGACAATTTACACGAATAACATTTCTAAACATTCAGTTGCTTTCGAATCAATGTAACATCAATATTTACATATCGTTTTATTGTCTTATCGTTCTATTATACAAACACTAAATATTATTCCATTCATAAGAAGAAAAGTTTCTTGATATTATGTTAAAACAATTGACACCTGAGAAAGTTATTCACATTATTTGGGTCAGCGTAGCTTTAACATTATGTTGGCCACTTCCTGCCAATAGTAGCAAAACTCAAGTGTTTATGTTCAAAGCTTTGCAGATAATTAGCATTATTAATGCTTTTATATTGTTTCTACCGTTGTTATATTCGATCTATCTACATTTTGATGACATTATTATTGTTTCTAAATGTGCGGCTGTGTCAATAAGCTTGACTCAAGTAATCACTCAAACTATCATATGCTTCGCTAAATATGACTCTTTGCAAGTAAGTTTTCAATCATTTTATCTTATTTATCACATTTTATCATATTTTATCATTTAAAAAATGAAATATTTTTACGTTAGAACTATTAATTACTTTTATTGTTCTTATATATAATTCTGATACAAAATCACACGAAATCATTTGAAATTACTTAAACAATTCTGAACAGCTGAATTTTTGAGAGCAAATAAATAATTTTTCTCTCTACATAAAAAAAATTTTTTTTTAAAACATATAATTTATAAGTATAAGATATAATGCTATATAATATTAAATATATATATATATATATATAATACAATGATTTTTTTTCGTAGTAACTATTTTTTCTTTAATTCATAATCTTTTTATATTAAATTTTATACACATTTTCACATTTCAAATGCAATTTATATTGGGAATTTTATGAGTTCGAATAAAAATTGTTTACAATACGAAATATTGATTGAATTAGCATAAAATATATAACAATTCATCATCATCATTATACTACATAATATTTATGTAGTAGTTTTTTATACTAATATTCCTTAAAATGAATTCATCAAAATCAAAATAAAACAAATTTTCATATAGGATAATATTCCTAAAATTTTAATTTTAATTTTCAATTACAGCATGTAATCGAAGAAATGATAATTTGTATTAAAGCAGCACAACAATACGAAGAAAAAATTTTTCACAAATATATCGAAAAATGCTACACATTTTATGCATGTTCTATAACATGCATGTATCTAACTACAACTGCTTTCATAATAGGACCCGCATTCTCGTCAGCCTCCTTTCCAATAGATGCAGAATATCCTTTTCAAATTAATTACACGCTAGTGAAGATTATCATATATCTACAACAGACTTTGGTCGGCTATCAATGCGCTGCACATGTATGTTTGTGTATATTTGGCGCACTTTTGCTTTGGTTCACGGCCGCGAGATTTGAATGTTTGGCCATGGAATTGCAAAAAATTACCAATATTGGTATGCTGATAGCTTGCGTTAAGAAACAATTACATATAAGGAGGTATAAATCGTGGATTAAATTATGCATTTATGTAGAATGTTCGGGAATAGGTAAAAAGTTTAAGTTATGATTCAAGAGAACAAAATAAGATGAAAACGGAAGATAATGAAATTTCAGATTTTTAATCTGCTTGTTTAAAAACCATTTTATGCTACATATTTTCTGTTGAGCTATTTTCTATATTTCGCTTAAATAGAGAAAATTGCTCGTGTCAATTTTTAATTATTAACAATTAAAAAACGAAATCTTCAAAATTATTTTATATTTCATTTTCTTCTTATTTTAATTTTAAGAATTAAATTTTTTAACTACATTGTCTGAACACATTGTAATTTTATTGAAATTAGTTGTCCTTTCTTTTTTTTTTTCCTTTAGATACGCAAAAAAAGTAGTAATTAGTTTTCGTTTTATAATACTTTATGCCATAGCAGTGAGTACATTTGTCTTGATTTTAGATGGTATTATAATGATAATGGTAAGTAAAACTTTCAATATTTTTTATACAATGTACATATAATAATACAATGAACATAATATACAATGTTCATATACAATGTAATATATATAATTTAATTATTTTCATTTATGAATAGAAGGCATCGTTAATTGTGAAAGTACAATTTATAACTCTGAGTTTGTCAATGCTCACAGAAATCTACATATACGCATGGCCTGCTGATTATATGAAAGATATGGTGAAATATGTTGCATTATTAATATATATACATATATCTTTTTTGAAGTACATTGAATTGTTTATATTGTTTAGAGTACAAATGTTTCAAAAAGTATATATAATATAACATGGTATAAGCAGACATTGAGAATGCAAAAGGATCTATTAAACGTATTGGTATATCAGCGGCCAATAATCTTTTCTGTTAATTGTATATTACCAGAACTTTCATTACATTATTATTGCTCAGTAAGTCAAATTAAAATACCAATTACGATATATGAATAAGAACACAAAAGTGATAAAGTAATAATATTTCAGTATCTATCCAATGCTTTCTCTATCTTCACAGCTATACGTGTTGTGATAGAAGATGATCCATGATAAATTTAATATTGTTCTATTATATAATTATGAAGATAGTTCACCAATTAAATTTTTATATGAAATGATGTATTTAAATATTTAATTAATAATTGATTGTTATTTCATTATGAAATAAATGTTCGATTCGAATTGCATACCTATAATCAATCTTTTCTTCATTAAATTCAGAATGATTAATATTCACTTAACAATTTTTTAATTAAATTTAATAAATCACAAAGAATATTTAGAATTAATTTTTAGGATAATCAATTAATTAGGATAATTCAATTAGGATAAATCAATTAATAAATCATATTTAAAATTATTTAAAATTCATTATTAAATTATGTAATGATACATATTAAATGTAAGATTGATATTTCTATTATCGTAATTTTCATCAATTTTAATCTTCTAAAGATTATTTTACATTTTATTTTAGCATTCGTTATGAAGTATCGATGCATGATTTGGAATTGAAATATTTTAAGATATTTCGCCAAAATTCATGAGAAAGTACCATTCTGATTGTTCATCCATTATATCATTATTCATTAATTATATCCTTTATTACTCGTTATTATGAAATGTTAATATAAAAAGCGAATAAAAAATTGTTGCGTGCACATATTATCATGAATGCATAAAAATAAAAAAAATACAATGTAACAGTATTAATCATTTTTTGCAAATATTTCGAAAACTAAAATCAATAATCGATTATATGTTAAAAAGAAGTTGTTTTTAATTTTGACAATAATAATATCTCTAAAAATAATCAAAATCTATGAGGACATTGCACGTTTTTAAAATGACTAAAATTTAATTTTCTATAAATACAATCTAATTACTTTTGCATTCTGCTAGAAATATTAGGAACCAGTGTTCGATTTGTTTCTCATTGATTATTAATCAATTATTATAGTTAAATTATTATTATTTCACCATTATTGAATACAAATTTATTATATCAATGAAAATAATTATTTTTTACTGAATTTTAAATAATATTGCTGAAAAGAATTTTTATTGGAAATTGTGAATAGCAAATAAGAATTTTGCTCTTGTACTTCGTTCTCATTTATTTTCTTTCTTCTCCATATTATATTCGAAATACAATCTTTCGTCATTCTTCTAAACAAATTAAGAAATGTAGCTATTATATTTATTATTTATTATTTCACATCATGAATCTTGTCGTAATTTCCATATTATATTTTCAATCCATGAAATCAACAATTTATAATTATTCTTTTTTATTGCACATTTTTTCATTCTTTATATTATACACGACACTCACAATTCATATTTTTAAACTAGAAAAAAATTTTTTCCACTATTTCAACGTTTTGTGTACTATACCATCTCGTAAATATCGTAGGAATAAGTTCTTATAATGACTGATAATATGTAGATAACTCCATTCTTATGTTGTTTAATAACTTATCTATTTTTCAAATAGTAAGCCTATATATGTATAATAATAACCAATAATTACATGTTATCGTTCAGTTATCCGATAAAAAAATAATTATTTCGGATTATTTATTAGAAAATCAGTAAACGATAGACTATTTTTTATTCTTACGCATGTGATTATTACTAAATTCCTTTTACTTAAGAATCAATTTTATACGTCAAGAAATATTCAGTTGCATTCGAATCAATATAATAACTGAACGATAGTCTTCACATTCTATCGTTCTACTGTACCAATTAAATATTATTGGTAAAACGAAGAGTTTCTTGATATTATGTTAAAACAAATAATATCCGAAAAAGCTATCCACATTACTTGGCTTAGCGTAGCTATAACTTTTTGTTGGCCAATTTCCCTCAATAGTAGTAAAACTCAAGTGTTTATTTTCAAAGTTTTACAGATAATTAGTGTTATTAATGTTTCTATGTTGCTTCTACCATTGTTATATTCGATTTATCTGCATTTCGATGATATTATCATTGTCTCTAAATCTATTGCTTTATCAGTAGGCTTGATTCAAGTAATCGCGCAGACTGTTATATGCTTCGTCAAATACGATTCTCTGCAAGTAAGTTTCTATCTTTTTTATCTTATTTAACACATTTTTACCACGTAAGAAATTAAATATTTAAGTATTTAACTATACAATTGATTATTTTATTGTTTTCGCAAACTTTGATACACGAAATCATTTAAAATTATATGAATTTTGAAATCATTTGAACAATTCTCTTGTAAATAATCGAATTTTTGAAAATAAGTAAATAATTTTTCTTTCTAGTTACAAAGAAATTTTTTTTCCTAAAATTTTTTTCCTAATTTTAATAAAATATTGAATATATGTTTATATATATATAGATATAGATATAGATATTATATATTTTTCTTATATTTCAAGTTTGACTACTTTCTCATTTTTCAAATACAATTATTAATTTTGTAAGTTCAAAAGAATACTCAATCTTGTTGATAATATAAAATATTACTTGAATTGTATATAATAAGATTTATATAGTAGATTTGCTATTAATATTTCTTAAGAGATGAATACCAAAATAACAAAATTAATAAAATTTAATAGTGGGTAAAAATTGCAAATTTAATTTCGAAATTACAGCATGTAGTCGAAGAAATGATAATTTATGTCAAAGAAGCACAACAATACGAGAAGAAAATTTTTTACAAATATATAGAGAAATGCCACACATTTTATGGATGTTCTATAGCATGTATGTATTTGACTGCAATCGCTTTCGTAATAGGACCTGTATTCTCGCCAGCCTCTTTCCCAGCAGATGCAGAATATCCGTTTCAAATTAAGAATATACCAATGAAGATTATCATATATTTGCAACAGAGTTTAATTGCCTTTCAATGCGCTGGACATGCATGCTTGAGCATATTTGGCGCGCTTTTGCTCTGGTTCGCTTCCGCGAGATTTGAATGTCTGGCTGTGGAATTGCAAAAAACCACAGATATTGGTATGCTGATTGTTTGCGTTAAGAAACAATTACATATAAGGAGGTAATGTCATAATTATGCGTTTATGTATCAGATTTCGGTTTAAATGAAATGTGTAGAAAAGTTAAGGGATAAGCCAAGAAACTTCTTTTTTTAATTATTGATAATTAATGATCTCTTCATAATAAAAATAAATTCATTATTATATTTATATTAATCAGATTAATTATAGACTAATAAGTATCATGGATGATAATATTTTAAAATAATATTTTTTTGTTTTTTATTTCTATAAATATTAAATTTGAATTAACTATGATTTGTTTATGTATAGTTGTATAATTTGAAATATTGGTATTTGAAATTCTATTTTCTTAATTCAATGAAATTTTTCAACTTATCTCAAAATAGTATTTCTTATGTGACAAAATAGATATTTGCATATTTTCTGTTATTTGATTTAAGAATCATTGTATTTTCTGCTTGAACTATTGTCTATATTCGTTTGTATATTGTTATTGTTTATATTTCATTTTCATTTTAATTTGCTTTTAGAACTATTCTTTAAATTTTTTAGTTACATTATCCGAATACATTGTATTTTTATTGCAATTCTTCCTTTTTTTTTCTTTAGATACGCAAGAAGAGTGGTAATTAGTTTTCGCTTTATAATACTTTGTGCTATGGGAGTAAGTATATTTTCTTTGACTCTAGGTGGTATTATAATAATAACAGTAAGTAAAGTTTTTGTTTTATATTCATAATGTAATGTGTAATGTAATATAATTAACAATATATATCACAAACAGAAGGCACCATTTATTGTGAAAATACAATTCATAACTTTGATTTTGACTTTACTTACTGAAATTTATATGTATGCCTGGCCTGCTGATCATATGAAGGATATGGTAAATTATATTTTATATAAATATATAATTTTAAAAATATATAAAAATATAATTATATATGTTTTTTTTTAAATATGTCGAATCGTTCATATTTCTTAGAGTATAAATGTTTCAAAAAGTGTATATAATATAACATGGTATGAACAGACATTGAGAATGCAAAAAAATTTGTTAAACGTATTGATATATCAGCAGCCGATAATTCTTTCTATTAATTGTATATTGCCAGAGCTTTCATTACGTTATTATTGCTCGGTAAGTTAAATCAACAATATCAGTTATGTATAATAATATGTAAGTAAAATAATTATTACATTTCAGTACCTATCCAACGCTTTCTCTATCTTCACAGCTATACGTGTTATCATAGAAAATAATCCATCATAAATTTAATTTTTTTATTAAGTAATTGTTAAAATATTTCAATGAAGTAACGATTAAATTGTTATTATTTAATAAATAAATTACTAATATTTCCTTGGCTATAAAATTAATAATTTATATATATAATATAATACATCAATCTCTTTTATTCATTATCATTATCATTATATAAATAAAAAAAATAAATAATCAAATAAAAAGTTACGAAATACATAAGTATAGACGAAATTCATTGCAATAGCAATTATTTCTTGTAAAATTATTTGGAAAATTACGGATAACTGAAGATTATATGTACAGAAAAAAAATTGTTCAAAAGGATTATTACACATCGATAAGTTGATCAAATTTTAATTTTTCACAAATATTTTTAATCTAATTACCTAATTGCACTTCACTGGAAGTATCAGGAACTAAAAATTCGATTCATTTTTTGTTAATTTGGAAAAAAAACTAAGGTCAGTTTGTTCTATTAATATGATTATTACACTAACATTTCAGATCTGATCAGAAAATGCATATTGGAATATAAGTTATTTCAATAATCAATAAATAATATAATTTTTCATACTTTCTCCAAGCAATTAAAAAAATGCAATTAATTATTCTGATTCTGTGCACTATTATTTTTCATAGAATCTAATCTTCTATTATTTCTTTTATTTTAATCTTATATTATTTCGATACTGAGTCTTCAATCAACCGAATCAACAATTTCTGACGAAATATTTTATTATTTTAAAATTTTACGATTATTTTTTTTCTCTTGCATTTCTATTACATTTTTCTTATTAAAAGATCTTAGTCCACAAAAGATATTGATGCAACTAAAAAAAAAACGAGAAAAAGCCAAGTTAAAAGGAAATAATCCAAATTCCTATGCATGTGCTAAGGTATTTATAATTATTTAAACTAAAAAATATATTCTTCTATTCTAGTATTTATTTTGAATTGAATTGAATTGATTGTTTCATTTATTTCATATTATTATTTTTTTATATTATTGTATTTCTTATAATTACACATTTATAATAGCTATTTTTCAATATAAAAAAATTAATGATGCTTATATAGATTGCACTATTCTTTTTACAATGTTAATGATAATAGTTTAAAAAAAATATATATTGATACAATCACACATATTTAAATTAATATTTACTTTCCTATATGTGTATATATATAATATATAGTAATATTAAAATTAATAATATATAATAAGTAATAATATTAAAATTATATTATTTTAATTGTTAACATGTAATGTAATTCACTATATATAATGTAACATTTCAACACATATATATCATAAAATATATATATAAATTAATATGATTATTCTATTCAGAAATATTTGCACTACGACATAAATTTTTTTAGTCTCTTTTCATGAAGTGGCCAAATACTATTGAATATAATATCTTTTTATTATAACTTACTTTATTAAATATTCTATATAAAACGAACATATTCTATTAAATACTACTGTAAAATTCTGAATCTGCTTGCGTGATAACTTTTTTTTGCACCTGTCTAAAATCGCGCAGATGTATAATGCAACCGATAATTACCTACTATTATCCAGTGAGCTAGCAGCGCAAGTGTACTTTCCAGGGAAACATTAACCAACATTACATTTGTTCTAAATTGTTACATTGCTATAATTTATTAAATTCCTCTTATTTACGAAGCAACTTTATATAGGCAACTTAAATATTTATTCGTTTTCGAAATGACGTAATTATGCAAAGAACAACTTGTATGTTTCATTTTATCGCATCGGTTAAATTTTATTTCGTTCGATCCATCAACCGATTTGTAGTATTTTCTCAAATGGTAAAAGAAATGACACCCGAGAAAGCTATTCACATTACTTGGCTGAGCGTAATCTTAACCTTGGCCGCTTTCTGTCAATAGTGGCAAAACTCAAGTGTTCGTTTTCAGAATATTACAGATAATTAGTATTGCCAGCGCTTGCATGCTGTTCCTTCCTTTATCATATTCGATTTATCTCCACATGAATGATGTCGTCGTATTTTTAAAAACTATCATCGTGTTTATATGTGTGGCTCAAAATATTATTCAAACTGTCATATGCTTTGTAAAATATTATCTTTTACAAGTAAGTTTCTCTCAAATAAATATTTGACCGTGCATTTATAAAAAAATATGGTATAAAAAATTAATATTTGAATTGGGGATTGTGCAGTATATAATCGAAGAGATGAAAATCTGCATAAAAGAAGCGCAAGAATATGAAATAAAAATTTTCCAGAAATATATTGCGAAACTTAAAACTGTTTGGGGATGTAGCATAATATGTATGTATTTTTACATTTGACCGCTTTGGCATTTATGATTGAACCTGTATTCATGTCAACTTCTCTTCCATGCGATGCAGAATATCCGTTTCAATTTAATTACACACCCGCGTTTGCCATCATATATTTCCATCAATCTTTTTTTAGCTATCAATATCTCGCACATATGTGCATAAGCATGTCGGATCACTTTTACTTTTTAGTTCACGGCAACAAGGTTTGAGTGCTTATGCATTGAATTGCAGAATGCTACTGATATCGATATGTTGACCGTTTGCATTAAAAAGCAGTTACATTTTACGAAGATAAATTTTACGAAGGTAAAATTAATCATTTAATTAATTTATTTGCATTTATTGGATTAATTATATTTTTTATTTATTATAAAAATAAGAGATAAAATAGGACATTTATTATTTTTTAAATAAATGAATAATAAATTAATTATTTTTATTTTTTTATTATTTTATCAATATTAAAGAGAAGATTGCAAATTTTTATCAATTTTATTATTATTGTAAAAAAATCTGTAAAATTATTTGGAAATAAAATTCTTTATTCTAATTTATATAATTATTTATATAATTTTAAAAGTAGCAATATTATTATATTGTAAAATGATTGTTTCTATCTTTTTTATACTTTTTTTATAAATATATTTTTTCTATCGATAAATTTTTTGAGTAAAATGATTAATTAAAAAAATTAATTAAAATTAAATAAGAAATAAAAAAATTAATTATAATTATATAATATAAATGTTTCTTTTTTCTTTAGATATGCAAAAAAAGTGATTAATGGGTTTCCTTTTATAATATTTAATGTCATTGGACTAAGCACAATTGTCCTTACTTTAGCTAGTATTATATTAATTACGGTAAGCGAAATTACTTATAACTTTTCATAGTAATAATAGACTAATTAATACAATTCATAAACAGAATGTGCCAAAAATTTTGAAATATCAATTTGTAGTTATATTTATGACTTTATTAACAGAAATTTATATGTATACAAGGCCAGGTGATTATATAACAGATATGGTAAATGATTTTCCATTACATATTATAAATTGGGAAAAGTTAGTAGATTTTTGTATATAATAAAATCTTTTCATATAAATTAAAAGTTGTAATATTATTTAAAAAAATATATATCTAATTTTTTTGATTTTTTGATTTTTAATTTTTTTTTTAATTTTTTTCTTTTCTTATAACGAATATTTTATAATAAATTCTATTGCATTATTGCAAATTATTATGATTTAATTTTTTATTTATTTATTGCATCTTAATTTATTTTTTTATGCATCTTAATTAATGAAAAATGATATTTTAAAAATGATATTATATTGTTAGTTTTAGTCAGTGTTGCTAATATTTTCCCAGCTTATATATATATATATATATATATTAATCTATACAGATTTATTACGTTCTTTTTTTTTCTATTCACAAAATTGATCTTCCATTTTTCTTAGAGCGTAAATGTTTCACGAAAGGTATACGATTCAATATGGTATAAACAAACGTTAAAAATGCAAAAGAATTTATTAAAAGTATTGATATTTCAACGACCAGTAAATTTATCTATCGTTTATGTATTATCAGAACTTACATTGCATTATTATTGCTCGGTAAGATAGTTTAATATTTGTCAATTGTTATTTATGTATTAGTTAATCAAAAATAACAAAATGATATTTCAGTATCTATCCAATATTTTCTCTATTTTCGCCGCTTTGCGTATCATCTTAAAAGATAATATATAAAGAACTCTTGTTTTGATAATATAATAATGTATAATATTAAATAGTAATATTAATACTTTCTAATCTAGAAATCATAAGAAGAATAAAATGATAAAAAAAACAACAACAAAAAATACGAAATTAATTTTTTTATTTTGTACAATTTCTTGCCATTTTAGTTTTATTACAATTTTTATAGTTATTTAATTTCTATACAGATATCTTTGTTTCCCATTGTAGATTACATCTCTCTTTTTAAATTAACTGAATTTTATCTTCTTAAATTTCTTAACAATTGTTTGATAAAATATTTTGATGAAATATCAGTAGATAATGATAATTTTGTAAAATTGAATTTAATTAAAAATAAAATTTAATTTTTGGAAAATATTTGAGAATTGTATGAAAATTATATGAAAAACTATGTATAAATAAATAGGTTTCAGAAATATTATATTTTATATATATGCACTAATTTTACAGCTTTTATTATTTATATAATATATTAATATATAAATAATAATAAAATATAATACTAGCATATTTTGTTATAATAATATATTATTTATTTTAAATTCAATGACAAAATATATTTTTAAAATATTCTATTAAATTTCTACATTTCATCCATTTTGCATCCTTTTACAATATAATCGTTAGCTTTTTGAGTCTGATCAATAATATATAGATTGCTTTGTTCTACATTAGAAGAATCAATAGCTTCTTGAATCTGATCAGTAATTTGTGGATTGATTTGTTCTACATTAAAAGAATTAGTAGTTTCTTGAGTCTGATCGATAATTTGTGGATTGCTTTGTTCTACATTAGAAGAATCAATAGCTTCTTGAGTCTCTTCAGTAAATTGCGCATTGCACTCTTTTATATTAGAAAAATCATTAGTTTCGTGAACTTGACCAATAATTTCTAGATTGCATTCTTTTGCTTTAGAAGAATCAGTAGCTTCTTGAATTTGACTAGTAATTTTTAATTCTTTTATACTGGGGGAATCAATAACTTGCTGAATCTGACTAGTAATTCGTTGACATTCTTTTACATCAGAAAAATCAATCTGATCATTAATCTTTTCGATCTGATCAGTAACTTCTTTTTTAATCTTATCGGTAATTAATTGAGTGCATTCTTTTTTATCGATATAATTATATTCTGGAAAACTATAATCTCGAAATGAATGCAATTTATGTTTTTTTAATTTTATATCTGCGACTTCTCGATGGAGTTCCATGTTATCATCCAGAAACACATTTATCCCCTTTCGCCTTTCCAATTCTTCCAGACTGTACCCAATAGTTCGTCGATGCAACAACCATGGTTCCGGTTTTGGCGGCAATGGTAATGCTCTAGGTTTCATGGGATAAGGTAATCTGTAATGACTTCCTGATGTCGTCCGATAATCCATCCTACGAGCTTCTTCGGCATCGTACAATATATCTGTTAATGTAGGTTCTTCTTCTTCGGGCCTGCAATATATTTTACTTCAATTAATTTTTTGAAAATATTCATGCGTCGCTATGATTTTTTAATAATATTATTTTTTTATAAATAATTATTTTATTATTTTTTTATAAAAAGCAAATTTTTTATTAAAGACTATTTTTATTATCATTGAACATATAAATTTCACGTAAATCTAGTGTTGAATTCAGTAGTGTTGAAATTTTATGAAATTTATACTAAGATATCTTAAAAATTTAAAACATTTTATTAACAAATTATATATTAATAGAAATTTTGTCAAATCATATTATAGCATTTAATATATAAAATTGTAAACTTTTATGTTTTTATATGAACAATATTATAATGTGGATATTTTAAATGGATAATTAAAATTTTCAAATATATAATTATTTTATGTTATTAAATATGTTATTTTATTTTTATTTTCAATTATTGTCACTATAAATATATTGAACGCCTGATATATAGCGATTCTGATTCTCAATCTCTCTAAGAGAAGAGTTTTTAGAAAGATGATTTTCTAATTTATTTGTTTTAATATAATTACATTAATTTATTTAGTTAGTGATATAATATTGATATTTCATTAATGATTTTCAATGAAGAGAAATTATATACATAATTTTACTAACACTACTTTTTCTATTATTAAAAATGGTTCAATTCATCTATGACAAATTTTTCCACGAAAAGAATAAATCTCCATTGTTTCTAACTTTCTAATCTAAGAAAATAATGTATCATGACTATCTAGTTATTTAAAAAAAAAATAATAAAAAAAAATTAAAAAAAATTTATATTATTTATTCATGCAAAGCAGTTTACTCACATTTAAAGATATCTCGAGATCAATTTAATTGTTAATATAATAATTAAAAGGCAAAATTATATACATTAATATAATATATATATTATATAATATATATTATATACATGAATATAAAATAAAATATTTTTTAATTGATGTAATATATGTAATATATGAATGTATATAATATATATAATATATGTAATGATTATATGATATATTGTATATAATATATGTAATGATTGATACGTACACCTCTTCTATAAGTTTCTTCATTTTATGTAAAGCACGATGCGGAATAATTGGTTCATATTGATCTTTTAATTCTATTTGTGATAACATGGCTTGCGTTTCTGAAATTCCCGTACAAATAGTTCCTGGACCCAATCTTTTATACGATGATAAATGAAGATTTCCTTTTGGTGGAAATATCTCTTTGTTATCTCTGGGTTCTGCTAATGTATGCATTTGCCTATAAAAATCAAGTTTTATTAGATAGTCGAAACTTGATATTTAGATTAATAAAACTTGAGTCTGAAAATTTATATTTGAATTTCAAAATTAAAAAAATTCTCGAAATTCGAATTCTTTAAAATCCAGAATATTTATTTAATTTTTTAAAAAAAATTTTTTCATGAACTAAAATCTTAATAATCATCTTAATTTAAAAATAATTTAAAAATTACATTTTATTATTTTTTTTTCATACAAATTATATAATTTCATATAAATTATATATAATATAAAATCATATTAATTAAAATGCATTAAAAATATTAACGTAAACTCATTTGAATTATTATTAGAATAAAAATATTTTGAGATTTCGAACGTTATATATTTAATTCAAGATTAAAAAATAATCAACTTATTATTATATATGGATATCAAACAAGAATATAAATAACTTAAACAAAATAAATTTTTTTCAAAAATTTCATTTTTGAAGTAAACAAAAGAAAATTTTATTAAAAAAAATACAACATATAAAATTTCATTATAAAATGTTATTTATATTATTAATTACATTTTTTGATTCAAAATTTCGATAACAAAAAATGATACTTACGTCAATGATTTATTCTAATAAAAAATAAAATAAAATTGTTATAAAAAATATTATTGTCTCGTGTAGTTTATTATATTATTGACTAACCACTTTTTAGTATAGTATTTAAGTAAACTATTATTCTATTATGATTAAATTTTACTCTCAAATAAAACTATGTACACGATTAAAAGTAGTCACATTATAAATGATCTTAAAATCAACATTGATCATATAACGTTGCTACGCATAACAAAAAGAGGGTGCGTTTTACCCTCGTTCGTTTTACTTATTTTCCTTCGTATTAATATTGCATTCTTCTTCGTGTTAATATTATAAAAATTATTTTTTGCATCATTATTAATTATTTACTTTATTGATTAAAAAAGATTTTTAAAAATACTTTTTAATTTTTAAATTTTTAAAATTTTTTAATTTTTAAAAATATATCTTAATTATATATTTATGCAAGATATTAATATATTCGTAGAATATTTTTACAAAATCAATTCTGAAAGCAAAAACAAATACAAAAGTTGATATATAAAAATATCGATTGAAGTTTATTTAAGTTATGTGCAATTGTAGTTCACATTAGATAAAATGAAATCGAAATAGAGTGTACAAAGACGGAGCATTTCACTTTATTTCCGTCTCGTTTTATTTAATTATAAACTTTAAATGATTATAAATAAACTTCAATCAACATTTTTATATACTGATTTTTGTGTTTGTTTTGATTTCTAGAATCAATCATCCAAAGATATATCACAAATTAACATTTTATATATGAAAATAAAAATTTTTAATTTTTTTTTTATTTACTTAGATTTATGCAAAGAATGCTTACCAATTATGAATTTTTACTTTAGTATTATAAATTGCAGGAGTATGGAAAACAATTGGTTCCATTTCTTTAATTTCATCTTCACAAATTGGAAGAGCGGCCTATAATATGATTAATATTTATAATTTTTATATTTATATTATTCAACATACAATAATAAATGTTGTAATTCTTTATGCAATGCGCTCCAAAAATTATTTAATATACAAAAATAAGAAACATACAAAAGAAAAAAAAGGATAAAGTAAAATTTGAAATCTCGTTTTTAAGAAAATCTAATTAAAAACTTTATCAATTTCTGATAATATAGAAATTCTGATAATAAAAGTTTATTTTCAAGAAAATTAAACTTAAAAATTAATCAAATGTACATATAAATAAATATACTTAATTAATTCTTAATTGAATCTTATTTTATAATTATTATTTTCAAACTTAATAATTTTCTTAAAAATAAATTAAAATTAAAATTTATTCCATATTTTTTTATTTATTTTCGCTTATTTATCTATTAATAATAATTCCATATATGTTTTAATTAATCACGTTTGATTTATTATCAAATTTGATTTATATATTTAATTCCAAATATATTTTTGCATATGAAAACTTTAATTTCATATTTTTTTTTTAATGAAAATTATCATTTTTTTAGTTATATCTAGATTATTGAAACATCTTATAAATATGTTTCTAATAATAAATATATATAATTAAAGAAAATGTTTTATTTATTAAAAATATTTAATTTTGCCTACCAAAATACAATTAATATTATATATATATATAAATAAAAAAAATAAATATAATATATATATATATTATACATTAATATACAATTAATAAACAATTATAGGCAATTAAAAAAAAATTAAAATATAATAATTAAATTGTATATAAATATAAATAACATTACATAGATCTAAATAACATTGAATTAAATAAATATATAACATTATATATATATATTAATATTAAAATACATAAAAAAATTTCATATGAATGATATTTTAAACATAGTATATAGTTTATATTATAATAATTAATAATATTTATAATTAATTAAGAAAATAATCTTACGTTTAATTTTCCTTTCGTCAACATGTTTTTTAATATTATGTATATTTTCTTAATATATTTTATTTCACAGAATACTGCACGAATAATTAATTGAAAATTACTTTGAATATAGTATCAAATATTTATAAAAAAAAAATTATATAAAATGTTCCTTTTTAATATTTTCTATCGAATCTTTGATATCTTCACATCTCTTAGAATTGACGATATATAAACGGATGTAATTTATTATAAATCTATTAAGCATTAAGTTATTTTTAAATCGATTTAGCGGAAGTATATTTTTTGTTTTAAGTTTATTGAAAAAGAAAAAATTGTGAAAAAATGAATTCTATGTTAAAAGAATTAATATTACAAAAGTGTCGTAAGGTTAGCTCTTTGGAATATATTGAGGAAGAAGAAAGAGAGGATATCGCAGAAGAAGAGTCCGAATTGGAACCAGAATTGCCTTTTGAAGATATTCTCGCCGATAAACGTCGCAAATATTCTATTAAGGAAGAATATATTTATCTTCTTTATAATGACGTTTTGAAATATTTTGTGAAAGAGTAATTATTTTTCTTTTTACTGAATCCAAATGAATTTTATCCAAATTTCATTATTTATAAATTCAGTTCTTATAAATTAATTAGATAATTGATAATATCAATATTAAAAATTTAATCAATACAATTATTTTTATTTATCATACTTGATTCATAAACAAATAGAAGAAAAATTATATATGATATAAATTATTATTTTATTGTATAATAAATTTTTTATAAAGTCTTAATTCAAATTTTTCTATATATATGTATCATTATTTGTAATGTATTTTACATATATATGTACATTGGATGTCAAGGATTATTTTTATAAAATGATATTGGTATATGAATAAAAATAAGAATACATAACATATAAATATAAGTTTGTGAATATTTTACTAAAAGGTTGTAATAAAAATAGAAACGAATTTTTTGTTTGTTGATTTATAATATTCCAAAAAGTTATTTGTTTTTAAGTCTTAATGTTTATGATTTAGATTGTGGATTTTTATGCAAGTATATATTTTTCATATATATGTTTTGTATCCATTATATGATGAATAAATATATCAATATTCTTTGATATTAATTTTATTTATAATATTATAAACAAATTTTATGGTATTTTAAATCATTTGTATTTATAATATAATATAATATAATATAATATAATATAATATAATATAATATAATATAATATAATATAATATAATATATTATAATATAATATAATATATTATAATATAATATAATATAATATAATATATAATATTTATTATATTTTTGTAATAATGTTTCTTTCTTATTTTTTTAATTATATTGTTTGCAAATATGTGAGTCATCTATATATATATCATTTATTTTCTACAATTTCTGACTAACACAAAATTGATATGATTTTTTTATTATTGTTAATATAAAAAGACTTCTTTGTTTTTTAATTAATAAAATTTTGTAAGAAAATTTTAAATATAGTTTTAAATAATAAAAAAATATAGAAACTATAAAAATATAGAAAATATAGAACTTTCGGTTTGAAATTTTATTTTAAATTAGACATGATATATGCTCTCTAATATAATATTTCCTTTTTTAAAAGAAAAAAATTTATTTTTTTATTTTTAAATTATATTTCCATATTTGCGTTTCATATTTTTATGTTACGTTATTATATAGAAAACATATTATATAATATATTTTTAATATATTAAATATATTATATAGAAAATGAATAATATAATTATTATTTATTATAATATTGAATAAAGTACTAACTATTAAAATTATTATTAAAAATTTATTATTGAATATAGATGGGATGGTAAATATTTAAGAAAAAAACCTAAGAAAATAATTGATGATGATGATATACTTAGTGATGAGGAATGCATTGATGAAGAATATTATGAAGAAGAAATTATAGTTAGAGATAAAAAAGATAATAACTTTGAAGAATGTATTAGCGATACATCTAAAACAAATATGGATTTATCTTGGAAGTTAAAATTGCCCGATGAATTTGCAAATATAACATTCATTAATAATAATACGTACAGTGGTCGTATTAGTAGGAAAATGATGGAAGGTGAAGGCGTTTATAGATGGGTTAATGGTGCTCAATATAAAGTAAGAATTTTCAATTTATTAGATAATTTTCTAGACATTATTCAATAGAATCAGATTATTGTGTAATAAGATTGGTAATATTTTAATAAAGATTGAAATTTTATTTAAATTAAATTAGTTTTTATCAATCCAATAAATTTTTTAATCATAATTTATTAACATTATTTCAATAACAAAAAAATTGTATATTTTGTTTATATTACATTATATATATATATATATATTATAATTTTTATTCTAATTATAATTTCATTCTTTTAAAAAAATAAATAAAGATAACAAAATTTTTTATTATTAAAAATAATATAGTTTCGCAGGGAACATTTGAACAAAATCTTATGCATGGGAAAGGTTTACTGGAATGGAATAATGTTTGCTGGTACGAGGGTGATTTTTTAAATGGTTATCGACATGGTAGAGGAATGATGGTGGATGGAGAAAATCGTTACATGTATACTGGTCAGTGGTATAAGGGTCTAAGGCATGGTAAAGGGTATGTTATACAAAATACAAGATAATTATTTAAACCAAATTATACAATACAATATTAAAACCAAATTAGAACTTCACATGGATATGAAAATTAAAATATATGTAAGTATTAGAAAAAATATAGCATATGATGAAATACTTTGCAGGCATAAAATTTATAATTTAAAAAAAAAAAAAAACAATCATATACAATATAAACTAGATAAAAAACTATTATTAGATGAAAAATATTTTATTGTTTCCAAATATTTCTTACTTTTAATTTATAGTTTCAAAATATATATATTGATCTTTTATATTAACAAATTTTATTTATATAATTAAATTGCATTGTTATATATATATATATATATATATATATATATATATATATATATATATATATATATATAATGTAAATATTAGTAGAGTAAAAATAAACGCAAAAATTAAAAAAAAAATATGGAAATATATTTTCTCTACACTTTTTCTGTGAGAATGTTCCCATATTGCCATGTATTTTGCCATGATCAGAACTCAAATCTGAATTATTATGATCATAAAATAGAATCCTAAGCATTGAATTTCACAAATTATCAAAAATTGAGAATATTTTTACATGTATTTCAATATTCTATATTGTATTTTCTTCGTTATTTTAATAAAAAATTGATTTAAGATTTTAGAGTTTAGAAGAAAATTTGGAAAAACATATAATATATTAAATACAAAATATAAATATATATTCAAAATGCAGACCGTTTCAAATAACTCGAAAATTACTAAATACAAGAAAATGTTTTATATAAACTTTCATAATGTAATAGTAAAATTATAAATATATTCTCATCTATGTATGAGCTTTTCAATATGTTGATATTAAATTATATTAAACAATCAATATGTTTATTACAAAAGTTATGCTCGTTATGATGATAATGGTTCATATGATGGCGATTGGATAATGGACAAGATGAATGGGACTGGATTACGGATTTATCCAAGCGGTGCTCGTTACATGGGTCAATGGAAAAATGGAATTCGTGATGGTATCGGGACTATGGTCTGGACCAATGGAAATTTTTATCGTGGAGAATGGAAATGTGGTTTAATGCATGGGTTTGTTAATTTCAATTTTTATGATAATTATATCAAAAATATATAATATAAAATAAAACATTTTTTCATCTTAATTTAATATTATGAAATTATACACATATTATAATATATATTAGTTATGGAGAATATGTATGGAATGG
Organism: Apis cerana; assembly: GCF_029169275.1. Taxonomy (NCBI): domain Eukaryota; kingdom Metazoa; phylum Arthropoda; class Insecta; order Hymenoptera; family Apidae; genus Apis; species Apis cerana. The sequence goes on from NC_083853.1 coordinate 2,432,827, forward strand.
ATTCTTCAACAGAACTTTTACTTGGCCACAAGAAGCATCTTACACAGGTTATTGGCGTCATGGATTGCGCCATGGCAAAGGTGGATTATATTTTTATTTTAAAACGAAATTAAAAATGTTAATTAGATTGTTTTCATATAGGAGATATGAAATTTAATTCTGTTGGTGGAGCAAAGTATTCTGGATATTGGGAGGATAATAAGAAACATGGTTATGGAATTATAATTGGTAACATAAATATTTTAAAAATTAAACTTAAAAATATATGATATATTTAAAACTGAATTCGTATTTTTAAATTTGTTTAAATTTGTTTAAAATTTATACATAAAAGAATTATTTAAATATCTCGTTTATAATCGTATTTATAATCGTATTAACAAGTTTTTCACTAATGATATTTACAATAAGTTTTAAAAGAAAAAAATATATTTGTAGAATATCTCTGGAGGATTCTAGAACTCAAAAAATAAAGAAAAGAATTATTATAAAAAAATATGCATTGAGATTTATTTAAGATTTAAATAATTAAAATATAGATTTATTTCTATTCCATTTATTATCTTTTCACTCTAGTTCTGTTTCATTTCATTTAATGCAAACTTAAATTGTTTATAACTTAAGAAATAATTTCAAACAATCTTATCAAAATATTTTTATATACCAAATATTTTTATCAAAATATTTTTGTTTTATCTTTAAAATCGATTCTCCAAATCTATTTCACAAATATATTAATATACGTGTATATACATATATTTACTTCATTTGTTCAAAATATTATCTTAATTGAAAATATACTTTTATTATACATATAGGAAATAATGGCGAAAAATTCGAAGCTAATCCATTATTTTTAAATGATATTTTATGTACTGATATTATAAAAGATAATAATTTTGAAAATGAATCAGAAATAAAAAGTAAAGAAGAATACATGATAATTAAAGATGTGAAACCAAAGTAAGAATTATTACTTTAATAGTCATATAATTTCATAAAAAAAATATAAAGATTATTTTTTTATTCATTAAGAACATATATAATAATAAAGATATAAAGTATAAATATATATGAACAATTATCTGTATTTATTGGTTATATAATGACAACCAACTATTAAATGTTGTTTATTAGATATTATTTTTTCAAATATTATATTTATAAATTTATTATATATTTTTAAAATTTTTTAATTTATTATTTTTTTCACATATTATATGTAAAAAAAATTTAAATAATTATGCGTTTATATAAATAATATAAACATGTATGGAATTTTTTAAAAAATTATTTAATTATAAAAGAATAAAGAATCATAAAATGAATATATATATATGCTGAAAAATTATCAATGAAATAAAAATATTTATACAATATATTAAATCAATAATTTAATAATTGAAATATTATAAAATTTATAATAATAATATATATAATATCAATAAATATATAATTATAATTATATAAAACTTTAAATATTAAGTTAATATATAAGAAAAAAAAGAATAAAAAAAAGTTTTTAAAAAATAAGGAGAAAATTAAAATAATATTATATTATTCTTTAAACTTCATTCATAGAGAATCAAAATTTTTTTTTATTTTACATGTTTATCTTTGCATATTAATATTTATTTCAGATATAATTAAATTTATTTAACAATAATTAAAAATATAATATTATATACTTATTTTATAAATTATATAATATATAAAATCAGAAATATATTAATAATTAGTATATTATAATTAATATATTAATAAAATAGATATTATTAAAATAGAATTAGAATAAAACATGGAAATAATGATAAGTTACAGAGTAAAAACATTTAAAGATATTTTTACAGTTTAATTATTTATAGATTTATTGAAAAACCTGCCGAATTGGCAAAAGGTTTCGTAACACCTATCCTAAAACCAGAACAATTTCCGTGTTTAACTTATTATATAACTCGTTTATTGGATCCAGAAAGTTTGGAACCATATTTTGAACCTTCAATTTCATCTGGAAGATGTTATAGTTGTGAAAACGAATCTTGTGCTTGTTTACATGTACCTTCAAACGGTTATTTATTTGTATTTATTATACTATCAATTAATAAACTAACGTATTATTTTTTTTTATATTATTTATACCTCTATATTAAGTAACTTGTTATTATGTAATTTTATTAATAATATTAATTATATTATTAATTTCATATAGATATTGTTATAAATAAAATTATAAATGAAGAAAACGATTTCCCACAAGGAGAGCTTTTTAATTCTGATGTAGTAGATATAACAAAATCTGAATGGAATTATGAAGAATGCTGGATATACAAATGTTTAATGATTCATATTCTTCGTTTACGTCAAATTTATAATGATTATGCCAAATTATTTGCAAAGCCAGCACCAAAATGTAATCTTGTAATGAGCAAACTATGTTTATGGCAATTATGGAGAGATTGTAATGTCCAAAAAAAAATTTCTCTTTCCACAATTGATAAACACATAGGTAAATGTTCATCAATGTTGATTATATTAATGATTATAGTTAATATATGTATATATATTGTCTATAAATAAAAATATTTATCGACATAAAAAAATATTTTAGAACATTATTTTACTATTATTCATCAATAATTATAAATCTATTTATTATTATTATAATATAAATTTATTTATTAATATATATTTAACATTATTATTTATTATTGAAATAATATTATAGCAAAAAATAAAAGTACAATAGTGAAAGATCCTCACCATCCATTTGAAAAGATTGAAATCTGGCAATTTTTACATGCGTTGTTAGAAGTATCTTGGCATTTATATACAAAATATAATAATGAAGAAATCGGAGAAATGAACGGAAAACTTGCTAATGGTTTGCACAAATTTTTAAAAAATGATATATATCCTCATATTGGAAATCATGTTGGTAAGTTATATGAAATTACATAAATAAAAAAAGTTATTATATATGTTTACATTAATATATCTCTAAATACAATAATTTATCTCGAAAAATTATAAAAAATTATTTGGCATGAAGAAAACTTCATTATATTATTCTTACTTGTTTTTAAGAAAGTTAGTTTTTAAGAAGAATTAAATAAATAAAATAAGCTTTTATAATGTTTGCAATGAATCTCCAAATTATGTCTTGTTTTTAGAATAAAAAGATATTATTATCTCGATATTTTTGTGAAGATTACATATACTACATGGATACGAGAGTTTCCATGAAGAATCGAAGAATCGAATTCTAGAAATCAAAATAAGCAGAAAAGTTGATATATAAAAATTTTCAAGATTTATTTATTAAATTATAAATATAATTAAAGTTTGAATTAGACGAAATAAGATAAAAAGAATATGACATTTTTTTTGTCTCCGTTATATCGTTATCGCATTTTATTTTTATCTCGCTTCATCTAAAATTAAATTGCTATTAAATTATAATTTAATAAATAAGCCTCAATCAATATTTTTTTATATCAATATTTATTGTTTGTATTTATTTTTATTTCTAAAATCCTTCAAAGAAATTTTATTTATTAATCTTATATATTGTAATATATTATATACATGACGAAAATTAAATTTGAATTTGATTTATTATATCATCGTATTCTAATACATATTTCAAAAATTAATCAAAATTTTCATATCAAGTAAAGATTCTTTTAGATCTGTTAAAATTCTTGAAATTAGCTAATTCTATACTTTATTTTAATTATTATAAAGATTTTATTTCCAAATAAGTGCATTTTTTAGATGTACGATTTCAATTCTCCAATCAATGTAATATTTCTTCTATCAATTCTTAGAAAAAATAGATTTTCTGTAATTTTTATTGCTTCGTCCTTTAATTTTACGAATATTTTATTTCTATGGAAATCAATTTGTGTCACCTTTCAATTCTAAAAACAACTGTATATATAAATGTATGTATATTGTCAGATAAATAAATAGAGATAAGAGAAAGAAGAAATAATTCTCTTTGTTTACATATCACAAAAATATCGAATGCCTAATGCAAATTTTTATCTTCATAAACTTAACAAAATTATTGTTATAAGATAATTATTATAGTTAAATAATAAACAATAATTTTTATTTGAAATATTGTCTAGATAAAAAGAAAGTTTGAAGATAGATATTTTTGCAGATAGATTGGTTTATTAATTAAAATAAAATTTTTCACGTCATATAGGTACTTTATGCAATGAAAATAAGGATATATTACCTATAAATTGTGTTTTTAAATTGTATCAACAAATTGGATATCCACCTTCTGCAAGAGATTTGCTTCAATCAACATGTATTTTGAGTAAGCTAATAATGATTTACAATATAAATTTTTTGTTTGCATATAATATAAAACATGTACATAACATATATATAATGTTAATATATTTTGAGAATTGATTCTGGAGATAAGTTGATGAAATGAAATATACAAGTTTAAAGTATTTTATTAATAATGAACAATAATGTGTTTGTACATTTCACAGTATATATGCATGCAGAATCTGCTTAAAATCTAATTTTTATAATAATGATATTTTTACATTAAAATATATAAATATTAATAATGTAGATGCAAAAGATTCACGATTGTTTGCTACGATCACTGAAACTATGAAAATATTTCCGGAGGGAATTAATTCTGTGACAATAGGTGAAAAAATTAGTTATTTATTAAAACTTAATGAAATGTTTACATTACATAATTATACGACTGATATATCAAAAAAAAATGAAAATAATCTAAGTATGTATAGCATTCATCTAGTTATATAGCACACTCTATAAAATCATTATTTTTTATCATTTATCATTAATTTATCTAAATTAAAAATATAATTTATATTTCAGTTAATAAATTGTTGATTTTTAGTCAGCTAGGAGTTATAAAAATGATAGAAATCATGACGCTAATATGTCCTGGAATAAAAGATACAAATACTGATATAATTATAAATATGGATTATAAGGTATACGATCTTAAGATTTAAATTTTGATGTAAATATAAATAAAATTCTGTAAATATAATTCAATAACTAAACAATTGATAAAATAGATTATTTGATTGTATTTACTTTAGTATTTTTAATTTTCGATATTATAATATTTAAAATATATTTTAAATTATCGTTTTGAAAGTTTTATATTATAATTTATTAATTTCTTAAAATAAACACAGTAGATTATAATAAAATGTGCTATATCAAAAAAAGTGAAAGATAATAATTTGATATTCATAAATATTTTTAATTTTATATTGTATAATCAAATAAAATTACATAATATCAACAAATATAACATTAAATGTTATTTGATATTATCCTTTTATTGAACAATTATTCTTATGATTGTTATATATTATTACTATTATGCAATTTTTATTTTATAATATATGTTAGCAGAATTACGGAAATAAAATTGAAAATAAGTGAATTAATAAACAAAATGAGTAAATAATATAAAATGAAGATTATGTGAAATTGAATTTTACCGAAATATCTTTAATTATAAAATTATTATTACTTATATTGAAAACACAAAATATTATAAATAGCATAGATTTGTAAAATGTATTTTATTACATCGATATTTATTCATAAACCAATATTGAATATCATATATAATTTAATACTTTAATCAATGATTATTTACAGATATTACAAAAATTGCATTTCTCCTAACTTAATTATCTTTTGCTTAAATGTGTAATATATTTTACAGACACATCGTATACGGTATTATGCATATTTTACAATATAGAAATTGAATGTTACAGCTGACATTTCTTGAATTTTATGAAATAATACTAGAGGCAACGAAAGAATTATTCTTTTTAAAAAACAAATCTGAAAAATTATTACAAACGAAAATTGAGAAGGAAATCAAGTCAGTAGAAATTAATAATTTATAAAAAGAAAAGAATTCTTGAATTAATAAGTCTTCTTTGATTCAAAATTATTTTCCGAATTTAAAAATAGATTAATATAATATAATTTATTAAAAAATAATAAAATAATAATAAAATCTAATTTTATTTCATTTATGTGAAAATTTTATCTCTCATATTACTATTTCTAGTTTATTTCACTTTTAACATTAAGATTAATATTAAATAAAATTAAGCAGTTTTTACTGCAGTTTATTTTTAAAAATATACTTATAGTACCCAAAATTATAATTAAATCAATTTAAAACAAATAAGAAAATATCCATTGAAATAAACTAGAATTGCATTGGCACATTGATATATTAAAGAACAAGAATGAAAATAAAAAATAAAAACATAATTTTCTAAAGAGAATTAATAAAATAACTTGTAAATGATATTAATAAAAACGACGATTACTGCCAATGTTCCTCCAGTTTGAACAATATAAACTAAAATTTGTCATTTAATGACGATATAAATGAAAAAAATATATATATTTTTTGAACATATTGTTCTATATGTATCATATACATCTATATAATTAAAAATTATAAAATCCTTAATGGATAAATAAATTGCCTTTACAAGGCTATTTTTTTAATTTAAGAAATCATAAAATTTTTGGCAGCATAGTATTTCAATGTTTGCCGCTAATAAATAATCTATGGTAAAATATTTAAAACTTAAAAACATGAAAAAAAGAAAATGAAAAAAAAATAATAACAATTAAATCAATTTATATGATTTTTACATTAGTATGATATTTTTATAATAATTTTCGATATCTGAAAAAACAAAAGAACATTTTTATAAATAATAAAAATAATTAAATGACAAACTATTCAATGCATCCAACCGTAAAAGTAATTTGATAGTGTTTGCATATACAAATACGTTGGATTTTTTGGACAGGTACAGATAGAAATTTCATTCATGAAATATCATAAAATTGAAAAGAACGTGGCAGTTGGCTCTCCTTGCAACCACGGATGGAACGATTCAGTCTTGAGCGAGCAATAACAAAATTGTGAGTGTCATCGGAACAAGCGAATCCATTACGCATTTTTACATAATGATGCAGTGGAACTTAATTGATTTTTATGCATAAAACACTATGCTAAATATATTTTCATAAAAGTCCCAGGGCTCAGGAAGTCAGAGGAACGATAGTGTGTGACTAAATCGCTTATAGTAATGTTTTTACTTAAAATGCAATATACGCGTTACTTCTAATCCATTATATTATCTTTTGATGTCTTCCTTTTTTATATTTATTTTAGAGATATTGAATACACTAATATTTGATTAAATATAAAATTTGATTCTTTTTTATATTTATTCGAATTTATTATTGATATTTTATTTTCTTCGAAAGAATAAAAATGAAAATATGGATAATGAGAAGAATGAAAATTTAATTTAATATTAAAAAATAAATTTCGAAACAAAAAAAGATTTATATAAAAATATAAAATCTCATTTAACTGCCAAATTATAAAATATTATACAATTCATGTACAAAATATATATTTTTACAAATTGTGAATCATGCAATAAATGTAATCATAAAATAATTATTAATTTTTAAAATCAAAATGAAAAAAAATCCGAAGACTTAGATATTTCAATAGTAGATTTAGAAGTATTGCGTCATCGCAGCTAAAGCCGGTTCAACAATCCCTATAAGTAATTCTAAAATATAAACTATATACCGATGCACGTAATTACAGTACAGCACAACAAAACACGCTTTTATGACAATAAAGCGCGACACTGTTCAAATCCTCGATAGCAAGTATATTATTCGATTTAATAATATTTGAATTAAAATTAATCAATATAAGTTCTTATAAAATATGAAATAGTTGATATATTTTTATTCAAAAATTATTTTAACTTCCTGCATAAATAAAAAATAAAATAATTTATTTTTAATAATACTACTAACAAATCATACCAAAAAATGTATCGTAAATATACAACACGATCAAAATTTAATTTATATCGTAAATTATTTTCAAGTTCGATATATTTCATTACTTTTTATCAATTCATTTATAAATTTATATTTTTGAGATAAATTCGTTATACTAATGATTAAAATATAAAAAAACAGATTAATAAATTGATAGTAGAAAATATTTTTCATAAAAATATCTACAACATGTATCCAAACTATTCGATAAATAGGATACTTTAGTTTAAGTAACTTGAATGCCATCGAGCGACTGTTACATTTTACTTTGTTTAATTGATTATCGAGATACAATATGAAACGAACTAATGTCTTTATAATGCAACTAGTAGACAAACAGTGAGTCTTTTTATAAAAATTGTTCGAATAATTATTGATAATATAACTATTAGAATGGGTGCAGTACATAATGAGCCCCAGGACATATAATATCTCTCACGTAAGTAATGTATCATCCAATTCTTCTATTTTGCCTTCAGGCTGAGATAGAACTTTACGCAATACTTTGCTGACTACATCTGATAATGATTCTTTTGCACCAGCATCCAAGAAAGCCATACAACGCTGAAAAATATAGTTTGTAGAATTATAACTAACCAATATTCGAATTCAGTTTATATTTGTGTAATATAATTGATAAATACCTGATGTTCTTCTTCTCCTTGTCTCAATCTAAGTACTGCTATGAGAGCAAGTTCACTGTTAGCTTTTACATAACCATTTTTTTCTTTTGTTCCATTTACCAACATAGGTAAAAGTGATTTAAGTAATTCTGGTGACATTTTTTCTGGCGATATGTTACGAGCCAAATGAATACAAACTTTGGCTAATAATTGTTTTACATCATTGCTATTGTTATTCATCGACTAAAATTATTTACATAATAAATTATTTATATAAATTATTTTATATTTATTTTTATATATGTTTATAAAAAGAAGTAAATATAAAATTATATAATCTTTAAATTTTTACCCGTACAAACGGAGATAAAATTTGTTGAGGTATAGATTGTCCTTCATTCATAAGATATTGAAACAAATAACCACAAGCTCGTACACCATTCATAACAATTTGAACTCGATCAGCACTTAAATACGAAAGTATTACACTGCAAACGCGATCTTTTTCTTTATTATTATAGACAGTTGTTGGAGATTCCTTTAATGCGACAAATAATGCTGCAGAACGTCCATGTCTAAGCATCCAATCAACAGTTGAATCATTACCTACAAATTGTTAATTAAGTAATTTTAATTGTTTATAACATGTAAATCTCAATTTTTGTGTTTGTTCTTGCTTTCAAAATTTCATGAATATATTAATATTTTATATATTACACTTATATTGTTTTGTATTATATAAAAAAATAAAAAATATATAATTATATTAAATATATATAATTCATAATAACATTTATTTTTTTTTGATAATTAATTATATAAATCTGATAAACTTACATAATAAATTTTCATTAAATGCAACGTTAAGTTGATCTGGACTAAGCCATCGTATCAATGCTCCAAAACAACCAGCTACTGCATTTCTTGTAATGTCTTCAGAATGACCAAGCATACTACTTAAAGTAGCAAAAACTTGTTTCTTCATTGGTTCTGTCATTTTATCACCAGCAGGTGTAAGAACACCTCTTAAAGCTTGTAACATTGTTTCCCTGAATAAAATATATATAAAGATATATATAAATACAACAAATATATAGATAAAATTTATATAGATATAAAATATATCTGTATAATAGATATATATAAATTTTAATTAGAAATTTATAAATAACATATGAAAAATATTCAATTCTTTGATTTATACCTAATAGCTGGATCATCACCAGTTTTTATGCCAGTATGAAGTTCTGTAAACAATGGATCTACACGAGTATGTATTACAATGAGATTACTTAAAGCATAAGCAGCTTTTAATCTCACTTGTCTGTTACTATCATTCAATGCTCTTAAGAAAGTAGTTTGTAATTGTGGTAAAAATTGTTTTAACATTACTCCAACCTAATCAAAGCACTTAAGTAATTATTTGTATTATTTTTTTCTTAATATTTGATATTATACAAATAATATATATAAGATATTACCTTGCCAAGTAAAATTGCAAGAGTTTCTAAAACTGCTGCTTTAACACTCCAATTAAAACGATCACCCAAAATTCGAATTAATGGTCCAGTAATATGTACAACACTTGGTTGTAACGCTGAAGCACTAGTTAATTTTATAACTTCTCCAAGGCCTTGAGCTGCTTGTTCTTTTGCTTCTGGCAGACCATTTAATATGGCTTCTCTAAATATCGGAAGAATAGGAGTAATTCCTTTTGGTAAACAGAATCCTGGTAATAATTCTTGTCCTTTTAAATCAGATACTGCAAATCGAACGGCTTGTCTAATATCTTGTACATGTGCAATTTGTTGATCAGATGCTAAAGTCTAAAAACGAAATTTAATATATTAATTTATATATTTTATAATAATAATTATTATTATTATAATTATTATTTATTAATTTATATATTATATAAAAATTATATTAAAATAAAGATATTATATTATATTAAAATTAAAATATTCATTTATATAATAAATGAAATACAAAAATAACCTTGGTAACTGCTGTAAGAGCTTCCCAACTCATTTGTAATACATCTTTATCATCATCTGTAAATAAGTGAATGAGACCTCGTAATAATTGTGGAACATATTGACTGTAATCTGCACGTGTATCCCGGCAAAAAGCACATAACAAAGTTGCAGCGCTTCGACGTCTAGATGGATCATTTGCTCGTGTAGCTTCCATAAGTTGATCCATAACTGTTCTAATACCAACTTCATCAGTAACAGACAGAATTACTGCTTGACAATATTCTAATTCTTGCACTTCATTTTGTGATCCTTGAGCACTAGAAAGAGCAGTCAACAGTGCTGGTAGAATTTTATGAAGAAATCTTGTTAATGCTTCGCCTGCTACACTTGCCAAGATTGATAATGCTTTTGTATTAACAGGTGGAGTTGTTAATTGAGGTACTAGATATGGTAAAACAACACGAGATTTTATTGCCATTACTTGGCGTAAACCATCTAAAGTATTCTCTGCCTCTGCAGGATCTGGTGAATTTAATTGTGTTAACATTGCTGGTAATATATCATCTAATGCTCTTACTCCTACAGTTGAATGTAAACCATCAAAAGTTTTTGCTGCAGCTTGTCGAACTTCTGGTAATGGATCACATAATGCTTTTCTAGAATATAAATAATAAAATTTTATTAGTATAATTTATTAGTATATTTTTTTATGATTAATTAGTATAATTTAAAAATATATAGAAATTAATATATTAATATATTTGGAATATATTTAGAAATTCGATTCTAGAAATAAAAACAAATACAAAATTTGATAACAAAATTTGATCAAATAAATCTTGACTGGTATTTTTATATATCAACTTTTATATTTATTTTTATTTTTAAAATCAAACGTTTCCCACAAATATTTTATTAATATCTTACATATTACATGACTGTATATATAATAAATATTATTTTATATTAATTATTTTGAAATAATAATGACGATAATAATAATAATAATAATAATAATTTAGCAAACTATTGTATATAATATTTTAAATATTTTCAATAATTTCATAAAAAAATGTTTTAAATAAAAGTTAATAAATTTTGAATCAACTAGAAATTGCAATATTTAAAATTTTCCCCAAAATTTTTGTTTTAATTAAAAATTAAAATCACGTTTTTTAAAACATACAATATATTTCTGATTTCAAAACATTATAATTAATATTAAATTCAATTTATAATATCATAAATATTTCAAATGATTTTAAATTCAAACATTTAGATTGAACTTATAGAAACATTAAATTATGTTAAAATTTGATTATATATTTACCTTACTGTTGGAACTAAACTGATTACAAAGGTTATCACCATATCCTTATTTGTACTTGTCATAATTTCTGATAATCCAATACATACACCTTGACGCTGATCAGCTTGATCACTTTGTAAACCTTTTTCCAAAATAGGTATGATTTCTGGTAATACTCTTTCACCTAATTTTCTAACTAAATCTCCTAATGTTCTTGCTGCCACTTGTCTTTTATCATTACTTGTACTAGCTAAACAGCCAAGTAATAAAGTAAATAATGTTGGCAATATTTCTCTTAAAGTTCTTGGTGTATTTGTTACAACAACTTTCCATACATGAAGAGCAGCTTGGCGTACCATTAGTGCAACATCTGATCTACCCATATATAATCCAGCTAAAACACGATTTCGTCTTTCAGCACCAAGTGCATTAATAATGGCAAAATGCGATTGTTCAGTCCCAAAATTATCATCTTCACTAGCCGTTTCTGTTGACATTTTTCCAGAAACACCAGAGATTCGATATAGTAAATCTCCAAGTAATTGAACTGATGAATATCTAATACGCCAATTATCATCAAAAAGACTTTTTTCTAATTCTGGTAATAATAACATAATCGCAGAATCAGCATAAAGATTAACAATACGTTGTCCTGCTCTAAGTGCTGTTTCACGAACATATTCATTTTCATCAGCTAAAGCTTTCAAAATAGGATTAATAATTTGTCCAATATAAGGCGTAAATTCTGTAGTAAACGCACTTGGCATGTAAATAAACATCATAATATAACCATCTTTCACATGAGGAGCAATGTCAGTTCTTTCAGCAGTACTAATAATTTCAGGCATAAGTTTATGAAGTTTTTCAACACCTAATCCTCTTACAACTTCTGAAAGTCCTTGTGCAGCACCTGATCGATCAACGCTACTTGTTTCAGATGTAAGAGTTTGCATCAACCAAGGAAGTAGATCTTCAAAGCTTGATTCACCCATTCCTCGTACCATGGCTCCTAATGCTCTTGCAGATACACTTCGTACTTCTGGTACTGGGTCTAGTAAACTTGTTTTTAAACCAGGAATAATAGTTGGTAAATATGGAGTTAAATCTTTTTGATCAGTTAAAGAATACATATTTCCAATAATTTGTGCTGCCATTTTTCTTGTTTCTGTTGAACGATCCAAAAATGCTCGTTGTACTACAGGCATAATAAGAGCTAATGATGGAGCATCAATAAAATGTACAAATTGTGTATCTAAAAGAGTTTGTAGACAAGTAGCTGTTTTATGAGAAGGATCTTGTAAAGCTTTTAATAAAACTGGTACAATAGCTTGAATCTCTGGATTACGAATTACACTTCCAATAACTTTAAGAGCTTCTGCACCAGCTTCTTGAACTTTCGTATGTGAATCACTAAGTACTTCAATGAGCTTTGGAACTATACTTGGCAAGCAACTACTAAGTTGTTTTGGTGCACAATATGCCATTGCACCCAATAATTCAACAGATCCTTAAAATGGTAAAAAAAATTATATAATTCTTTGAATACAAATTATAATTTAGAATACAATACAATAATTATAATAAAAATAATAATACTTAAATTATTTACCAGTTTTAGTCCTCCAAGAATCTTCTTCTAATGCTGCTAATAAACTGGGTAAAACAAGTTTTACTCCATGTGCAGACAATTTACTCATAACTACACGAGCTGTATCATCAGTTGCTGTTCTAACATATTGACTTGAATCTCCAAAACATAACAATAAGTGTGGCAAAACATGAACGATATATGGTTCAAATAATCTACCAAGCATTGTACATAACATCTCAAAAGCAAATAATGCTCCTTCTCTATGTCTGTAGTTTTTCTTATCTTGAATGGCATTAGTTAATGTAGTCATAATATCAAGCTGTTTTAATGCCAAAATTCCCATACCCTTGATTATACCTGCTAAACCATAAGCTGCACCTTTACGTTCTCCATATTTGTCTGATTTCAATAATTGGTCCATTAATTTATCTACAATACTTGGTGCATCATCTTTAATAGAAGGCACAAGATGTGGTAAACAATTAGCTACTGCTTCTTGTACTTGTTGTGATGGTGTAGAGAGAGCAGCAATTAAACGCATAACTATTGGTTTAATACGTGAGTCATCTTTGTCCAAATGTCTTGCTAAAGATCCCATAAGAATAACTACAGACTGTTTAATTGAATCAAAACTTCCAATTTTAGGAGCTTTATCCATAAATTCTTCAAAAACTGGTAATAAAGAAGTTATATTTGCTTTTCCATGAAGATCAACAACAGCTACAGCTGCAGTTAACATTTCTGTACGAACAGCTTGATTTCTATCTCCTAAACCAATAGAAACAAAAAATTGCACAAGTTTAAGTACAGTATCAGCACTAAGAAGAGATGCCAATTGAGCCAATGCAAGTGCTACACCTCGTCGTGGACCCCAAGTATCAATAGGTTGTTCAACAATACGACCAAAATCGTTTAATTTTGGTGGAATCATAGCTAATTTATCTTGATACATTTGTAATAATTTATCTAATATTATTGGTACTAAATGGGGAACTTCAGTTAAACATTGTGCCAAAGCACAAGCAGCAGCTTGCTGTATAGGTTCTACAGGATGTGCAGTATCTTGAATAAGTTCATCGGAAAGTTTTTCTGCATCCATTACTAAGTCTGCAGCATTCCATAATTCATTTGCAAGAATTTTATTTTCATCACAAACATCGAATCTAGCAACCCATATTCTTCTAATAAGATAAGAAAGTTGATCAGGATCTTCTTTCTGAGATGGAAAAGCTTGTCTTACTACTGTTAAAGCTCTTAATGCTGCATCTCTTATTGTAGATAAAGAATTTTGTAATGCTCCAATTAAAGAATTTATATCTTCATTAGTTGCTATTGCAGTACCTGGTTGACCACTACCAGATTGAGCAACATCTAATAATGTTGCAACTGCATGTGTCTGTACTCTTCCATTTGTAATTTCCATTAATTCTATTAACAAATCAAACATATGTTTACGTGGAAGTAATTGAGGATGTTTCATATCTCTGAAATCAGAAGAATTTCCTCTTTGTTTAGCATGTTCTTGTATTATTTGTAATCCTTGAACAATCATATTATCATCTTTATAGGATAATAAAGTTTTTTTTATAAAAGGGAAAATATAACAAAAAGTTGGTGCTGTAAATAATTTTTTCTGTTTTATTGCTGTTGTATGCAAAAGATTTAAAGTTCTTTTTACTGCAGAATCAAGATTTTCTTCTTCCCAAGCGTGATTTAAATCACATTGAGGTTGTAATTGTCGTAATGTAACATGTGCTACTACATTACTAAGAACTGGATTGTTTATTTTTATAATTTCTTTTAAACGAATATAAAGATCAGACATTGCAGGAGCAGCTAATGGTGATTCTAAATTTTTTAAAATTGGAGGTAGAAGATCTTTTAAATAGAAAGATAATTCTTGACCATTTCCATGCATAGAACATATAGTTAGAGATATAACATTATCTATTTTAAGTTTCAATTCTGTTAATCTTTTACGAATTGTACTTTCTTTTGCCATTTGAGTTTTAAGAATTTCTTCTTGCTTAGGTGTTAATTTAGGTTCTTTTATTTTCCCTTCTTTCTTTCTTTTTTCATATAATTCTCGTCTAAGTTGTAATTCTTCTTGTTGTTCTTTAAATGAATATACTTTGCTTTCCCTTTTCATGTTCATTGAATTGAGAATATCATTTTCATCATTTGTTGGTAATACACTCTTATCATATAATTCTCCTTCTGGAGTGAGATAAGTAAAATATTCATCTTTAGTGACTTTTAAAATCTCTACATCATCAAGTTTACTTGTAATATTTGATACTATTACAGGTAGTATAATGTCTGGTATAATAGATATTACTTTTGTTAATGCATTTTCATAACTAGCAATAGGTTTGTAATTTTGTACAAGTATTTTCTTTATTTCATGATTAAATGAACATAAAAAGTGTTTTGGTATAAGATTAAAATTCTTTGCAATTTTAAACCATAGATTTGGCATTGCTTTATAAATTGCAGGATGATGAGATGGTATTAATGCATCTCTTGTCATTTGCATAGCAGGTGATTCGAACAAAAAAGAACCTGAACAAATAGCAAGTAATCCATCTGCAAGACATCTACCAGTTGTTTCATAATTAAAAGATTCTTCTTTATTTTCATCATTTTCAGATTTAATTTTTACACGTTCTAAAAATTTATTATATTCCATTAATAATTCTTGTGCAGGACCATATGTACTTAAACCAGTTAAAATTTTTTTAATTAACGGAAAACAGCGTTTTCTTATTTTATACTTGGGAGCAGTGGCACATGCTACAATTGCTCTATGTACGCCATTTAAAGTTTTTTCATTCAACCTATCTCCAAATTCAGTAATTAATCTTTCACAAAGCAACATAAGATGATATAAAATATCATCTCCACAAGTTATCAAAAATTTTTCGGAAAAGAATATTTGTTCATCAATTGCATTCCATAATATAATTTGTTTATCATTTTCCACTTGATTAGCAAGCACAAATTTCAACAATAAATAAGCAGCTATTAAACCTTCTGTAACTGCAGCTGGTTGTGCAGATTGTTGTATAGCCTTTGTTAATGATTGTAATAGTAATGGAGTTATTGCTTCAGAATAAGAAGCTACTGATGCAGAAAAGAAAAGTTTAATATAAGCAGTACGCACTATGGCAGTTGAAATTTTAGCAGTCATGCCTTTTTTAAATGCATCAATTACACATTTTGGGACATTGTTTGCAAATTTGTTAGTCCATAAGGCCATCATTTCAAGAGCATGAATTAAAGTTTTCTCATGAACTTCAGTTTCAAGAACTTTGATGAAATGTTCACAAGCTGTTTCAGCTAATCTTTCAACACTACTTCCTGAAGCTGCATTATAACTAAGATTGCCAGCACCTTGTAATACAGAAATTTTATGAGTTGCAACTGTAAGTTTTCCTTCTGATCCATGAAATACAGCAAATACAGATGACAATAAGTTTTCTAAAGCAATAGTATCTGAACATTGAAGAGCAAGTCTACGACAAGCTCCTACTGCTTCATCTCTAACTAAATCTTCTTTTGAATGTAAATTTGCAAATAATCCTTTACTTATATCTTGACTATATTGACTTAAATCAAGACTTAAACCACTTAAAATATATCCAACTGATTCAATAATAATTTCTGGATTTCTTAACATAGCTTTTTGTAAAGCTGGTAATAGTTGACTTTTAAATTCATCATGAGATATTCTACGAAGAAGAGGTACAGCATTATGAACAACATATAGATCTGGCTTTTTTTTACAACTAATAGTTAATTTTATGAAAGGATCTATGGTATTTGTCTGTAAAAAAATATATATTTGTTTGATAATGTTTATTATTGTGATAAAATAATAAAAAATACCAATAAAAAGATTTTTTTATTAAAAATATATTATTAATAAATATTACCTTCAATTTTGCCACTAATTCACTTTTTTTTGCAGTAACTAAATATTTAGTAAGTAAACTAGCAAGAACAATTACACCATTTTCAATTTCTAATTTTGTTAATGTCTCTAAATATTCTATATCAATATCTTTAACACTTGACCATTGATGTGCTAATAAAACATATACTTTTTCTGTCAATTTTTTATCCATAGATGCCAAAGCTGCTGCACTCAAATTTGCTTGTGCTTCAATGAGTTTTGGTAATTCTGAATTGATGTTTAAATTGCTCTTATATCCATGTAAAACAATTAATGTTGACCATTTTAATGCAAGATACGCAGTTAAAGCTGTGTTTAGACTAAAAAATATTTTATTAATAACTTATAAAACATTGCATTAATATTATAAATATATTTGAAAAACTATTTATGTAACATTTACATACGTAGGAACTACATTTTTATGCCATGTAGCTTGTTCTATTACAATATTAATCATATGTTTTATTGAAGGTTCTGGTTGTTTTTTTACTAGTTCTTCAATTAAATTTTTCACGTAAGATTGGGAAGCAGTATCCTTGTATCGATGTAAAGTAAGAGATATGGTTTTGCAAATTCCATGTACAATCTTCTCATTGATGCCTATAAATATATAATAATAATGTTTCAATTAAAATGAAATTTTCAATAATACTATTTCTAATATAAAAAAATGATAAAAATATCTTTATAATTTCAATATATGAAAGATATTTTAAATATTTTTTCTATTTTTAGTGCAAACTTATATAAATATTTATTATAAATAAAATTTATTTTCTTAATTTATATATTTTTTACTTGAACATAAATTATAATAATATATATATTATGTAATATAATTACAAAATTTATGTTAAAAATTTAAACAATTTACATTTTTTTATAATAATAATAATTAAAGATAATTTAATTATTATGATTGAAATATATTACTTTTTTATTATATATAATTATGTCATAATATGAGATATGAAATACATTAGTATGAAGTACATTAATTACAAAATGTGATATTTTATATATATATTGTTTTGATATTTGTAAAAATAATAGCTTTATTTTATGTGATTAATAGTAAAATTGAAAAGAAACTAAAAGATTAAAAATAATATACACAAATTACATAAAAATTATAAGTATTATAATTAAATAATTGTCGGTTAATAAATGTCGGTTAATAAATTGATACGTTATAAAATTATATTATATATAATGTTATTTTTTTCTTAATACATTAATTTTTTAATATATTTATAAAAGATATATATATAATCTTTTTCTTTTTCTATTATTAAATATTTTTATTTAAAAAAATTATAAATTCTTATCAGAAAATTATTCACATTTTCGTTTCTTACCAGGATTTGACAACACATTGACGACATTTTGTAGAATCTCTCGCCGCTCGTTTTTACTGGCGGTTTGAACTCGATTTGGCAGATCTTTTAATGCTTTCGTTAACTATAATAAAATCAAACATAAATAATTAGTAATTACAAGACAATAATATAGTTTTTGAATTTCCACGTGACAGACTCACCTCGACATCCGCCATATTTCTTCAAAAACCGGAGTGGCTTAAAGCGCCATCCTTCGTTGGCTTAAACAGCATTCAAATTAATCTATTCAAAATTTTTATTCTTTAAATTACATATATATTTTAATTAATTAGATAATGTTAATGCTTCATATTATTAATAATTTGATTATTATATTTATATACATATATATATTATTTTAAAAAAATATAGTCTGCCAAATATTTGTTTTTGATAAAATAATATAAAATATTATTTTAATTTATTAAAATTGTTCGTTATAAATACTTTTCATAAGTTTAAGTTAAAATTTTTCAAATTTCATATTTGAAATGAATTACAAAAATATGTTCAATAAAATTTTTATTGTTATACATATTATATATGTCACATTAAATAAAAACAATAATAAAATTTTATATTTCGGAAATAAAAAATCTTATATAACATAGAGTATTATATTTTAATATTATATCTGTATTATAAATATATTATAAACATATGTAATATAAAAATTGTATTTATTAATTAATTAATAATGATAATCAAATTAATAATATATAGAGCATTAACATTATTTATTTGAATTTATTAAAGTAAGTTTAATAAAAATATATTATTATTTATGTACAAAAATAAATTGTATATATTTTTATTTATTTATAAATTATAAGTATTAAAAAATGTAAATTATAAGTTTTTATTAAATACGGCAATTCTACCTCCAGCTTTTTGTATTATTTAATATAAATTGTTTATAATAAATAAGTATTAACCGATATTTTCGTTAATATCAATTTTTGTATTTGTTTTGATCTCTAAGATTAACTTTTCAAACGTATCTCATATCGAATAAATATTAATATCTTGTATACATTATTAGTGTATATAAATGAAATATGTATAATTCCAGTTTATTCGAATGATATATTAACGAATGAAATACATGATATTTATAACTAATAAAATATATAAATCAAATATAGATATAAATAATATATTTTTATTTAATCAAAAAAACAATATTTTTAAATTATTTTATATACATAAAAATACTACATCATTTTGTATCCAAATACTTTATATTTGTGAATTCTAATACTAATAATTTTTATAATAATATAATAAATAAAAATATAGATTTTTTTAAATTTTATGATTTAATTATTTTATGATTTAATATTTATATATTTGTTATACATTTTACTGTTAATAAATGTATAAATATGTATTGAAATTTCAGAATATTTACGATTTATTATTAAATTATTCTTATTTTTTTGAAAATATTATAATATAATCGTAACTTTAACAATAATTTAATTGAATATTCATACATATAAAAGTTTTTATATTGGTAACATTGTCAATCAGTTAGTTTTAATTTTTATGCACATTGACAATGTATATATATATAATATATATATATATATTTATTCTTCAAAATAATTAATATATGTGTTATGAACATGATTATTTTATAATTTAAGATAATTATTTTTTTATAAAATTAATATATCAAGAAACAAATAATAAAAGATTAAATGTTTATGTTTTGATTTAATATAAATTCTACATTTATAATTTTTAAATAACTTTTAATTAAAATATTTAATATGACTGCTATACCAATTTTTATTCAAGAATGGACTCTTGATAAAGTTTTAGGTTCTGGTGGATTTGGTATTGTTCAACTTTGGACACATAAAAATGGTAAAAAAATTGGTATGTTAATTTTTTTTGTAAAAGAAATAAGAGGATAAAATTTAATATTTTAAATATTTTATTACTACTGATTAAAATAATTATTATTTATAATTAATAATTCAATATTTATGATCCAATATTTATGATTCAATATTTATGATATCAATATTATGATATTATAAAATTCAATATTTGAAAATATAAAATATTTTATAAATTATAGCAATTAAAATCTGCAAAAGAGATATCATACATTTAACAGAAACACAACAAAAAAGATGGATAAATGAAGTAAATATAATGAAACGTTTAAAGCATCCAAATATTGTTAAAGGATTTGACTTACCATTTAAACATCCTGATGATAAAAAAGATTTACCTATATTATGCATGGAATTTTGTAGAAAAGGTGATCTTAGATCGGTAAATATATAACATATTTCTTTACATTTATCTTTCTTTAATTAATGAAATGTTTATATCATTAATATTTTTTAAATTTTAGCTTTTGAAAAAAGTAGAAAATTGTTGTGGTGTCAGCGAAAAAGAAGCAATTAATGTAATGAAGGATATTTCTTCTGCAATAGAATATTTACATTCTAATAATATTACTCATCGTGATCTAAAACCTGAAAATATTGTTTTACAAGATGAACGTAATATAGTAAATAATATTGCTTTCATTGTAGCATTTAATATAGCAAAACATATATATATATATTTATACATACATACAAAATATATTTTAGATTTCATATAAATTAATAGATTTAGGATTTGCAAAAGAACTTGGAGAAGCCAGTATATCTGGATCTTTAGTAGGTACATTGAATTATGTAGCTCCAGAACTATTATGGAAACAAACATATAGTTGTTCAGTAGACTATTGGAGTTTAGGAATTCTTTTTTATGAACTTGTTAGTGGTATAAGACCATTTTTGCCTAGAATGCAACATACTATGACATGGTATATTATATAAAATTATAAAAAATAATATAAAATAAGAATTTTAATATAAATTAATCTATATGTTTTGTAGGATGCAACATATTAAAAATAAAGGATATGATGATATTTGTGCTTTTAAATCAGAAGAAAAAATAATTTTTGGTCAAGATATTATTGGTCCTACAAATTTATCAAAGTAATAATTATAAAAATGTTTGACATAATATAAAAAATATTAGTTTCAAATTTTAATTTTAATTTTAAATTTATTGTATCTTTTATCAGAAATTTTCAAAATAAATTGGTGGAATGGTTTAAAATTGTATTACAATGGGATCCAAAAAAAAGAGGAAAGCAATATGATGAAAATGGAATATCAAATTTAGTGGTATTTAAATTATTGCATTCTATTTTATCAAAACAGGTATTTTAGTGTGTAATTTTTATTATATTAATATTACTTTAAAATGTAAAAAATATAAATATTTTATTTCTTCAGATAATTCATGTGTTTTTTCCATCAATATATAAAATTAATTCGTATGAAATAATTAATACTACTAAGATTACAGATTTACAATATATGATTGAGAAAGATACTAATATACCAATAAATCAACAAATTTTAACAGATTATTTTGGTAAAGTTCTTATTGAAAACCAAATACCATTTTCATTACAAATTCAGGTATAAGATACTATATTTTTACTATATTTTTTATTCTTCAATGATTAATATGACCATATAATTTCTATGATTATATAAATTGTTTGTAATAAATTTTTTAGTATAATTATAAATTTATTTATATAATTTATATTATTAATATATGTGTAAATATTATAATAATATTTATTATTGTATAATTCATATATTTCATATAATTTATTTTATGATATAATGAAACATATACATAAATATTTATATTTAAAATTAATCTTAAATAAATTATTTATATCATAATATTTACTTTTTGATCATTGAAGAATTACTTTCTTATAATAAATTTATTTTTCTTCATATTTAATTTTTTTGTTCTTATCTTAATTTAATCTAATTATATTGTAGGATTCAATTTTATTTGTTTTTAAAAACGAAAATTCTTTAATAGACAATATTCCTTCACCAAATATTCCTGTGGAAATTCAAAAAATGATAGAATTATCAAAAAATCAATTAGACTTTGAAACATTACAAGATTATTATAGAATAACAATATTTTTTATGAATCAACAAATATATTTGTTTCAACAGTATATTTTTGCTTTAAGTATAAAAGTGTAAGTTTTTCATATAATTTTTGAATATTAATAATTATTTTAAATCTATATATATATATAAACCTAATTTATATAATTTATCTGAAAATATATATATATATATATAATAGTATATTATAAATATATATATTTTGATTATACATAATATATTATATATAATATTTATTTTATATATTATTATATATTTTAGAGATTTGATTATTTCAAGACTTGATACATTTGATAAAAGTATAGTAGATACGCTAAAAAATATAAATATTATTTTACATAAACTATCTATAATTCATACTGAATGGGAAAAAGGATCTACAAATAAAGATAAATTGATAGGTTTGAAAATTATATGTAATAAAGTTAATAAACTTATTGAGATCACTAATCAGATAAAATTAAAATTTAATTTGCTAATATTGGAGAACAATAAATTAAAAGATACAGTACAATCTATTGATTGTATTAAAAATATGTTTCAAATGTAAGATTTTATTTTATAATATTTTAAATACAAATATATATGTATAATATTATATTTGAATTTTATATAGATATAATAGAGCTGCAAAAATTTATGAGTTGCATATAAACAACTGTTCTCATAAAGATAAACCAATAGAAATGGTAAAATTAATTTTTGATTTTTTGAAAGAAGAAGAAATACAATTTCGTAATGAAAATATTTTTAAAATTATAAAGTATGTATATCATGATATAAGTATAAACATTATATATATTAATAATAATATATGATACATTAATTGTTATATTACATTGATATTTTAGAGAAATAACAAAGCTGGAATTAAAACTTTCAAAATTAGAAACGATTTTCAATTCAGTTATTGCTATGAAGAACATATATTGTGAAGAATTTCAAAATATAATGCAACATAATTTTAATAATATATTTGATATTTCTAATAAAGAATCTTTACATTTATCTACTTTACATGACACTACAAATATTTTATCAAATGATAATATGGAAGTATCAAATGAATTTAATAATAATCAGTTTTTAAATACATTTAATGTCAAACATAAAGAAATTATAAATACGGATAATGATGTGATATATGATAACTTATTAATACGTTACACGTATGTTTTATTACAATTGTTATATTATGGAATAAGAATGATATTTAAAATAAGAGTGTAAAATAGTTTTATTTTTTATTTTACTAGGTTAGATAATCTTTTGATAGAAATGAAAAAAAAATATTTGGAGCTACTTAGTTTGGAACTTTAAACATGAACAACAAAGAATGTATGTACTGCATTATTATTTAATTTTTAAAATTTGATTTCTTTTTTTCTCTTAACAGATTTTCATTATTTTTAAACTATTGTTTTTTTCTTAAATTTAATATTTTTTTTTATAAAATATATTTTTTTAGAAGTTTATTTATTTGTTTATAATTACATTATATTTTAATATTTTTGGTTTCTTGAAATATAATATCGTACACCCCATTTAACATTAGCATTTTTGTCTGTTTTAAGATATGTATATGTAGGTCCATTTGTTATATATTTCTGTTTTATTTTCCAATCAACATTATTTGATGATGTTAAATGATCTGTAAAATATTGTTTATTTATATAAAAATTAAAAATATTTTATATATATATAGTATTTTTAATTTTTTTGAAAAAATTTTAAATACATAATTTACAAGTAAAAATAAAAAAAATTTTAAACAGAAATGCTTCTTAATATAAAATTATAAACAAATATTAACTGAAAAATGAAATATAAGTTAGCAAATGGATTTTATAAAATATAAAAGATTAATTGTATACATATAATTTTATTTTAAATTTATAAGATGATATATTCTACATATTATATTTGTTTATAATTTTGTAATGAAGCAAAATTTTTTATATTTTTTTTATTTTCATTTATAAATAAGAAACAGTCTATATATATTTAATATCAAAATTTTATATATTAGATGAAAGTTAATAAAATATGATAATAAAGTTAAAAAATATGATAATAATATGTAATAAATATGTAAATAAATATATATAATATTGTGTATGTGTGTGTGTGTATTTGGATAGTACTAATCAATTATTTGATATAAAAACGTGTGATAAAAATATGATAAATAAGTAAATTTATGGCAAAGTTTTATATAATGTATATTTTTTTTACACACTATATTTAGTATAAAATAATTTAATATATATTTTTTATATATATTTTTAAAAAAAAAATTAATAAAAAAATTGATTAATAGTTATTTATTTTGAACATTACAGAACTTACCTTTTTTAAATGTCACACACAAAAATAAATATATAAGAATAGATTTTAATATCTGTAATAAAAGTGATTATTATTGTATACATATAGGAATATATAGGAATAAATATATATATATATATATATATATATATATAAATATATATATATATATATATAAAATTATTTGATTAAATTATATTTACAATTCTGATGTTTAAAATTTTAAGATTCATTGTGATTATAGAAACGAATACTATTTTATAATAAGCTGTATCAATAGATTTTATCTTTAACAAAAAATTATGGTTGAATGGTTGAATGAATATATAAGGCAAACGTTTTTATTTCGCTTTCACTTATATGAGATTAAGAATTTTCAATTCTTATTAATATATTTTATCATAAATTCGATATAATAGTAAGAAATATTAAATAAAATATATCAACAGTTTTATATTTTGAAATGTATTTTATTAAAAAAACTGTATATACATCCTAAACTGAGGATTAAACAACAATGTTAAAATAAATATGATTTTCATTTACTATTACTTTCTTTTCACTGAAAAATCTTACACACCATACTATTTTTTCTAGATTGTCCACGTATATTAACAATTATGCAATTTCACGTATAAAAGTTCATTGTACATTAACTTGAAAAGTAAAAAAAGAGGAAAAATGCGAACATTTTCAATATCTATTTAGAGTTTTGAAACAAGTTTGAAACTTTCAACTGTTTCAAAAGAAATAGATATTATTCATTATCACTGATATCTTCATCAGTTGTATATTCGGAATGTTCATCAGCTGCATCTACATCTTCTGCTGTTTCTTCATCTGAAATATCCCACTGAGGATGTTCCGTGGGAACTTTTGGTGCTTCTTTCACATCCAACTATAAATAAATATTTTTAAATTAAGTATAATAATAGATAATAATACTAAATATATAATAAAATATATAATAAAATAATAATAATAATAATAATAATAATAATAATAATAATAATAATAATAATAATAATGAAATTTCAGTTTCTATAAATAAAATTTTATTATATACCTTAATATCTTGAGCTTGATCAAAACCAAGATAAGAATCACTACGTAAACACACAGTAAATGTATAAACACCTGGCCATCGTGGTGCTGTAAATTTTAACTGAACTTCTTCAAAATGTGCTAACGACGTAACATAAATAGGAGTTGTTAATAAAGTTTGACTTTTGCGATCACAAATATAAACCCACCAATATTCTTGTTTAACATCTGGAAAAAGTGGGCAATGCACTTCATGTGATATATTACTTCTTCCTTCTAAAACTTTTTCTCTCTTTGAAATTCTTTGCTGAAATCTGTTTAGAAGAATATTAGTACATATAAAAAACTACTATTATATATATCAAATTATTATAAAATAATTATTTTACCTTTCCCATTCTGTATCATCGTCATCTATAGACATATCTTTTTTTTCATGATTATCTTCATCATTACTTCTGTCACTATCAATATCACTGTCACTGACATCAGATAGTTTATCTTTGGAAGACTCTTTCTCTATTTTATCTTCTTTTTTCTTTGCATTAGGAGTATTTGTTTGTTGAGCGTTATTGCTAGACTGTAATTGTGTCTGAGCATTCTTTGTAGAAGTAAATTTCTTACTAGTACCTTTTTTATGGGACTTTTTTTGACCTTTCTTTTGCCTAAGCCACGCCGGCTTTTTTACAGTTTGATTCTGTTCTTCTGACACTTCGTCAGGAGCTTCATTGTTTAGTTTACTATCATCAATCATAGTTTGTTGTTTGATAGAATCATCTCCAAATAAATGTTTCATATCTTTACGAGTTAATGATACTGTTACAGTCACAATAGCACCAGCAGTATAAACAGTTGGATTTTCATCATCAATTACTGAAATTAAATAGAAAGAAAAAATTATATCTTATGCATATAAATATAAATTATTCTTCTATATAAATATATAGAAAAAGATACATCTCATCAATTTTAATAATTTTTAAATATATTATAGAAGACAATATTTTAAATAACTTTTTTTCATATATTTTACATATATTTTAGTTTCAAGATATTTGCAAAAAATGATTGCTACTACTACATTGAATTTCGTATGCGTCTATGATAACGTATATATTAATATACGACTATCACTTATCAAATATTTTATAAACATATCATAGCAGCTGATAAAATAAAAAAATAAAAAATATAAATAAAAAACGGATGAACTAATCACTTAATACTTATCTATAGAAAGCTTGTACATTCCATGGATCTTTCGAATTTATGGAATGCAAAAATAAATATAAATAAATATAACAACCCTTAAGCAAAATTACAATGACTAAATACTTATGTTATAATAATAGATAAGTATGTGTAAAAAAATTTTGTGGTACGTGAATCGTATAAGTAGGTCTACACCTGCTTAATATACGTGGAGAGTGAAAGATGATGATCGCCGAAGCACGAAGATGATCAACAATCGTGGATCGATTCCTGAAAGAAATAAGACGATATCATCACAAGAAAAAAATTGATCTATCAGATCGATTTATTAGCAATTGCAATCTCGAATTGTGCGGATGCTAAAAAAAATTCTCGAGCATTTTTTTCTATTCATCATAAATGAAATATGTATCTTTTTAATAATTGATATTTATAGAGATATATAATAAATATTTTATAAGTTAGTGAAATAAAAAATAACATATAAATAATATTGTTACTTTATATGGTTTTGCAAAAAAGCAGTGCTCTATAAAATTCGATCTGTTTTCAAAAATTTAATAAATTAAAAAAGTTAAATATATAATTATACCGGACAAATATCTTATCGATGTGATAATCGATAGAATAGGCGATGACAACACTGTATGAATTATAAAGTCTATAAGATTTGTTTTTTATTCTTTATATATGTGATATATTACTATTATCGTAATTTCTGTTATTATCCGATTCTGTTATTATTCCGAACTTCATTTGCCCAAAGATTGTTTTATATTTTATTATCGTATTCTATGGATCTGTGAAATGTTGAATTGATTTTTAAACTCGTAAAACTTTATGAGAAAATAGCTTTTTGATCAGTTTATATTTTATATTTTACATATTTTAATTGCTTATTGTCAGAATATATTTATATAAATATTAAATAAAAAGTACATTAATGCATAAGTATGGACGAAATTCAATATAACAATAGCAACATTTTTTGCAAATATTTCGAAAATTAAAATCAAACAATAGTTATATAAGGAAAAATTGGTTAAAATCTTATTCTCTAACATATTTAAAATCATTGTGAGATATGTTTTTTTTATATAATTAAAAGAGTATTAAAATATAAATATAAAATGCATATTATCAAAAATAAAAAAAATATTAAATAATTTTTACCTTCAGATCGTACTTTGAATTCTATATATGGCATACTTCCAAGAACTTTCATTACATCTTCGTATTGACTCTCTGATAAATGTCTAAGAATCAGTCTTCTTTCTTCTCCTTTCAATTGTGCAAATTGCTGAAGACTTTTGATTTGATGCTAATTTAATTGAATAAATTTGATTAAATTTTAAATTATAACATATCAAAAAAAAGTGTTACAAGTCAATATATTTAATTTTCATTTTATTATGTGAAATATATCTTTTAATTTAAATTTTATTTAATTTTTTTTAATTTAAAAATAATATAAATTAAAGTTAAATATTACAATGAAAATATTAATATTTTCATCTGGTCTTGCATGGAAGAATCTTTGGCAAGAAATTGTTATAAATTTATTTTTAAATATTGTTTATTGCTTGACAATCAATAACTGCATTATTAATTATAATTTTACTTGAATGAGAATTTTAATGAGAAAATCAGTTTCTTCTTGTTCTGAAAATTTCATGTTTTTGACTTGTACCATTTTTTTTTGTATATATAGAAATATATTCTATATTTGTTATTTTCTATATACTAAAAAAAATTAAAATTTTTTAAATATATTTTTCTCTAAATAATAAAATAATTGAATACCTTTTTTGGTAAGAAACATTTTAAATTGTCTTCAGTTATATGTGGTAATTGTAAAAGAGGATTTTTGAATTCCCAAAAGCCTTGTACTATCATTGCACATAATTTCATGCAATTTTCTACAGTTTTTATACTTGGTAAACGGGGAACTACAAAAAAAAAAAAAAAAAAGAAATATTCATTAAATTATAAATTATAAGTTTAATATAAATACTTAAATATTTATATTAAATATTATTACTATAAGATGTTTTTTAAAATATTTTAGTTTTAAAAAAAAAAGAAACAAAAAAATTTATAATTTATATAATATATAACATATGTACCTCTTCTAGCATAAGCTAATAAAATTACTCTATTAGCACAAGTTACCATTTCTTGAATCAAGTATGGACATTTTTTTACTATATATTGTTTATCTTTTTCTAATGTATTTGGATTTAATGGTATACGAGACAAATGTGCATGGATTAAAGCTCTAGCTTTAATTGAATATGAACCATCATATGAATCACATAATGCTATTGCCTTGTTTTTTGCACCTAGGTCTGGCAGTTGTTTAATGAGCTGGAAATAAAAAATAAAGATTATTTGAAGTAATAAATTTTGTTATATAAAAAAATGTAATAATAAAAAATAATAAAATATTATACGATATATTTTACCGAATAAATTTCTTCACTATCCGTATATCTTTCAACTATTTCTGCATTTCGTTTCTTATGAAATTCATATGAAGCAGCAAGAATTGTAATAACTCTTTTTAATGACATTTGAGGATATTCAATGAAAAAAATATAATATAATCGAGTAGTTGCTAACAGAACCTAGAAATCAATAATGAATTCAATTCAGTAATATTTATTTTATTTATATTTAGTTACATATGTATATTATGACTGACTATTAATATTCAATAAGACATCTTTAAAGGATTCTAAAAATTCTAAAATAAACAATAAAAATTGATGTACAAAAATTTCGCTTAAACTTATTATATATAGTTATAAGCAATTTAAATTTATATTAGATGAATTAATTAATATAAAAAATTAAGATGAAAAAAACAATTTTACTTTTGATTTCATCTCCTTTCATCTAATACAAAATTTAATTGCTTCAATAAGCCAAAATTTTTGTATATCAATTTTTCTACTTATTTGATTTTTAAAAATTGAGACCAAAGATACCTCATGAATATATTGACATTTTGAATATATTATAAATTAGATATATTTACTTGATCACCAGTATAACGAATACTTTTATACCACCACATTCCAACAGCTGTTGGCAAAACAAACATAAACACCAATGAGTAGAATCCCAAAACCCACACTGAATTTTCTTTTTCAACTATCCAAGATGGTAAAGCAATTCCAAAACTCATTGCTCCAGGACCATCTGGATTTCCATATTTTTCCCAGTTTTTTCGTGCTTCTTCATCTGTTAAAGCTTGGTATGCTATTAATTTATATAAAAATAAATAATATTAATTTTAATATTATAATTTTAATATTAATTTTAGCAATTAAAATTATTTTAATTTTTATAATATTTATTTAATTATTTAATATAATTATAATGTTATTAAATATATTATTATTAATCAGCATATGTCAATGATTAATGTATTTTATATATTATATAATATTTATTTTAACCTTTAGTCAATCGCATAAAAGCTTTTTCATTTCCAGTTTCTTTATCAGGATGAAGAATTAAAGATAATTTGCGATATGCTTTCTTAATATCACTTTGAGTTGCACTCTATAAATAATAATAATAACATTATATATTTATAACATTATTGAATAAATAAAAAATATATTTTTAATTATTAATACTTGATTGATTAATACTTACAGAAGATACACCAAGTATTTCAAATGGATCAAAATTAGCCATTTCATAATCAAATTGTGAAACCTTATATGTCAAAAAGATAAGAACCACCCATCCAAGAATAATAAGAAATTTGCTACAATAATGTAATATTATAGAAATCTAAAATTAATATAAAAATGGATATAATTAATACTTACTCAAATAATGCCTTAGTTTCTTTCCAAGGCTTATTAAGTCGTAGGATAACTTTTTTCTTTTTGCATCCATCACATTGACACTCCTTTGCTTCTTGATCAGGATCTAATTATAAGTAATAACAAAAATAAATTAATTATAAATTAATATATAAATTAAATTTGATAAAGTAGAGATTACAAATTTCTTGATATTGAATACTAAAATTATTGAAAAAAAAATATTTATAACATCATTAAAATTATTAAATTTACTAAATCATTATATATTTACTAATCATATATCATAAATCAAAAAATTTTATTAAATAATATATACATATGTACATATATAAAAAAAATATATATATATATATAAACAAATTACTTTTTAAAAAATATGTAATTAAAACTTAAAATAGAAAATATTATAAAATAGAATATATAAGCATATTCAATATGATTCATATTTAATATGTTAATAAAGTATAAGTATTCAAAATATTTTATTTTATTATTGAAGTTATTAGAAAATTAGTAACGGGATATTCATTATTATATATTCAATTAAGTACTAGTTAGTCTTTTATCATAATATTATGAAGTGAATTAAATAAAAAAAAAAATGAATATAAAATATAATAAAATTATATGATTCAATTGAAAATATGAGAATAAGAAATGTTATTGTAATATTCTTTATTTTTTATGTTAATTTAAATGGATTTTAGTCTAGAACTAACCTTGTTTGGGACAACGTGGCCAAAAATAGTACGTCACAGGTATTTGAAGAAGTGCCGAAAATGATAGTAGAAAGTAAAAAAACATTCCACCACTTTCGTCGTATTGAAATTTTTGACCGCTCATAGCTCATTAAGTAATAATCTTTAAGTATATTGTTTAAGTACATTCATTACTAAACTTTTCTTTGAATTCACGGTATCATTCAATATACAGTTACAGAGTTGTCACCGTCAAGATTGCCAACTCAGCACAGAATTATTAGTTTAAGTCTGATGTGCAATTGGCGTTTATATTTGACCGATTATGTTTATATTCACGCAATAAAAAATATAAAGAAATACATTAAAAGTCACACATTAAGAAATGATACGTTCTTCACACTGTAGGGTTACAGATTATTTTACTGCTTCTAAATGAACTTAGAATATGCCACTGCATGATAATGCTATAATTTGTGATTTTATTATACTTTGACCATGAACAACGTCACTAATGCCAACGTCATATGAATGTTAACAGTAAACAAATCTTGAATCGATATTGAAATCGATAAACATATCGATTTTATAAATATAAATCTATAAGAAAAGATCATTATTTTTTAAATATATTATTTTTTTATAAATTTAACATATTCTAACTTAAAAATAAAGGAAAAGTACTTGCTGTATTAATGAATTTATAAAGGAATTGTTTGGAAATTATTCTAAATAACTAGCACTTAATTTATAAAATATTTATCTATATATTAAAAATGAAAAGTTACTACATAAGTAAATACGTAAGTAATCAAAAATAATATTGAATAAGAGAAAATTAAATATATTATTTTCAAAAATTGAATTAAAAGTATTTTATTTCATTTAACAAAACTTACTTTATTTTAAAGTAATTTTGATTTATTTCTATTATATTTAGATTTGATTTATATAGATATCTGTTCTTTATTTGTTATTTATTTATTGTTTATTATTTATTAATATTTATTCATATTGATTCATATTAATTATTAATTGATATAATTCAAAATTAAA
Organism: Apis cerana; assembly: GCF_029169275.1. Taxonomy (NCBI): domain Eukaryota; kingdom Metazoa; phylum Arthropoda; class Insecta; order Hymenoptera; family Apidae; genus Apis; species Apis cerana. The sequence continues at coordinate 2,465,806 of NC_083853.1, forward strand.
ATTACATTAAATAATTACAAAATTACCGAGATTACTTACTATGCTTTAATTTGAAGAATAGTAAGTAATGAATATATTTAACTGTATTCATGATATTCTAATCAATGGTTCTTTCTGGATTGGTTTATTTACAAATACTGCCAATGTATGATTTCGTTTGACAATAAGATCATATTCAATATTTAAGATACATATTCATTATGTATAATAAACGCACGAAAAAATTGTGATATCTAACTTTGATAATTCATATTTTAAATTTCTAAGGTAAGTCACATATTTTTGATTTGATTAAGGTTAAATACATTTCAAAATGAAAATAATTTAAACAATTGTGTATATATATAAAAATAAATTTCATAATCAAAAATTTATATAAAAATATAATTTTTATTATAATATTTTTTATTATTTAATAATTTTATTAATATTGTTATTGTATTTAATTAAAATTATTTTTTTGCATTAATGTAATTATTTATACAATTATATATAGTAATTAGAAATTATATAATATTTTTATATTTTTAATGTTTTAAAAAATATGACTATGTTATAAATTTGTTAATGTTTTCTATTATTTTAAAACATAATAAGTCAATAATTTTATATTTTATAATATAATTAACTTGTTAATTACGTTATTAAATTATTAAACTATTAATTAACTTTTAAACTATTAATATAATTTTTTAATAAATTATTGGCACAATAATATATATAAATTTTTTTTTAGATAGGATTAGTACTTTGTATTAAAAATAAATAATGTCTGAGAAAAATATAATTGAATGGACACAAAAAGATGTGACAAAGTGGCTTAGTGAAAGCGGACATGAAAAATTTGTTGATTTATTTTTTGATCAGGAAATTGATGGAAAAGTGCTTTTGACTTTAAAAGAAGATGATTTAAAATTAATATCCATGAACATAAAAAAAATTGGTGATATAAAGAGATTATATATTAGTATAAAACAATTACAAAGAGCTAATATGGCAGTATTGTTTGAATTAGGATATGTTGATATATTTCCTTCATCAAATTTTTTTAGTCATCATAAACATGAAGTAAGAAAGAAAATTTTAAATACTTAATTAAATATCTTTAAATACATATTTTTTTTAAATAAAAAAAAGTGATAAATAAAATATTTCAAAGTCACATTATTTAGTACAAATACATATTTTTAACAGATGCCTAGTAGTGGTATAAATAATGAAGGTTCTATTGAACATGAATTTTATTCTGCATCTATGTCAGAAGATGGTCATGCATCACATTTACCTCCTGAAATTTGGAAAGCTTTCATTAGTTTGGCATATTTATTTATTGTTACATGGATTACTGCCTTTGTAATGGTTATTGTTCATGATAGAGTGCCTGATATGAAAAAATATCCTCCGTTACCTGATATATTTTTAGATAATGTTCCACATATTCCTTGGGCATTTGATATGTGTGAAGTTACTGGAACTATACTTTTTGCAATATGGCTTATTGTTTTAATTTTTCACAAATACAGGTAAATTTAGAAATATTCATTAATTTTAAAAACATTCAACAAATTTTTATTTACAGATTTATTTTATTACGAAGATTTTTTGCTTTATCTGGTACAGTCTTCCTGTTAAGATGCGTTACAATGCTCATTACTTCCTTATCAGTACCAGGTGCACATTTACAATGTCAACCACGGAAGGTTCCTGAAGATTGGACAAAGTATAATTTCTTATTATTTAAAAAATAATTGAAATTAAAAAAAATTATATTTATATTTTCTTTGTAGTTCTGCATATGTAGAATTATATAATAAGATTGCTATGGCATATGTTATATGGCGTGGTGCTGGTATGTCAATTCAAGGTGTTAGAACATGTGGCGATTATATGTTTAGTGGACATACTGTTGCATTAACTATGTTAAATTTTTTTATTACAGAATGTAAGTATTATAATATATACTTAAATATATTCTATTTATTATTATACTATTTTATTTACAGATACACCAAGACAATTGTATTTCTTACATACTTTTACATGGATGCTCAATATGTTTGGTATATTTTTTATCTTAGCAGCACATGAACATTATTCTATTGATGTTTTTGTAGCTTTCTACATTACTTCTCGATTGTTTCTTTATTATCATACTCTAGCAAATAATCAGGCATTAATGCAACGCGATTCAAATAGAACTAGAATTTGGTTTCCATTATTTAGTTTTTTTGAGTCTTCTGTTGATGGTATTGTTCCAAATGAATATGAATCTCCATCTTTAATTATTTGTAATCTCGTATGTACAGGAAAAGACATATGGCATTTAGTACGATCTTCAATTTGCTTCCGTAAATCGTGGCGTAATGTAAATCATGGCAGTGTAAAAAATAGCACAAAAAAGGAACACTAGCCAATTTAATAAGATATTTTAGTTTTATATTTATTTGATAATAGATTTTTGAAAATATTAATTTTGACAATTCTCTTTATATTATTTAATGAAATTAATTATAGTTAATGTTCGATATGTTTGATTTGTTTAAGTGTTTCCAATTATAATAATTTATTTGAATTAATATTTTCCAAAAAAATCTAGTAAAATGTTATATTTTTTGTATAATTCATATTGAGTTTTTTTTCATTATCTTTTCTTAAATTTGACTTTAAATATATTATTATTTTTTTCTTTTTACTATTACTTAAAAGATTTCATTTTCTTTTTAATAAATAAATATATTATGAAAATTAAATATTTGAGTGAATTTTATAAATAACAAAAATTTAAAATTAAGTGAATGTGATTATTAATTGTTTTTATTACTATTTATATATTTTTTTAATATAAATCAAATTCATGATTATATTTAAGATACTTCATTATAAATTTAAATTTCAAATATGAAAGTCGTAATAATGAATTTTAAATAAATTACAAATAACAGTACTAAAAATTGATTTGATACAAAAATCTGTGTATTTGTTTAATCTATAACTTTTGATATGTGTCTATAGAGAAATAAAAAATGAAACAGTACAATACTACATAGAAACATAAGTATTGTATAGACATATGAATAGTTTTTGCACCTTTGATTCATATATTTTTTATTAAATATAAGTATAAGTGAAGAAATTTTATTCAAAGTAATAAAGAACAAATATGCACGACCAAAAAACAATAAAAAACAAAAAATCATATGGCCATGATCAGACTATTTGTTAAGTCTTTGTAGTATGTAAATGTAAGTACATGTGTAATATTATACATGTGATTGAAGTACATCAATTATAATATTATTCTTTATGCAGTAAATTAAAATTGAGTACATATTAAACTTTTTGTGAAATTTTATCAATAAGAAATTATATATAAAATGATCCACAATATTTATATTTGTTAAAAATAGAGTGTATTATTATTTAAATTTTCAAAAGAAGTTTTTAATGTTATAATATCAAAGAATAATTAGCACAAAAATAAGAAAAAAATTATATATATTGATATTTGTAAATATTTGTATAATCATTGTTATATTCTATGACCATTTTATATTATGTTATATGAAATTTTTTCGATATTGTTTTGTTATAAATACTTTTTATATACATTTCTTTTTTAATAAATAAGTGCACATTCGATAAATGTAATATTATATAATATGATTACAATATAATTACAAATATCTAATTAAAACAAAGATTTGTAAATATAATATTTAAATTATTTTTAAAATTAATATCTATTTAAAAGGTGCTAATATTATCATAAATAAAAATATTATAACAATATTCTTCATAATACATTCTTTCTATAATATTCATTCTCCATATGAAACGTACATAAATGTACATTTTTCTGTTGATAAATATTTTCTTTTCTTTCCTTTTTTTTTTTCGCACGAAATATATCGTCATATAATATTTTATATATAACAAATAATATTATATTGTATAAGCTCATATAGTTTTGTCAGAAATAGATATGTCTACGTAAGTACTGTTCCTATAATTAAATCACCAGTTTAGACCGTCGTCATTTCAGAGTTGTAATGCCGAGGTTTAGTGATATTGCTAGTTTCATTGTTTCATATATATATTTTTTATTTTCGTTTAAAAATTGAAAAATTAATAAAATATTTAACGCATATCAATATGTGCTACACTTCTCTTAATTTTATTTTTATTATTTCTATATTATTAATTTATTATACCTATTGACATAATAATAAATTTCTTTGGAATTTTAAAGAAATTTCGATCTAGAAATAGGTAAGTTTTTAATACATTTTGTCAAACAGTATAATATATATACACAATCATTAAAAAATATACAAATATTCGTATTTAGTAAATTTATTATTACATATATATTGTTATTTATAACGAAATAATAAATTTTAAAAATTAAAATAAAAATGTGATAATAATTTAGTTTTAACTACTGTCTACAAGTTTCAAAAATTGCAAAATTCTTTATAATTAAAAAATACTTTCTTTCAAATAGTTTAATTTTTAAATTATAAGAAAATATAATGTAAAATATACGATTAAAAAGATTTTTTTTTCAATAGAAAGACTACAATAATTAACTTAGATAGTTAGATAGTAATATCTAAAATTAGTAGATAACAATAAATTGTATATTTAATTTATAAGTAATTTAAAATATACAATTATTAAGTTTTTTTTAATAAGAAATTTTAATTTTAAAATTGATACAAAAATAATAATTGTGAATATTTATTATTTTGGTAAAAAAATAATAAAATATATAAGATGTTCGATTGAAATATATACAAAATTTAAAACATAATTTAAATTAAAATGACAGACAAAAAAAAATATCAGTTAAATTTTATTTATTAACTTATAAGCAATTTATATAAAACGTTTTGCTTTATATAAAACGAGACGAAAAGCCATCTTTTTTGTGTTTATTTTAATGTCATTCATCATAATGTCATTACGATCATTTTTTATATTTTCTACTTATTCTGAACTTATTCTATGTATATTTTTTATTAATTTTTTTATTATTAATTATTATTAATTTTTTATTAATAAATTTTTTTTCATTAATTTTATAATATTAATATTATTATTTCAAATCAATCACTCTAAATATTAAAATTATTAAAACAAACCTATTTTTAATATATATATATATATAAAATAAATATATAAAAATATATATATTAGCAAAAATATTTTAGGAAATAGTTATTTTTCATTAAAATTATTAATATATCAATATATGTTATTATATTCTTTTAATTTTTGTAATAATTGTGTAAATTAAACAAATTCTTTTACATATTTTAATATTATTAAATATTTTTAATTATAAAGCGAATACAATAATTCTTAAATTTTTGAACGTGTAATAATTTTTGAAATTTTTGGAAGTGTAATAATGTAGTAAAATAAAATAATTTGCTTTATTTTGTTTCGAAATTTGTTCTTAAATATCAATTTTTTTTATTTCTTTAAAAGTAATATCAGAAACAGAGAAAAGAAATTTAATTTTAAAGCTATAATCAAAATATTTATGTAAATGAAAAAACATGGAATCACAAATGAAAGCTATCTGTCCAATTTGTAATCAACGTGCAACGTTAAAATGTAACGGTTGCAAGCAACAATTATATTGTAAAAAAGAGCATCAACGAGTGGATTGGCCTCGACACAAGTCGACTTGTCAAGCGTGGGAGATTCGTGAGAACTCCGAACTCGGACGATATTTATTGGCCTCAAGGGATTTGAATCCAGGTGATGTGATTCTGTCTGAATCACCTTTGGTTTGGGGACCATCGATACATTCGGATCAAAGACTTTGCGTTGGTTGTGGAAAACAATGCAAGAATGCCAATACAAGATGCACAAAATGTCTTTGGCCGGCCTGCGCTGTAGATTGTTCTGGTCTTACAGATAAAAATAGACATGATTTGGAATGTTCTTTTCTTATAAAAGCGAAGATCATTCCAAGGTTTGTAACATTGTATATGAAACACAAAAGATGGATATAATTGAAAAATAATATCCTTCTTCCCTATATTTTTCGAAATGAAAATTGAAATTTTTTTTTAATATTTTTTTATTATGATATTATATATTTAAAAATATTATATAAAAATATATTAATTTGATATATTAGCCAATCAGTGGAAGTTATATTTTTTAAAAATCATTTACGTAATATAAGAATCTCTTTATTATTTAAACTTTTAATTGATAAATTGTTTAAGCAATTATTTCAATATTTTAATGATTTAATTGATTTGTTAACTGAAATTTGAAAAATAAAAAGATTTTTGAATTATATGAATCATTTTTAATCTGATTTCATTTTTAATGATTGATTTCTAAATTTTCTATATATCAATTTACAAAAAAAAAAAAAATAATATTTATGTTTTCTTCTAATACGACTATTATATGAAATTTTTTTATACATTTTTTTATGTCTGCAATTATATGAAACATTCTTTTATGCAATGATCATGTTAAATAACCATTCTTTTTTTTTTATATAATCTAATTATTTTCTTTAATCTAATAATCTCTAATAATCTAATTATCTCTAACTATCAGTAGAGCCCAATAAATATTTATTAATGTAATTCTTTTATTCATTTTCTAATAATTACTTGTTTTTTTTGTAACACATTATTAATTACATTATAAATATAAAACACATTATAAATTGTAACACATTAGATAAAACATAATTAGACATTGTATAATTTAACTTAATTACAAACATTTAATTAATTATCATTTTAATATTTTCATTTCCATATGATTTAATTTATTTTATGTAACAAAAATTGTAATGTAATTAATTCTAAAAAAAAAAATACTACTATTCATAATATCAATATCAAATTAATATATATATTATAATATAATTTTTATCTGAAATTTCTTTTCTCTTTCATTTCGAAAATATAATTCCATTTAATTGTATGAAAGATATTGTACATATTTATTTATCTACTTTATTCAGAATTCAATTTATAATTGATATTATTTTTTATTTTTTAGATGCGATGTTCTTTTGGTAATACGTATGTTAATATTATGGCGTAAAAAATCAAAATATTGGAATTCTATACAAAAATTACAAAGCCACGAAGATTCTCGTGGTCCAGGAACGAGCATATACGAAGAAACGATGAATATATATTACCATATTCAACGTCTTTTACCAGATAATTCCTCTACCAAGGACATAGTGAGCAAAATATGCGGTTTAATAGATATAAACGCATTGGAAACATTACCACCTGAGGGTTGTGTTGCAATTTATGAAACAACGTGTCTTTTGGAACATTCTTGTCTGGCTAACACGAGACACGGTTTTACAATCGACGATAAGGGTAGACCTCGAATCACAGTGAAAGCTGTATGTCCTATACAAAAGTAAATATGTGTTTCTCTCGTATAAGTTATATAAATATAAATATAAAAATAAATATAAATATACATATAAATATAAATATAAATATAAATATAAATATAAATATATATTTGTAATTTGATATATTTTTAATATTTTTAAAAATACTCAGAATATTTCTTTAATATTCGTGAAATATGTTTGGAAGATCGATACTAGAGGTCAAAGCAAATAAAAATCGATTAAGAATAAAATTTTAAATTATAAGTAATTTAAGTTCATATTAGATGAAGGAAAACGAATTTAGCTTCGTTTAATGCAAACTTTAAGTGCTTATGTAATAAATACTCTGGTTAACATTTTTATATATCAATTTTTGTGTTTGTTTTCATTTCTAGAATCAATCTTCCAAAGATTTTTTCAAGATTGAAAGATTTCATGAATATATCATTATCTTATAATATGTATAGATATATTTTTAAGGGAAATAGGATAAAATTTTCTAGGCATAGTTCATAAATATATAAATATATAAATATTGTTGCATATGAAACGATCTTATGAAACATATTATTATTTATTTATTTGAAACTATTGATTGATTCTTTTTGCAAGTTTACTTTATTATAAAATACAGATACGTATATCTAGAAGTTATACATATTAAAATAGAAACATTCAATCTCGAATGTACTAAATATATAAAATAATATGCGATTATATTTTAAAAATATGTTTCCGTTAGTTTAAGAATAGAAAGTAAGTTCCTTCTTGAATAGAAGTTCCTTCTTTCTTAATGAACGCAGATCTTTTTTTTAAAGGAACTGGTGGAAACTAGTTTTTTTCTATAGTAAAATGTATTTCATAAATTATTATAATTTATTAATATGAATTGTATACAGAGTGTTCTATTTTAATCTTTCAGAAAGTATCTCTAAGTATTTGAAAGATATGAAAAAATATTTGAGACAAAAGTTATAATTTATTTGACATATTAATTTTAAAAATTCATAACTCAATAATGATTTATGTTTAAAATTTAGATAGTTTTTTTATAAAATATTTTGATATATCTTTTTCTGTCGTAATATGTTTTTTCATATTCAAACATTTTTCATATTTTTTCAAATATTCGATATTTTTCAAAATTTATTTATCTTAATATAATATAAAAAAAAATATTTTTATATTTAATTAAATTTATTAAATTTAAATATTTGTATATATATTGTATATATATATAAAATTTAAATATTCTATATATATATATATATATATATAGAATTATAATATAATAGAATTATATTACACATTCTCTTGAAATTCGATCACATATTTTCTTTATACTATTCAATTTTTATTTATGTTTAAAAATATTTATATATACAGAGGGGACCATTTAAGTACAATGTATACACATGCACTTTGGGCAACAAGGGCACGAAGATCTCATCTTTTAGAAACAAAATATTTTTCTTGTCACTGTAAACGATGTGCCGATCCAACAGAATTGGGCACGCATCTTGGAACGTTAAAGTGCCCCCAAGACAATGGTTTTATTTTACCTAAAAATCCATTGAACTTTGATTCAGAATGGGGATGCGATTCGTGTTCTGGAACGCTTACCGCATCGGAAGTGATGCAATTCATTGGAAAATTGGAGGAGGATGTCGATGACGTTATGTGTTTAGCGCGAAAAGATAAATTGGTTAATCTTCTATCACGGTAAAAAGATTTTTATTTTATTTAAATCAAATGACGAAAATAATGTCATTCTTAATATATATGATATTTTTTAAAAATATAATAATAAATTAATAGTTAAATTATTAATTTAAAAATTATTATTTTGTTTTTTGTTTTATTTTTAATATTTACAATGATTAATATATAAATTGTTTTTTGTTTTCTGTTTTATTTTCAAATATTCTTAATAATTGATTTAAATTATAGAAAAGAGTCGAGCAATCGTTTTAATTTAAGTTTTTTTTTATTATATTTTGAATTAAAAATAAAAATTTAATAATAAATAGAATTTAAAAAAAAGAGAGAAGTTATAATTTGTAAATCATAATATATTATATACAAAAAAAAAATTAAAGATTTAATTTTTTGATTTAAATATTTTTTTTTAAAGTATTTTTTTATATATTGAACAGACTAGAAGTATCATACAAAATAGAACAAAATAATTTAATTTAAAACAACTTTAAAATATTTTGATTATAATTTTTTTAGAATGCAAATATATTTAAAAATATTGCTATTCAGAATTATTTTTCATTAAAACTTGATGAAAATGAAAGTTATTATTGAATAGTTATTCTCAACAAAGTGTTTATTTACAAAAAAATATATTGAACAACAGAACTCTCGAGAGTTTCAAATATTCTTGTAACATCTTAACCAGCATCTGTATGCAGTTAAAAACAGATCGAAAAAATGGTATAAACAATATAGCTTGATATAGCTTCAAAATGCGTACATATTTTATACAGAATTATTATTTCATTTTTTATTTCAAATAATGCATTATACATTTGGTAGAGAAAAATGAAAACTAATTTTAATTGGTATTTTCTCCCTTACTTTATCTTCTATTTTTATTTATTTTAAATATTTTCAATATATATTATCTAATTGAATAAAAATGCCTTTTTAAATAAACAGATTTTGTAAAAAAAACAGTTTATTTTGATTTTAAATAAGTTTTAAAGATCAAGACAGTAATTCAATAATAATTATATAATTTTAGGCTTACTACATTATTACATCCTGGACATCAACTGTGCATTACTGTCAGTCATTCATTGATTCAACTAATGCCCGCGGACAATCCTAAAAAACTTGAATTATGTAAACGTATTATAGAAACCACCGAAACATTGGATCCTTATGGTACGAGATTGGCATTATACACTGCAGTCACGTTAAGAGAATTGTCTACTTGTCCCGGAGAAGATAGAAAACATCTTTTGTCAAAAGCACTATCGTTATTGCAATATGAACCGCAGTATTCGGCCGGTGAAAAGCTACGAATATTAATAGAATCGGAATTATAACAATTCTATTATATTTAATTTTTAATAAAATGGAATAATAATACAAAATTTTGAATTATAAAAATTATTTTTATTATACTATCTTATCGCTATGATATAAATGTAACATGACACAGAATTAAACCTTTTCGAGAATTTTGAACTTTTTCTTTTGACTTTGAATAAATGCGATATTAGAATAGATATAATAGATATAATAAAATACAATACTTAATTCAAATTTTCAGCATTTAACTAAAGTGAAAACTAAAATTTTTATCTTTTTTTTATAATAATTTTTTAAAAATAAATGAGACCTGATTATAAATATCTAAAAGATAAATAAAATTCTGATTTTGTTTTAGAAATAAAAGATTATGTAAAATTTAAAATATTTTAAGATTTTTTAAATTTTTTATTTTAAAAAATGAAGAATAGCTAAATAAAATATTTTAATTTAAAAAAACAGAATGAATTAAAGATCTTGCAGCAAAAGAAATGCAGATTTATTTTTGACAGTTTTTCAGTTATTATTCTGTGTAATATATAAAAAAAAATGTTCTGCAAGTAAAAAAATATTTCATTTCTGATTTTGGAATTATTATTAAATATTGCAATTTATGCAAATTTGCGTTTTAAATTTGAAAAATTTGCCTAAAACTAAAGTAAATAATCAATTCAATTATTTATAATACAATAATGCTATGTTATATAAAAAAATATATTTTTTTTATTAATTTAATTTTTTATTATTTAATTATTATTTTCTTTTTAATGTTAAATCAAAGCAATAATTTCGTAAGAAATTTTTTCAATTTTTTTAAAATATAATTGGTGAAAATAAATTCTAGTATTACTCTTGCTATAGAATCCTCGAATTAAAAAAAAAGTAAATTAAGTTTAATTTTCAAAATCAAATCTTATAATCTAATAGATAATTTTATATTAAACAATAAATTATAACAATTCTTCTTAATTTTTGTAAAAATTATTTTAGGATATATTAGGATATATTATTTTTAAATGGTTTTGAAAAGGTGAAATGATATTTTGTTGATAATACAAAATAAACAAATATTATAAATTCATAATATTAACGATATAAAAGTAAATCGCAGCTAATTACACAGTACATATATCATTAGCACCGTGCTATATAATTCTATGGTTCGTTTTTGTATGTCACATTTGGTTAGGGTAACGTTTTATTTACAATGTGAATGTAAATTGTATCTACATCAAACAGTATTATTGTTGAATATGCTTGTTGCAAAAATAAAAGTAAAACAGTTTCTTAAATTAAAAAAAAATATATAAATTTCAAATAAATGTTATTATTGAGTTATAGCTTGTAAATCTAGACTAGATTTAGCCTCGAAATGGAGTAACGATTTTTCCATAATAAAAAAAAAATATTTTTTTATATAAAACGGATATTAAACATATTAATTCGCTTATAGTATAGATATCGATAAATATTATTTTCGAATATAAATATTATTCGGAATAATTTTAAAATGAACTATAAACAGATGAATTTAATTTTTAATGACTATAAAAACGATGAAATGAAAGTATTTTAATAATTTATAGAATTTGAAAGTGCATCAATCGATATTCATATCTAAGTCTTGGTTATTTAAATAAATTTGTTAATAAACTTTCGAATTAAGAGAACTATCAAAAATAGAAATATTTTTATTATTATATACATAATATTTCCTTAGGATAATTCTCTTCATTAGGTAACATTAGGAATTTTTTTATCTATTTGCGATCGATGTTAATCAACTGAAATATACTTAGTGAAGTGAAAAAGTATGTTTTAAATAAAATGCATTTAAACAGAAATCTCATTAATTGAAATCTTATGCGAGTAATAGTTAGCGAGATTCTTTAAATTCCCTTTAGAAGAGGAATAAAACGTTTTACAAATAGATATTTCGAAATAATTTCTATCTTGTAAAATTTTTTTTTAAGTTTGAATTGTTAACAAAATTTTTTTTTTCATTCATTATTCATAACGAAAAATATTTAATAAAATTATTTAATTTTCATCTTAATACACAAGATTTTAGAAATACCTGAAATATTTAAAATTATTTATATTAAAAAATTTTATAAAAATCCATAAAAAACCCTAAACATTTTGGATTTTTTCATAGATTTGAAAAATTGTGGGATTCTAAAGATCGTAAGATTTGAATTGATATTAAATCAAAATTTTTTTTTAGTTACATTTTGTTCTAATGCACGAAAGAGTTACCCATTTATCAAAAGACAAACATTAATAAATAAGTAATTCTTTGATTTTTTTTAATGCATTCAACCATAAACGAGAAAGGAAAAATATTAAATATTAAAAATGACAAATATAAAAGATCTAAATATAATGTAACGATTTAAACGATCGTTTTTCAAAAATCATCATTGATTATTCCTATTTCCTTGGATGAGAATCAAAGTTATCAAGGTAGACAGGAACGTCGAGTGCGTACAGTTAACAAAGGATAAGACAAAGATTGTCCTTTTAATTGAGCTGTGATTTGTAAAAGATAAGCTTTTCCTGGTTGCAACCTCTTAAGAGTGAATGGAAGCGCTCGATCTTTCGGCGGATTTTCTTTCTCTTCGCAGATCTCGAAAGTATATTCGGAACGTCGTCGACGATGAAGGCCACATTGGTCTGGAATAGTTGTCATGCTGGCCAAAGACGAGCCGCTCTTTAATTCCCGCACTAGGATGCAATACTTGGCAGAACCTGCTGATTCTACTCCTACTGTCACCTCGTGGCAAGTTTTTAGGGATCCGTATTCACGTGGTACGCTTCTCGTGGGAATCTAAACAAGGAGAATAATATCTTATAATTCTGAAGTTTAAATATTTGTTCTTAATAGTTAATATTTTCAAAACAGGTTTAATTTTAAGTATCTTTGATATATATATACATTTATTTATTATATAATTAAATAATAAGTATTTCATTAGAAATTAATAAAATTATGTCAGAAATCAAATTTTTATTAACGAAATATTTTTATTTCTTCTTAAAAAATATTAAAAAGTATTATTATGTGCAATTTTAAATGAAAGAAAATTTCTTTTTATACATATTTCACATAGAAGAAAATAAAAATTAGATGAAGAATATAAAAAGAATTACATAAATATTACAGTATAATGTACAATATTGATATAATTGCTGTTCTTAAAATAATTATATTAATTTTCATTGAAATACAATCATCTGTTACTAAATTTTACATACATATTTTTATTAAAATTAAACATAGAGCGTACTTAGAGAATAATTTTATGCTTTTAATAGATTTTATTCAGTACATATCAATTTATATGAACATACCTGTGGATATATGACAGACGATTCTTGGGTAGCTAGTACTTTAATGGCAGATACTCGTACTAATTCTTGTGGTGTAGCGGATATCCGTAATGTGTATCCTTTCCCTGAAGTTAAAGGTGGTACCCTTAATGATGCATATCCTATTACCTCCTTTTCCTACAAATGTAAATCTTCTATAACATTGACATTTAATATCAACGACTTTTCGTATGATAATATCGTACTTAATAAAAAGAAATGAAATATTTCTCAAAAATAAAAAAAGATATAGATAAAAATAATAAAAAAAGATATAGATAAAGATAAAAAAGATATTTATTATAAATTATTCTAATAATTCTAAAAAATTAATTTGCAAACTTTAGTTTCTAATTTCTAATTTTTATTATTATATTTAGAGAATTTTCAAAATAAAATTTTTCTTTAATTATAAATTCAAAAATTATATAATTTTGATATTTCCAAAAAAATTATTATTTCTACATGCTTTTAGAATTTTTTTATTTTAAAGTTATAAAAATATAAAATATAAGAATATACTAAGAATTAATGGATTTGATTACAAATAAATAAGATCTTAAATATCTAATATTTTGCTTAACAAAATTGTGATTACTATTCGAAAATTTAATACAAATTTAAACGAATAGTTAATATTATAATATTAAAATAAAAATAAAATAAAAATTGGTTTTTTATTTTTTTTAACTTGTAAATATATATTAATTATAATTGGAACATGGTTTATTACCCTTAAAATTCCTGGAGCGCTTAATTTTGCTCTAACGATGCCGCCACCGCAAGGAAGAATATAAAAAGTACTCGAAATATTTGCTGGAGGACGATAAAAGAAATTGACAAATCCATCAGTTTTACGCAAATTGGCTGTGCTATAATGCCCAGTGCGCAATCTTAACTCTGATGTTTTCCGAAATTTTATGGTATCAGTTCCTATACGATTCGATACATTATTTCGTGTATTTACCTTTAACACAAAATAAAAATAATGATTAATGATAATCATTTTATGAATTTCTTTTAAATATAAACTATAGAATGCGATGATCGAGTGAAAAGTGAATATAAATATAAATATACATACAAATACAAATTTATCTAATTTAGAATTTATTTAGAGTTATCATTGATTCGAGTTAAAAATAAACCAACCATCGAATCTTAGAAGTAAATTAAATTATTTTTAAAATATAGGATTGAAATGATCAAATTATTTCAAAAAATATAGCCATAATAAGTTCAAAGATTAATATTATAATTGATCTAAAATCTTAGTAATCTTAATTATTCAGTATTAAAATATTATTAATAATTTTGTTTTTATTTATCATAAAGTGCAACAGTAATTTAATGAAATATAATATATTATTTAATAAAAATTTTAAATAGGATATAATAGTTTTTTTATTATTATATTACAAAGTCAAAATATTACTTTCAATCTTGCTTTATCCTAATAAATAAAAAAAGAAATATAATGATTTAAAAAAGTAATATAAGTAAAAATTTTTGAAGAAATTTTATATTTCATCTATTTATAATGAAAAGAAACAATTTATTAAATTGATGAAGAAAATGTTAAGTGAAGAAAATGTTGAGTTTTACAGTTACTACGATATACATATTATATATGTATATAGCTTTATATAGTTTTAACATTATTTAAAATTATTTATTATTATTTGTAAAATATAAGATTGTTATGTAGTCTACTTATTACATGAATAATAAATTTCGTTTACTTATTACATGAATAATTTTTATTAAATTGTAATAACTTATCAAATTAAAATGCATGATATATTGACACATAATATTTATTATAACAGAAAATATTTTCTATAAGAATATTTTTATTTATATTTTGTTTAAACTCATATAGAATGTTAATACATATATTCGAATATCTTTGGAGGTATTCGATTCAAAAAGATAAAGCAAATATTTATAGAAATATAAAAATATTGATTAAGATTTATTTTATTAAATTTTATAATTTGCTTATAAATGCTTATGCAATCGAATTTTGTATTAAACAAAGCGAGACAGAAACAGAATCAGATAGTTTTATCTCTATCACACATTTGTTTTCGTCTCATTTCATCTAACACAAATTTAAATTGCAATTCAATAAATAAGCTTTAATTAATATTTTTTTATATTAATTTTTGTTTATTTTAGTCTTTAGAATCTAGAATTTTTCAAAAAAAAAATCTCTCATAAATATATATTAACATTCTGTATAATAATCATTAAAAATAAAAATATTTTATCTTAACTGTTACAACTATTTAATCTATATTGATTTTTAAATTCAGATGAGAATGGAATATTTTATTCTTTAAAAGAAAATATTATCCTTCTTTATGAAATGAAGTTATAAATATCATAAACAGTATTTTCACATTTCAAATTATTTGTCTTATTAAAAATCCATATAATTTTTCCAGCTCAATACTTCCTTTTAAAAATTTCAAAATCACATACTGCAATTATTATAAGGCAATTATTATAAAATTTACTTCTCCCTAGTTGTAATTACTAACCACGTATAATGTAAAATTGTACGTAGTGTTGTACTTCATCCTGTGAAGCGTCAATTTTGTTTGACGCACGCAATGAAGCCCTTCCGGAATGCCACGGTGTTGCTGTTCCTTGGAAGCAGAGCTTCCTTTCATCGGATGTGGGTGAACACGAAGAACATTTTGCGCCGCACAAAGGGTCAAGGGATGAGGCTGAGATCCTGATGTTACAGCTAGACAATAATGAGAGAGGTGGGGATCTATGTTGCTGTAAAAACAAATCTTTTTCAAATTTGTCCTCTATATCTGGAACTAATTTTATATTGAATATTATTAAATAATTAATTTTATTAATAATTTTCAATATTTTATTTTAATAAAATAATTTATTATTTAAACAAACTTAAAAATGAAATATTTAAAGTTATAAAAATTTAAGATTGTAAAGTATAAAATATTTAATTTGGAAAATTAATTTATGGTAAATTATTCTGTTTGTATTTCTAAAAATTAAAATATTTATATTTGAAAGTAGTGTAATAGTTCTTTATTTAAAGATTGTGATTACAAAATAATTATAAAAAAGGTTCTTTAAGAGATTATTTTAAGAGATTATAGACAAATTTTAGTATTTTTTATTTTATATAATCTCACCACCATATTCCTCTTACCAGTTCAACTCAATAAAAGATAATATCTTTTATAGTCATTCAACATACAATAAAAAATACATTCATTTTTAAAATTTTTCTCGACTTATATATATAAAAAAAGAAGAGATTATTAATTATTTATATAAAAGTAATATATATTACTTTGTATATAAATTTGTATATATATATATATATATTTACACTTATATAACACATTCATATAACATTTTAAATATATATGTTAAAAAGAAAAAAAAAATTATTAACAATACCTTTTATTCCAAGATATTGTAAGCCGACGTTTGCTTCTTCGTTGCTGAAATCTTAACGAACGACGACGATTTTCTTTTTCATTCATGTACAGTTGGAGGGTGTGATTCAAATTGCTTGACGTGGCGTACAAAAGCACTGTGCTTGGTAATAATTTTTCCAAATTGGCACCAGGAGGATGCACGGATTTAATTTCGAACCAATAGAGGCCAGCGCGTGTCTTCGATATCGTGAAATTCTGATCCTCCTCACCTTCATACGAGAAAAGGGGGGAACCTGGCTTCAAACTTTTCACAGGCCATCGTGTTTGAGCTGTTGCATTGATTATACTTTGTCACATGTATTATTTTAATTATATTTAAAAATATTTAAAAATTTGTAATTTCAAATTATGTCAATTTGTTAAATATTGTATCAATCGATTAATATTTTTAAATAGAACGTATGTGATAAGTTTTAGTTTAAATTTTTTTTTATAATTAAAGAATAATTATTTCTGCAATAATTTTGAATGTTCATCAATTCTAAAAGATTTTTTCTGCTATTTATTTTGGTAAATTTTCAAAAATAAAAATAAAATTTTAATAATATATTATGAATAAAAAAAAAGAGAATTAAAAAATTTAGATTTTTATATGTAATGTTATATAATAATTATATATATATATATATATATATATACACATATATACAATTATATATATATATATATATAAAAAGTTGTAAAAGCAATAAAATTTTATTTATGTTCTGCTATAATAATGTAATATGTAAAAAATAATTTATTAATGTAATTAAAAGATTAATAAACTTAAAGAAGCATTTTCATATTTTATTACAAAATTTATTTAAATTTGAAAACTGTAATAATATCAGAAACATTTTTTTCAATTTGAAAATTTTAACAAGCTAATATTAAGGAATATTAAAATATAATATAAATAATATAAATAATATTAAGGAATATTAAATACATTATAGAAGATGAATGTAATAAAAATGTTCAGTGATTAAATTATGTTTATATTATGAATTATATATACACTACAATATAATCTATACTTTATACTGCAAATTAATAAACATAATCATCATAAAAAAAATAGTTAATAATTTAAAATAAATATAATTCAAATAAAATAAATTCAATTAAAATAAAAATTTGCACTTTTTTTAAGCAATTTTTAAAATTTTAAATTTTCTTACTCTTTTCTTATCAATTAATCTATTTGATAAATAGATAATTAAATAAATTACACGCTTTATTCTCTTAAAAGAATAATAGAATTTATTCGACTTTAAATTTTTTTATTAATTGTAATATTTAATATATTTTAATTTCTACATACATTTTGCTCCATCTGTTTCTTCAGCGTTCTCTGGTGGTTCAACGTAACTGACGGTCCATGATATCGGTCCACTACAAGGACTAACGAGTAACGTGAGAGGTGGTCCTTCACGTGGACTCAGATAATAAAATCTGCAATAATTTTATCTGCATCCAGTATGATATTAATGTTCGATACGTATTAAACGTAACCAGACACGAAATAATATTTTAATCAAATGATATGCAAAATTGATATGCAAAAAATGTTTTATAGAATAAAACAAATCTTGTTTTAATTACATTCATTAATTTTCTTTTTTTCAAGCAATTAATATGATATGCAGATATTTTGTATATTCTTATAAAAAAAGATATTTCTTGATTATTTATATATTCATTACTCACTAAAAATAGAGAAAACGATTATAATAAGATATATATTATATATATCTTATTATAATATAATATAATATATATATAATAAGATGTTTATAAACATATTAAAATATAAAATATTAAAATTCATATATGTAAATTTTGTATATAATAGATAAAAGATTGCTTTTTAAAAGAAAATGTGAATTAATAATCATATAAATTAGATTAATATGAATTAATACAATTTCTTTATTTATTTAAAAATTAATAATAAAAAATCTCCGTGTAATTTTTTTAAAATAAATAAGTAATTTTAATTAAAATAAATAAAAAGTGAAAGATTTATTAAATTATATTCTTCATTTATCGATCAAGATTTAAGAACGATCATTCGAAATCCATAAATCGAAAACAATTAATAAATAAATTATCTCGTTTTATTAAATTTTGTACTAAAAAAGATAGGTAAATAATTATTAATAGACTATAATACAACAATAGCATATTAAATATCAACTTAATTCTTAATAGTATATTAATTATAATAGTATATAATACTAATATATAATAATATTTAATATATTGAACATAGAATGTATTTCAAACATACTTTCTATCATTTATTATTAAGAAAGATATGATTAATTGTATAATTACATTATTTTATGAATGACGAACTGAAAAACATTAAAGTCGTATTATAAAATCAGATACAATTACATAAATTGCACGGCTTTATTTACAGATATTAAAAGACTAGATATTAAAAGACTATTGAAAAATAATACTTAAATATAAATTTCTATCAAAATGATCAAAAATATTTTTTCTCCACATTTTTTTTCAGAAAGGCAATAAGTTATTATTAGGCAATATATTATTAAGTTGTTCGATAAGTTTTGCAAATTCTTTACTTTGAAATATTTATTATATTATTATAATAATGTTATTATAATTTATTATTTTAATCGAAATAATGCCTAAACTAATTTGAATAATCAATTCTCATTACGTATTTCAAGAAAAAAATAAAGTTTCATTTTGAGATAAAATAGTTGTAAAGAGGTAAAATAATTCGATTCTTTTCATTTCATTTCATCATGATTTTATAAGTGCTATTCTTTTATATAACATTGCATTAAACGAAAAGATAAAGTGTCAAATATCTGGACAAGTTGAAAATCAACTTTCTATTTTAATTTATTTGGTTTTGATGTAGTTTTAACAGTATGCAACCGATCATTATCGAATCGTAAAGTGATCGTTTCTCACCATCTGCAATGTTATAAGAAATATTTTTTCTAATTCTTTATCGATTTATTCTTGTGCCAATGAATTTGTCAATCTATATGTTTTATGACGATTTTTTTAAGAAAAATTAATACAAAATATATATAATTTATTCTAATGAATAAATTTATGTTAGAGAAAAGAAATCAGATATTTTTCGACCTAAAAAATTTTCAAGAATTTTTTGAATTAAAAAAAAACTATTAAGGAATAATATTACAAACACTATAACTTTGAAAGGAGGAAAAATTATAAAACAATTTTTTAACGATTTAGAAATTTTAAATAAAACAATAATTATAGTTTATTTTGTTTTATAATAAATATTACACATTTAAAGTTTATTTCACTCAATCATTATAATAAGCATAATAAGCATGAGAAATATTAGATTCATTTGTTTTTTATTATCGATTAAAAAAAATTCTTTAAATAAAAATTGAATTTTTTCAAAAGTAATTATATATTTTAATTAATTTACATATAGATGAATGCATAAAGGATCTTTATTTTATAAAAATTCAATTTTGTCAATTTTAAACAGAATCACATCAAATCGAACAAATAATTATACTCGAAAAATTTTTTATTTTTAAAAAACTAAACACTAAAAAAACAATTACATTACATCATACCCCTCTAAAAATCTATTTTACTCCAATTAAATAAACTACTACTCCCTAACAATATATAAATCAAGAGAAATCTCTATCTATTCCCATTTCATATTCCCATTCCATCCCTCCTGTATTTCCTCCACTCACTTGACCGATCTACTTAATTATTCGGACAACAATATGTATAGACCCACCTACGCCCGTACTACATACACACACACACACACACACACGTAGCATATCAGAGGTATATGTAAATCCCAGTTACCCGTTTTATATTTAGTCGTAATGTTTGATCGCGCAAAAGTCCCCCTTTTAAAAGATCGTACACCGAAGTTAAGTTTACGCCTTCTTTGCTTCTCTCTCTCTCTCTCTCTCTCTCTCTCTCTCTCTCTCTCTCTCTCTTCCTCCTCTTCAGTCGATCTGTCCCTCCCCCTTCGACCGATACTCCCTCTCCCTCGTCCCTAACGCGTTTTGGACTCGTCCCGCGTTAAAGCGAGGCCCGAAGAGAGCGTCGTCGGGACGCCGCACGTGCTCTTCGTTCACTGAAGCTGGCACTGAAAACGGCTATTGTAAAATTAGCGTCTACATACAATGCCGGCGTCGCGGCGTCTGGGGTCGCGCATCCACGACCCCCGCCATCTAATTTTGGAGGCCGGTTTGTCCCACGGCAAACTCGGAATTGATTCTGTCATTCGGGCAGCGCCGCGAGGCCGTCTACCGTGTTTCGTGGAAATCCATTCCAATAGTGGAGTCTACGACGCGTGGCATCGCGACGTCTCTTCCTCGCACGCGCGCCGAACCTTAGCCTAGACCCCACTTCCGAGGGAAACGTCGAGCGCGACCTTTCGCTTTAAGCCTCTCACGCGCTTAGAGAAGAAGCGAGAGAGAGGAAAAGAGAGAGGGGAACGGGCGACGAACCCCGGCGTGAATGGAGTTCCTGAGAAAGGAGTTTGATCGTGATCGCTTTTCATCTTCATTCCTTATATATGCGCGAATCTATGCGGGATGGGGGAAATGATTTGGAAAGTAGTTTGATTACAAAGATTATTAGGAATCGTTTTATTTTTGTAGATTAGATTGGAATGTTATTCGAGAGTTGCTGGTTGGAAATATTTGAAAAATCGGAAACAAATTTTATAGGATATTATATGAAATTTTTATTTATGATATTGAATCATGTTGCAAAATGTTGAACTGTTAGCAATAGTTAGTTCGAAATACTTTTCTTTTTTTTAAGTAAGATATTTTTTTCACGAGTAATTTTGATTAATATTAATATTGAGTTAATATTAAGATATATATTTGAAATATTATATTTCCAAGAAAAGTTTATTCGCAAAATTTATTTTCTCCAAATTTGATTGTTAGATTCGAGAAGAGTTTTGATATATAATCTAAAACCAATTTTTAAATTTAGAAATTTCATATGTAGAAATTATTCCTCCTATGAAATCAAATAATAAATTTATTATACATCAAATACAATAAAAAAATATTAAAATAATATAATTATTTCAAATATGTTCTTAAAATAATAAATATTTTACTTGAATATTTGTTTGAAATATATATTTCGTATATAATGCCTATTTCGCCGTCAGCTAATGGAATTTGTATTGCTTGACTATTTCTATTGTTAAACGTCGACAGATGCGTCTATAACATTAGAACACTGGTTCCTGGCTTATTTCGAATCGTGGCCCCTTTTCATTACAACAAATAACTTCCAAATTGTGTCCTCATTTACAAAAAGCTATAATAAAAACAGTGTTAAAAATATTGAAATGGATAAATAAAAAATTCCTTTTAACTAAAATTCTTTACAAAAATAATTAATTTGAAAAAATGACAAAATAATAACGTTTTGACGATTGTGATTCACAAATAAATTGAATGTTCGAATTTTAAAATTTTAACCAAACAATAAATAATGAGTTGGAAATAATAATGAAATTAAGAAATTTCAATTTTAAAAATTTTTTGATCAGAAGAATATTATTCATTATTCCAAAATTTATTATCTCTGAATTTTTTCAAAATTTAAACATGCTTATAACATCTTAACAATGAATGAACAATTATAAGAGTTAGCAAGAGATTAAAAGATAATTTCGTGTATTATTTGCATTTTCGAATCTTCTGACAGATTCTTGTTTAGATATTGAAACAATCATTCTTCCATATGTTTAAACAATTTGTGTAATTGCACGTGATATAACGATGATTATAATATTCATTTATTATTTTTCAAACAAGATCATTTTTAGCAAAAGGATATTAAATTGAAGACATAAAAAAGATATCTAACGAATTATAAAGATTTTTCTTGTATAAATAAATTAATGTGTGAATAAATTAATAAATATTATTTTATGAATTTTATCACAGATTTTATTTTATTTATTTTATTTTCTTATGAATATTAATGAGTCTTTTTTCTGTATATTTCATATTATATGTAAATTGAATTTCATATATTCCGAAAAATTTTAAGTAACTTGATAATAATTTAAATAATAATTATATATAAATATATTAATAAAGAAATTTGAATTATTATACAAATTTATACAAATTATTTACTTTAAGATGTAACACATCATAAAGTTCACTATGTAATAATTAAGATTTAACGATAATTAAAAAAATACTATTTACAATTCCTCTCTTTTTGTTAACTGACCTATCAAAAAGTTAAATATATGTTAAGTTCAAGTTTAACGTGCAACCTAGCGTTTCAATCTTTAAAGCAATTGTGCAATTAGACTTGCGTACGAGTTTCGCGGAAACCATCTGATAGCAGGACTTTATGACGCGTAGCGTCGCGACGCATCGGACCATTAAAACCACGCGGGTGGATACATTGCAACAAAGTAGAGTTTGACGACAATACCTGCTCGGTAAATTGATGTACATCTACAGGACGAGCTTTAATCCCTTTGAAGAAAATTTTGCGCGAAAAATAATCAATCGAGAAAAATAGATCACAAGATAATGTTTAAATGAAATAATTCGTTTATTATTAATTATTGATTTATTCAAAATTATTGCTATTCGGGAAGAAGAAAAAGATTTTCCGCTTGAATCGTACGTATTTATCCGTATCTAATTTGTATAAATTTTAATAAAATTAAATTAAATGTTTTTTTTTCACAAAAATGTTAATAGAATCTAAGCGAATGATATTATTAAACTTTATAACTTAAGAATATTAATTTTTCTTTTTTTACAATAATTGATAATTGTTAATTATTTAAATTCTATTATTTTCTTTTTTTTTAAAGATTTAACGTTGTATTAATGACAAGCTTATTAGATCTATTTTGTATAAGATGATCAAACTTTATGATAAAAATTTGTTTCTTATATTCATTCGTTATATAAATCTACGAGGAATATTTCGTTATTGTTTTTTCTCCTAATTTGCATGAGGATAATAATTAATTGATTAATTTACAGAGAAATTCACGTAACGAAGTTTACTAAAATATGACAAATTAAATTGTAAAATTCACACAATGTATAAACACATTAATTATGTTAAATACATGCTATTAATGTATAATAATACGAAGAGCTATAAATTTAATTAATTGTTTTAGTTGATTAATCATTACCAATATTATCGGTATTCACTTTTCATAAATTAAATTTTTAATGCTCTATCTTTTGTGAAAAATGTCTCTAGATAAAATTCTATTCAAAATAAAATTAAAAATAATTTTTTAATTGATAAAATATAAAAATGTATCAATATATGTGCATTGAAATTTCATCGACAATTTCTCTATTTCGTAATAAACTTCGAGTGAAAGTATATTCAAAGATTAAACTCATTACTTTATATAATTAATAAAAAATTATTATAACAATTCGTTAATATCAATGATATCAATACATCGAGTAATAACATTTTTTTATTTCTCGCTTGCAAATCTATATTTTGAATTAATAAAAAAAGTGTCAAATAAATAATAAATAATAAATAACGAAGATACAATGATAATTAATAAATTTCATTTAAATTTTTTCATTCGTATATAAATCATCATCGATTAGCGACATTCATGCGAATTATTATATCATTCGCCAATAATTCGAATCAAATTGCATTTGTAAAATCTGTTGATGAAACATGGTACGGAGTTCGTGACGTTCTCGTATAAACGTTCAAAGTTCCATGGGTCTGGGTACACGTGCATCGAATAAACAAGCTATGTAACCCAAACGAAATTCGCACGAATTGTTTCTATGGTTCGGCGAAAAGTGAATGCACCTTTCTTACAGTTTCGTTTATCTTTAGATCAAAGTTTAATTCGATCGAGAAAAAACGTCACTGAATTTCACCGATCTTTCTCATAGCTGAAACCCATATTAGTTACAAATTACAGCGTTTTAACTATATAAATTTTAAGCTAAAATCCTGAATTCTATAACTCGATTCTGTTATCATTAATACAAGTAGATAATTTTAATATTTTCCTCACGTTAGAATAAGATAATTTCAGATTAATGATTTTACTTTTGATAAGCCTATAATTCTCGTCAATTTTCAAAATTTTCACTTGATCAAATGAAAATATGATATCGAATTTCACTGATCTTTCTTACGAGATTCACAACTTTTCATAACTTCGTTTTATGAAAATTAAAATTTTAAGAAATAATTCGATTCTTATATGATTAACGTAGACGCACAATTTTATTATCTCAACTCATAGTCTTTTATTAAAAATAAGATATAAAGCGTGTGTTTCAGATCAATGATTTTACTTCGATTAAAATGGTTTCCAATTTCCAGTTTCCAATTGTTTTTTCGTATACGAATGAATTGTTGCATAGATGAACTCGCGGTTTCTAAGATACATTAGTCGTTCTAGCATATCCCGATACTTGATAGTCAGAAGTATAATACGTTCTCGGTAATGTAATCTACAGGTATCTACATTTCTATTATATTGCCCGACCAAAGGATTTGGCATTCCAAGCGAATTGGATTGGTAACACAATCCGTGTTACTTCGATAAAATAGTTTGTTCCACGACAAAACGAGAATGGAATGCTATTTGGAAAAGAGAGAAAAAATTGCTTATAGATATGAAGAAAAAATGAAGAAAATGTGTTAATCGTGTTTTTATCTGTTATTATTATATTTATAGACACAACAGTTCAATTACAATATTACTACTGTTACGTCTTATGTAATTATGTAATTATTTTATTTTCTTTTTTAACTGTACACGCGAAAAGGATGATTTCACTTTGCGAAATAAATCAAATAAATGATGCACAGGATGTTCACGATATTGCCAATGTTTTTCCGATCTTTTTTTGTCAGTAAAAGGATGAACAAGAATACAATTTTGCAGCCTCTTATAATCAACTTAATAGCGTGCATTAACCTTTTTTTTTTATATTTGTTTTGTATTCTTTATACATGGATGATCTTTAATCTTTTTAAAGGAATGCCGTACATTCCCTCCCCCCTCTCCTTGTTTGAAAGCTTTATTTGAAAGCTTGTTACGACGAATTCATTCATCGTACAATCCGATCTTCAGAATTTTTCTATAAGAAAAATGAAAGAAATACTTTGATATATTTCGTATTTTTCGATATTTCAATTTGCTCAGTAAGTAATTATTCGTTAATATAATTTTTATTTCTTGTTATTGTTTATTCAAATTTCCGCTTTCGTCCAGTGTTCATAAAATTATAATATAAAATTTTTCGAATGTTTGAAAATTTTAAGTCAGAAATTAAAAGTCGGCGAAAATTTATCGATTATAAAATTCAAAGAACTCTATAAAACATTTTTTTCGATTAATAAATATTCGTCAACGGAAAGTAGGAGATACGATTAATATAATTCATTACAAACAACTGATATAACAATTGATTTACCTGCAACATTTATTATCATTTATGCCAATTATTCTTATTAAACTTTATTGTTACGTTCTATTGGATGCATCATTACACCAATTAAAAAAAAAAAGCCAGATCGCTAATCCTTTTCGGGAGGAAAAATCCTTGCGTTATTATTACGTTAAATGAAAATGAAAATCTTCGAAACGAGACTTTCGATGAGAGAAAAAAAAAAAAGAAGGAAGAGCGAATGCAAATACTCACTGAGACACGTTACCGGGTCGAAGGGTGGCCGGTATCTGATACTCGGGGTGTAGCACGCCGGTCCTGTTGAACTCCTGCACCCTTGTCGGTTTCTCCCCGCCGAAAGGCCTCGGGCTGCCGATCGTCTTGTACCCCTGCTGCTGCTGTTGCTGTTGCTGCTGCTGTTGCTGAGACAATTGGTGTAGCTGGCGCAGCTGCAACTGTTGCTGAGACAGTGTCTCGCAGAAAGCGCAACCGGTGGCCTGCCGCGCGTACACTGGCACAAATACGAGGAGGAAGAAGCGGAGTGACGCGTGACGCATCGTCTTGGCCGATGATTTCCCTTCTTTTTTCTTGCACGAGGAAAGAGAAGAATAATTTGCCGCTGGATGGAAAAGGGCGACGGCGACGCCGCGACGTCCGTCGTCCAGTGGCGAACGAGTTCGACTGTGTGCCGAACGGTAGACGATGCCAGTCGGCGAGCGAGGCTGCTGCCGGCTTGGGAAACCACGCTGAGACGAAACGAAATAACCCCTCTTCTCGCTTCCTACCGAGGCGACTTCGTGTTTGCCCCATCTTCTGGAAGGAACCCTCTCCCCCTTCCTCCCTCCCCTCCCCTCCTCTCCTCGTCTTTGCCTCCTTTCCCTTGCTCTCACAACCCTGCCTCGTAAGTAAGTCCGACCTGACCGAGCTGTGTGCACTCGTTACTCGTACGTTCCGCCTTATGCATAGCGCCAAGAAGAGCACGTGTTGTGTATATACATATCTATATACATCCAATACGTGGGTGACCCTGATCCGCAGGAATTTTGGGAAGAGGAGGAGGGAGGGAAGAGAGAAGACAATAGAGGAAGGGGGTTCCGCCAATTTGTTTTAAGATTAACAGGAAGTCATGAGGGGCGTACTGTCTTGTAGGGGTGGCGAGCCAAGCCCGAGAACTTTACCCTCTCGATGCTCAGCTTCGCGTTCGCTCGTTTGGTTTCTAGGCTTTCTTACCGATGGTTTTTCCTTGACGATGGCCTTGCGATATTTATTTGTTCCTTTATTCTTTTTTTTCTTTTTGAAATAGAGTGAAGAAAAAAAGGAAGAAAAAAGGAGAGAAGGGAAGAAAATATAGGTTTCGAAAATAGTTTCGAGAAAATTAAGTTTGAAGGATTTTTTTTTTTAAGTGTGATCGAAGAGGATGTATATATGCGTGTGTGTGTTTTTAAATATTATTAATTATTCAATTGGAAATTAATTTTTTGTACTATATATTAGTCATTCTGTGTTCACTTATATGTAACTTTCTCTATACATTTAATAATAATTAAAAAATAAGTAAAACAAAGATTAGAATTTTTTGCAACAGTCATTACTGTTCATTAATATTTTTTTGTTTAATGGATGTTTTTTGTTCCCACTTTATAATGGAAAGTTTTTACACGTGCTTATACATTTAAGCGTTATTTGACTTGTTATTTATTTTATGATTATGAAGCATCGAAGAAAGTGATAAAATATTTTTGATTAATAGAAAGAAACAATTCTAAAAAATAAAACAATTTATTTAAAAAAATAAATAAATATTATAATAATTTATTACAAATATTTTATATTTCATAAATTTTCTAATGTTATTCGTTTGTTTCTTTTTTTTTGTTTTTCTTTTTTATTTATAGTCACTTCGATACTTTCTCTGTGTTTAAAGATTCGAAAACAAAACTAGCAATTTTTCTTTATAATTTCTAAAATTGATTTGAAATAATATTTATCAATTTGAATTATTTATTTCTATTGTTATAAAAAAAAAGAATTGAATTCTATTTCGAGATAAAGAAGTAGATCCAATATTTTATTTCATTGTCATTTTTCAAGTATTTCAATCATTCTATTCAAATCACATTACATTGAACGAAATAGATAATAGTCAAATATATAATATCTGTTGAATAGAACAGTTTGAAAAGGAATTAATTCTATTCTAATCTATTCTAATTTATTTGATTTTGGCAGTAGTTTTAGCAGCATATGTCTAGAATTATTATGTCTCGAAATGAATATTATAATCAACGTTTTTTTCCTTAATATATCAATCTATTTCATATATTTAATCCATTAATTTATTTATTTTATTAACAACATAATGATTAACTCTTGAGAAAACAAGAGAAAATTAATTTAAACAGTGATTTTAAAAAGTATTTGTATCCCTTATCTTATATACAAGAAAATTTATTTAACTCAAAAGTTAGGATTTTAATGAAAGTTTTTATTATAAAATATAATGAATTACACATGAAATCATTATTTTAATCATAAATCTTTTTAAGGGAGTAAAATCAATCGTTATAATTTTTTTCATTTTTGTTAATAAAATTTTAATGAAATTATATTATAAAATTATAAAATTTTTCAGATAAAGAAACGTTTCTAATGCTCTACTATTATGAAAAATTATTTAGATAATGCGGTTTTTCGATCAATTCGTTAATTTTACTCGAATTAATTATCCATTCATACACTTTCGCTTTTATTATATAATAATTTAATTTTGTAATTATAAAAATAAAGAATTATATTATATGAACTATCAAGAATTATCGATTTAATTAAAAATTATCAAATCAATGAAAAAAAACTACATGATATAAAGGCTGATAATAAGATGCAAATTGCTAATACGATATTGTTGCGATTTCATAATACACGACTCGAAAGCGTTATATCTACAAGTATTATATAGAGGTATTATATAATATATATAAAAGTAGGTAGAAAATAGTAAGAAACTGACTCTAGAGATTAAAATAAATACGAACGTTGATATGCAAAAGTGTGTGTTGAAGCTTATTTTTCAACTTATAAGCAATTTCATTTTATCATTATCAGATGAACCGATATAATCTTAATCCTGTCACACTTTATTTTCTATTTAACTTAATACAAAATTATTTGTAATATTATTAAAAAATTAATTAATTTCGGCGGACATTTTTGCATACCAATTTTAATCTCTGGAATCACTCTTTAAAAAAATAATAACATAAAAATAATTATACGTATATATTATATACAAATATTATACATATTTTCAGAATTTAGAGCATCAATTCTTTAATTCGCATCAAACTTTCAAAAACATAATTACTTTTTATCAAATAATAAAAGCAAAAAGTGCATAATTTATTGATTTATCACAAAACATTTTTACTGCACAAGCAAAATCTGCATATGCATTCAATTTATATCACACGATTTATATCACACATACACACACACATATTTATAAACATTATAAGCGTAAAATAAAAAAAAATACAAAATTGAAATTTTATAAAAAAAAAATTAAAGATTCGAATTGCCATTATTATTAACCAACTTTCTATAGAATTTAGTTGATGAAATATGACATTTCATTATTCATCTACGTTTCTCTTGTATTTTTACCTTCCTGCAATATATATTACTAACCCTCCTCTTTCCCTCCTATTGAAAATATAAATTCATCGAATCGTGCAATTGCATCACTCATCGGCATAGATTCTTACGAAGAACACGTGTTTTCCTTCCTCGAGTAGAATAATAATAATAATAATATGACAGATTTCTTAAGTTTAGTAAGTGCGATTGCTCATGTTGCGGCTAACATAGAGACAAAAAGAGTAACGACCTGCGAAATCGTCGAAAATCGTCGAAACCTGATTCGTAATTGAGCACAAGCGAGTAAAACTTTCACAAGCATTCCTCGTGTTGTTGTCGGGTTGTGCATCAAGTGCATCCGATCATTTGCGACAAGAGGCGCATCGTCTTGCAATTAGCAGTCTTGCAAAAAGAAGAAAAAGAAAAAAAAAAAGAAAGAAAGAAAGAAAAAAAAGGAAAAAGAAACTCGAGTTTCATTTCTACGAAACGGCTAGTCACGTTACGAATCGCTTTTTGGAATAAAGGTACCGTTCGATAAAGTGGCGTCCTTGGTCCTTGGAAAGAGGGGAAGAAAAAGAGGCAAGCTGTGTTGTACGCTACCTACGCAGAGATAATGTTCGTAGCGTAGATAAGAAGGAGGTAATTATTAAATGGCGACGAGTGCGGCAGATTATCGGACTACATAAGGTAAAACAAGGTGGATGGACGGTTGTGGAGCGGCATCAAACGGAGACCTTCCACAGTTTCGCCGGGGTGCGAGGAAAGAAGGAGTCGATACGGCGCGAAGATCGTGCAGAAAGGGAAGTTATATACGGTACGCTTCGCTGTATCTTGGACCAACCATGGGACGATGATGACAGCAGGTCTGGCGGGTGGCAGGCCAATAAATCATGGCTTACAGTGTGGGAACCTCTGCCTATATGCCCCTCTCTGCGTGTATGGGGTATGCCATCAGTAAAACCTTTACTCCCGTGAGTCGATCGCAGGGTGACCACGTACGTCGTACGTGCATATAACTCTTTCTCTCTTTCCCTCTCTTTCCGTCATGTGAGCGGCAACCCGAGTCCGTTCTCTCCACACTCTTCAACGGGATGCATACTCCTCGGGCCACCGCCCGCCCGCCCGCCCGTGTGTGTACAAGAAAACACACACGACAGGCCGACGTGGCTTGATGATGCAGGCGTTGTGCCCTCTGTGTAGGTGTACGTTCCTTATGAATACATCATACATTGTTACAGTG
Organism: Apis cerana; assembly: GCF_029169275.1. Taxonomy (NCBI): domain Eukaryota; kingdom Metazoa; phylum Arthropoda; class Insecta; order Hymenoptera; family Apidae; genus Apis; species Apis cerana. The sequence goes on from NC_083853.1 coordinate 2,497,438, forward strand.
AGGGGCAACGATGTATCTCGGTATAATCAGTAATGGCGCTGCCGGCTCATCGAGGATCGGCCTTTTTCGGTAATCACTTCTTTTCCGATCCCTCTCACAGCCTTGCCATTCAACCGTGTCAATAATATTGTACACTCGAGGAAGATCTACTTTGTCCATAAACGGCGGATCAATAAAGAAAAAAAAAAAGGAAAGAAAAATGTGAACATCGCTGTAGCCATATTGCGATTAGTGATGGATAGGAGAAATCAATCAAATCTGTGATTCAAATCACAATGTGTGATTCAAATCAAATTCAATGGAATAGGATTTGATGGTGCAATATTAACGGTTTATATACAGATATTTTAGATACTAAACGGTTCCAATAGTGGATCGATCGAATTAAATAAATTTATGAAATTATATAGAATTATGGATAATGAAGTTTGAAAATAATATGTATTTGGTTATAATATAATTTCGTTCGATAACGTGTGAAAATATCGTATCTATATTATGTTTTTAGTATGTAATTAGATTATATATTATGTAAGTATTATATATTTCAAAAAATGAAAAAAATTGATTTGAATCTATTGCTTCTATTCTTTAAAATATTTATATAAAAGATTCAAATTCTCTCTGTCAATTTGAATTTGACATCAAATATATAATTTTTGAATTAAATACTGTTTGAATTTAGATTGTGAGTCTCAAATTCAAAATGCACTTTGCTTGATAAAAATAAATTCATCGTACAATTGTCTCTGATTATTATTTCCATAAATTATTTGAATTATGAATTACAAAAGCAGCCAAAAGTATTTTTATTTCACCGGAAGATAATAGTATTTTTTCAACCTAAACATCACGAAATAAACGTATAATTATAATAAGAAAATAATAAATATCAGAACATCAATGAAAATCGCATACGCGGTTTGAGATAATTTGTCGTACGAGATAACAACGAAGAGTGGCCTTTTTTTTTTTAAATAAACTAATTTCCGTGCTCTAATTTTGCATGGGGAAACTTGCACGAAGAGAAGTTGCAATCGATGCACACACGTGCGTGCATCGAGTTATTCGCGTAATGCGGAACTTTATACGTTACATAACAGTGTAACGTAATTCATGAAAAGGGACACGCATTTCAACAAGAAGATCAGGTTCCGAATAGACATGCATCGAAAAAAAGGATGGATAGAAAAGAGGGAATTGTTCAAGGAAGCAAAATCTTTACAACGAATAAAAACATGTTGTGATACGGCTTCCATGAGGTTTTTTGGCAGGTTGTTGCTTCGATCGCTTTTAACATTATATCTTCGTCATTCTTTCATTCTCTTTCTTTCTTTTTTTTCTTTATTTTCTTTTTTTTTCTTCTGAAAAATCCTTTGTAGATATTCGAGTAGCTGTTGTCCTCGTAATCGATGGCTATATTGTATAACTTTCCTGTTGCAACACGGTTACGGAGAAGTCATGTGTATATCGCGTACACGGTATATACAAGCGGTATTGCAGTTGTTCGAATGTGTTTGCCTGTGCATGAACACACAATGCAGCAAAACGGGTTAACACAATGAAATTGGATCTCCTTCTGTTGATCTCAGCAGGATATGGATCGTTAGCTGACTTCGTAAATAATACCTGAGATATTGCATGTTCAGATACCTACCATCAAACCTGTAATATTTTCTAAATGTCAATTTTTCTTTTTAATTTTGATATATGTAACACTGTGCAATTACTATATTAAATATCGTTGAGTATCGAGAAAATTTTACAGAATATTCTTTAAATTGCTTTCAATTGTTTTTTTTTGTAATTATTACTTTTTTTATGATTTATGTTTTACTATTTCTTTTTTTTTATGTAAAGTCATATAATTTTATATATATTTTTTTTATAAAAAATTCAGTAATAATCTTTAGTATGAATAAGGAAATATTCAATATCTACGTTATTTTTACTTTTAAATAAACAATTTCTATTATGATAATGTAGTAATATTTTTAATGTTGCCGATAAATTTAAAATGAATATGTAGCAGTAAGAGTAACATTGTAGATACTAAATGATAATCAATAATTTTTAATTACTTTTAGAAAAAAATATATATGTGGAATATATGCAATTACAAATTGCTGATTATTCAATATTTATTACATAGTATTGTACGGTGATTTATTAAGAAGATAATCGCCTTAAATTTTTGTCCCTCATAATAAGTATTATTCATGAGAACTGTACATATAAATCACAAGATACTAATTATTTCTCGATGTACACACGCATATGTATGTGTATAAATGTTCATAGGCAGTATTTATTTTAAAAATTCATTCGAAAATATAGCTGTTTAAATGTCCACTTTACCCGATCGATATACTGTTCGATTTCACCGAGCGCATACATACGTAATGATAAACGAGAACAGAAGAAAGTTAAATGTGCACAAGTAAGAGGCAGAATAAAAAAATGTTATTCGAGAGAATAAATTTAATTTTTATTTAAATTTCAAGCAATTAATTTCAGTTTAAAATTTACATAGGGGCAAACAAAGTTGCAGAGTTGTCGCGGTCAACTGCCCATGTAATTTCAATCATGAAAGCATAGTCACTAAATATTTTTTCAGAAATACTTATATATCTCCGGCTTAATTGCTTTTCAACTTTTTTTTTTGTTCTTTTTCCTCTTCTTTTTTTTCTTTTTCTTTTTCTTTTTTTTTTTTTTCTTACAACTGATCCAGCAGTAACAAAGTGATGTGTGTAGATACTTTATAATCGGCCATATATCGAATCCAAAGTTTCAGTATCGAAATTGCCGATCGCAATAAATAATGACTTCACTTTAAAGAAGTTGAAGATCTTTTGGTCGTCATTTTTGTTGCCTGAGGATATGTGAGGATCAATGATCTACGCTATACCTGTAACCAGCAACATTGTAGTCCACACCTTCTTGTACACAAGATGTTGGCATATAGTGGCAATGTTTTATAAACTGATCAAAATCCAATCAGACTTTAGAACAATCCTAATATAAGTAAGAAAGATATAGAAATATTTTTAAAAACATTTTTATTAATCACATTGGACAAAATTAATTTGAAATAATAATTTTAATTATTTTTTATATTAATTTTAAATAAAATAATATTTGAAATTAATTTATTAGATTTTGATTTATGAATTTTTAATCGTTTTAAATGTTTTCTAATAATCTAAATAAATGAAAATTTATTGAATCTAAGAATACAAAAGAATAATTTTATAATACGAGATCTAATATTATTATGAAGGAATAATATTCTCATTTCGATTATTACTATAAAACAAACAAAAATTTTTCATATATTACAATTATATAATTATATTGAAATACTTTTATATTTTTATTAAAACTTATCATAATTTATAAACTCATAAACTTATCATTAAAATAAATATTCAAAAATAATACAAGAACAGATAGAATTATTATATTTTTTTTTAAATAAATAAACTTCATCATATGCTTTAAATTTCAAGCAATTATAATTTTACAAAATTTGTCAAGTTTTCTTATTGTAAAATTGTAAATATATTGTAAATATGTGTATAAATAATCTTCATAAAAAAGATTAATGGGTTAATTTTGTTTAAACGTTATTATTTTACTTTCCGTAATGGAGAACATTATTATCGTTGAGGATTATCGTTCATAATAAAGATATCATTATGATATGTGAATATGCCGAGTTATAATAAAAGGAAACACTATCATTTTATATATTCTCTTATAATCATTTTCTGACCACATATCTTTATCTTCTTTTATATGAACTATTCAAAATAAAATAATGTCTGTGTGATTGCAAAGCTTGTCATATCTTATAATTTCAAACATTTATAAAGATAATATTTTCTCATTTTTTATCGATATGAAATTATATCGTTATAACATATATTAGTGATATATTTACTTGTAAAATAATCTATTTGTTTTTTTTAAATAAAAATGTAATAAATTGATCAATATTTTGAAAAATTTTTCACTATTTTTTTATTTCACGAAATAATTTATTAGTATATGTATTTACCAAATTTTTAAATTCCAACAATTCTTATTTCTTATCATTTTTTATCTTTAATCATAATTTTTGAAAAATAGAATATATATTAAAATAACATGATTCGTGTTATTTTAAATTTTCATTAAAAATAAATTAAGAATATAAAGAATAAAATTTTGTTGCAAGAATTTCTTGGTTTTTGATAAAATTATAATAATCATTTCTAAAGCAAAATCTCATTGATTTTTATGATTTTAAAATATGTTATCAAAGTAATATAAGCAATTTTTCCCCATAATTACATATTTTATAATTATCACTTTAATTTGTGAAATATCTGCAAATATATATATTACATATATGTAAAGTATATATATTATTATTCTGATGTATTTTCAACAATATCAACTTAATATGTTCTAGTATTTCTTATGTGCATGTTATGACAAGTTATTAAATTTCTTGATTTGTTTCTGGTCTCATAATCATTTCAATTTTATCTGGCTTAGCAAAAACTAATTTATAAAAAGATGAAACAGAAGATCTTTTGATCGTCATTTTAGATCTTCTTCTTAATCATTTTTCATTGAATTGACATTGATTAAATTAAAATATGGCCACTCACATCAGAATTAAACTATGAAACTTAACAACTTGTTATAATTTATTAATAAATAAATTAAAAAATGTTAAAAATTTTATATAAACTCATAATAATTATTGTGAATATTATATTCTTAATATTAATACAATTTCTATAAATTTTATAGAGATGTCTGATGTTTTTTTTTGAAAAAACTATTCATCTGATTGTTTCTATAGATTAAAAAATCTCATTTTTTTATTTATAAATAGAATACATTAAATTATTTAAAAAATTTATAAATTGGTTCTAAGAGAATGTTATGAAAGCTAATATCAATCTTATTAATCATATTTCTCATAAAAAGAAATGAAAAAATAAGAAAAATAAAAATAAGAACATTTTCAATTCTTGTCTATTCGAACATATCCTAAATTTTCTCGCATGTCGTAAAAGGATCAAATAAGCGATTTTGAACGATGTTATCCACGTTAGCTTAACTCTTCACCAAGCTCTCGCATAAATTTCAATCGAACTCATTCCTCTACACGTTTTTTTTATCGATTTGATACGAAATAAAACGCGAAAAATATGTTCCCATGAACAGTTAGAGTGGATATCACGATTCTGACGATATACATATGTATATATATACATATAATAATTTTATGAACAAATTTGGTATTAAAAATGACATGAGGATTTTGATATAAGGATAAATCGATAATCATTTACGTACAATCCATCACATCGATTTCGATATTTTAAAAATATATTGTTAATTATTTTGAACAGCATTTTCTTATACATATATAATCGCCATTTCGATTTTTTTTCCAAGACATTAGCAAAAATATTGTTATACGCCTTTTGTTAGCCATCTTCTTTATGTTTCTTCTACAAAGAGCTTATTTTATAATATTTTATGTAATTATATTACATGATTTCACAATTAATGTGATACTCTATGATTAAAATCGTGATAATACGTTTTTAGTGATTAAGTCTAAGATTAGTGATAAATATCGAAATCGATACGATTGACAGATTTTGCTGTTTGGTCGGTAATTCCGGAAAAGCTATTTTCTTTTGGGTAGGCAATAGGTTTTGGAATAATTACAGCTGTTACGTAAATATGTGGATTCGATATTTCACACTATAATAGTTATTATTGCTTGAAATATTTTCGATATTTTAAAATTTAGAACGAGTTTGAGTTAAATTTACTATGCATTTAACATGTGGATTGGACAAGTTTTAAATATGGAATAAATTTAGGTTTGAGAAATCATCTCATCGAAATGTGAGATTTAGCAAATAGTATTCTTTGCTGTATAAAAATAATTTTGGATGAAGAAATTCGAATTAGAATTTGAATACATCGAAAAAAATTATTTCACAAATATTTTTAATTTTCTCATTCATGTTAACATCATTCTACATATTTATTTCTCTAAAACAAGAATGAGAAAAAATATTATAAATATTATAATTGATTATATCTTTTATTGATAAATTGTATACATATATATTATTAATAAAATAAAAATTAAAAAGTAAATAAAAATATAATTAAAAACATACTTTAAAAAACGAACAAAAAATCTTTAATGTTTTTATTGCGTTTAAATATTTGAATTTTACAATTATTGTTCATACATAAAATTTAAGAAATATTAAAGACAAGTTTTCATTCACCGTTAGAAAATGAACGCATATATTTTGATTTTTTCTTTTCATTCTAGCTTTAGGTATTTTCTTCTAGTATTTTTATCTCTAGAAAAATCATTTTTCGAAAGATCACATTAAATCGTCGAAAGTGGAACAAAACGTAAGTATCTTTGAGTTCTAGTTTTCGAAAAAGTCAAAGGCTACCCCACTAAAATTACAGCAAACTAGTGAAACTCAAGTTGTTAAGGACTGTTCCCTCAAATGTCACGAAATTTTTGTTCAGCTTGTACGCGAAACCGTTTCTCTAATCGCGCGTCGCATCAACCTCTCAAAGGGACAATGACGTGTTTTAATTGCACGATCTTTCACGCCGATAAGAATTTTTGTACTTCGAAACAAGATAATGCGAATGTTACTAATGTATGTATATTTCAAGGAACGTTTCGCGGAATCACAGATAATATCTTCGAAATTATTCGAGAAGCGTAAATTTTCATTTTAAGCAAGGAAAGACAATGTTGAATGGAGTTATCCTTTGGGATGGTTATGGATGATTGAGTCATATATGTAAATATATATATATATATATATATATATATATATATATATATATACTATATGTATATATATAAACGTTGTGAATTTATGTAACTTTCTTAAATGACAGATTTTATCAGTTCTACCATTCTTCTTTTGTTTTCAGAATTTATAGTTTATTGATATCGATATATGTAAAATGTATTAAATATTAATAGGATATGATAAAATTATAATAATTTTATAAATAAATTTAATTTATCTAGTATTTATTATTATATTTCCGTTATTTTTTTTAAAAAAAGCGTGTCACCTTTTTTTTCTGAAGAAAATTAAAATCGTAGAAAAAATATTATAATAGAATTATTTTATAAAATATATATGTGTGTGTGTGTGCGGCGCGCGCTTGCGTACGTGCGTATATGCATGCGAATGTGTGCTATTTTAAATTAAATAAAATAATTTGATTGATGAATAAAAATATAAGATGTTATAATTAAGAATATTCGAAAGAATATGTATTTATTTACTATTATTATTACTCATTAATTTATAGAATAATGAAAATTGTAAATTTATAGAAATTATATATCTATTATGTATGTGTAATATAATATGAGATACTATATAGTAAAAATGATAAATGCTTAAAATCAAAAATATATATTACGAAATTAATTATTAACAATAATCTAACAATTATATACAATAATAACAATTTAACAATAATAATAATTATTATTGGCAATAATCGTTAATCCTTTTTCTTAATCATTAAGATGCAATTAATAAAATTATTGACATTTCATCTTTTTCCAATCATTAAGATAGTATTTCGTTTTCTTTAAAAGTCAAATCACGAGTGACCTAATTCGTGAAAGATTGATATCAAGATGACAGTTAATCTTTTTAATAACCACGTGTTTATGTCGATAATTTATATCAGACAAAAAATTATAAAAATGTATACATAACTTTTTATATAATTTTGAAATATATATTTAATTTTTTTCTTTTTAGTCAGAATTTTCTCCTCATAAAACGTTAATTTTAAAAAAACGTGTCATTACTACTCAAAATATTTCATTATTATTAATATATTGAAATTTCGTAAAGTATGCAACATATAATGCAGAGAAATAAATGTCTTGTTTTGTAACAAATTAAATGAATATGAACGAAAATATGAACATACTTATTGATCATTAAGTATATTTATAATGAATTGGTTATATAAATAATGGTAAGAATACAAGAAATAATGTATAAATTGTTAATACATTTGTGAAACATCTTTGGAAGATTGATTTTAGAGACCAAAAAAAAAAAAAAAATAGAAAAGTTAGTTTGCAATAATGGTTGAGATTATTTATTAAATATATAATTTAAGCTCTCTTTAGATAAAATAAAACGAAAATAGAGTGTCATGGCGATATGATGATGATAGACGATGGCCATTTCTCTTTATCTCGTTTCATCTAATGCAAACTTCAATCATTTATATTTGAATAAAAAAGCAATTATTATCAATTTATAGCAAAATTTTATTATTTAATTTCTAGAATCAAAATGTTTCACGATTATATCAATGATCTTGTTATGAATTATATGAAATTGAAATAATGGAAATTCAAATTATTTTGACTCACAGCTTGTATTTTTAAAAGAAACATGATACATTATATTATGATATTAAAAATATCCAAAAAATTCGTAATTCATTACATTTTATCTTCTTCGAATTCATGAGTGAATTGAAATAATTCGAAGTAAAATAATTCGAAGTCAAGTTGAGTTCATCTAATCTTTAGATTGATTTTTTCGAATCAGTCATTATTATGGAGCCTCGAATGTCAGGCCCGATGATCAAGTATCGAGTTTACAGGTAACTCCCACGAATGTTCTCTCTCTTTCTCTCTCTCTTTGTGTGTTCACGAAGACCTATTCTGCGCTCGCTATCCACCACCTCGTGATAGTGACCCTGGACGAAGGACCTGCCGACACCTTCCAAGTGTTACGCGGTCCAAGTGTTACCGTATAACCATGCAAGAAAATCTCACTTGGCCACGTGAGGTCCCTTTCGGGTGCTCGGATGTCACATCGGCAACCTGAGATCTTATTTGGAACGTGTACATGCGTATGTATTATACCCTATATTTCTCTACGTTGGTTGTGACGTGACCTATCAAATTCGCTCTTAGATTTGTTTCGCTCGATTAACACGTTTCAACATGGTTCGAATCGATTTTGCCTCTTTTTTTTTTCGTATTCGTGATTTTATATTTCGTGGAGCTTGTAATGTTATTTAATATTTAGGTGTGTATAAAGATTTAAATTTTATCTTGAATATATAGTAATTGCATAATATGAACAACATAGTAGAAAAATTTAATATATAGATTAAAATATTATTATATATCTGATTTCAAATACATATATGTATTAAATATATATAATTTTATAATATATATAATAGATATAATTTTTCAAGTTACAAGTAATTTTATTTTGTGCCAGAACTATTTTTATTCCATCTTACTTAAAATTACATTGTTCATAATTTGGAAAATAAACATTAACACTTTTGCATGTGTTATATTTGTTATAGTTTCCAGAATCACATCTTATATTTTATATCTATTTCATTCGAATACTGTATATTTTATTTATATAGTATATTAATTATATACTATTTTAATTTTTTAATTATATGTATAAACACAAAAATAAAAAAATTTTTTAAAATATTTAATTACACGTTAAAACGTTCATTTTTATATATGGTATATAATATAATTATTATACATATATAAAATTAACGTATAATGTATGTATATAAAATATTACAAAATTAAAAAATTTTTAGTGTTCACACACTGAAGAAATAATGTTTATCTTTTTTTAATATTTAATAGTTATTCTGATAAATTTACTTTTCAACTTATAACTGTTAATCGTTCAAATATATATCGGGACACGTTTGCTTTTACCCATTGTTTCGAGCAAATTTCTCTCCTGTGGTAATTTTGAATATAATATACATCGGGAACGGAAGTAAAAGAATGCCATACATTACCGAAACAATTCACAGAAATTAGCCCGAATTCGCACAAATTATTTTGTAATTTAAAACTTTCTGAAAGTTCAGTCCACACAGGAGATTGGATCCGGAGTAGGATCTATACTTTTTAAAAATTTAGGCGGCATTTCATTAAAACTTTTAATTTCCACGTACAATTTAACGTAAAATTCTATAAAAGACATTCATATCTACCTAGTTTTAATACTCTTACGAAAGATTTAATAATATATTCAATAGGTGTTTTAATATTTTCACATTCGTCCCCTGTGATATAATTAAAAAAAAATATCCGTAATGAAATGATAAGCTAAATAAGCTAAATAAATTTGGTTTCACAAAGAAAAAAAACATCTTGCTTTTTGTTTAAAACGACAACAAACAAAGTATTTATTATCTATACTTATTCCTTAAAGTTGAAATATTTAGAAGTTACCGTAAAAAAATTTTTAATATATATTTTTATAATTATAATATTATGGAAAAGTAATAATAATCGTGAGTAAAATATAATTAAATTAAATGTTGAAATTTTATAGATATTAATATTCTTAATATTATTAAATTTATAATAATAATGTTATATTATAAAAAGCTTTATATATTTTTTTTTTATATTATCTTCTTCAATTTTATTGTATTAATTAAACTTTTGAAATATTCAGAAATATAAAATTTTATTATTATATTATATAAATATAAATTCTATTATATTTTTCTTTAAAAAGTATTATATATAATTGATATATTGATTATATTTATTAAGATGAAATGAAATATAGATGTAAAATTTTTTTTTATTATTCATAATTTCTAATAGTGAATTAAAATTTATGATAATTTATTTATATTTAATTATTTATATAAATATAAATATAATATATGATATATATATTATATAATATAAATATGATATATTTATATTTAAATTATTAATATAAATATAAATATAAATTATTAATATAAATTATAAAATTTAAATTCTTAATAATAAATTTCTTAATCTTTTAATTGATTTAATTGATTTTAGCATCATTTTATTTAAAAATATAGAAAAATAATATATTAAGAAAAAATTCTTTACGATATTTCAAAAATTAATTTTACAAAAACCATTTTATATATAAAAAGAATATTAAAATTTTCTTCAATATTAAAAAATAATTATATAATTTTAATTATTTTGTTTCTATTATTATTCTAACTTCCTTCTCATAAATAGAAATACTTTTGACTTATATCATTTTAAAAAACCATTTATACTTCGTTGAATGTCTTAAATAAAGAATATTTTTTAAATAAAGAAATTTCGAATATTAAAAATAATGATCGATCTATTTTCTTTCAAGAAAATGGATTCATGGTTCACGACGAAGATGGTCGAACCGAGCCGAATTTTATCAATTCAAATATTTAACATCCATTTGACCAAATACGAAGTACAAATTCTCGGTCTCAGTACACTTGTCGCATATTGCACCCGGCATGCTCGTATTTATAGGTCTCTTCAAAATAGTTTAAGACCGTAGTGTTGCAAAGATCGTAGAAATTCGCGAGAATTCACGCGTATATGACACATTGCTCATTCGGTTTCATCTTCTCCAAGTTTCTCTTTCAGCCTTATCCTCCGAACAATTTTAATTATATTTGCATTATCTGACTTAATGCATCAGTTCATCGAAGGATTAGAAAGTAAAGTAAGATTACGTTAGTTTGTATGTATTAGATTGATGTTATATGAAATGTCTATTTTCTCGAATAAAACTTTGTCCATGCATGGTTTCTCATATAATTATACTCGTAATCCTAAAATCTAAATCTTCAAATTTATCCGCTATAGTTTCTTTTAAAATAATTTATTCCTAAAAAATTAATTGAAACTATTTAGTGAACTATATAGAGGATTTTTTCTCAAACACTTTCTATATTTTATATATTTTATCATATTATATTTATTATATTATATTATATTTTTATATTTTCAATTTTAAGATTATAAGATTTCAATTTTATTAAATTCATATTGTATTCATTAAATATATACTTACTATGAATTTCTTCAATTGGAAAGTATTCAAAATGTACGAAATAATTAACATTAAAACTAACATCGATCGTTCAATCATTCGTAAATACATTTCACATATTGTTGAACAAATTTTAATTTCAAATCCAAATTTGTAATCCTAAAACAAAAATGTCAAACTCTCTCATTGTTTTCAATACTAAATCGCCAATAAATTAAATCGTTATTTTCTCCTCCTCCCCTTTCCTCCAAACACGACTCTCATCCAAGCTAAATCAATTCGATCCCGAAATTCAAGGTCATTAATTACGCTCGTCCAAAATTCGAAAATCGTTAAAGCAACGCGTCAAAACGATTGCACGTAGAGCGCAAGTAGAATAAAACGTTGGAAGCGATGAAGAGAGGCCGATTGAGGACACTCCTCCGGCCTGAAAGCGGTACACGCGTATACCGCTTTCGGCATACAATGCATCTCCTTGGCCCTCGCCCCTCCCGGAATCCTGATCTCTTGGTTGAACCGACGTATTACTTATTTATTAGGACCGTACCCGGGTGGTCCGCGACATGACGGAATCGATTACGCGAATTCGCGGAACTGGCCCGAGTCCCTTCGGAATTATGCTTACACTCCTAAAGATTCGGCTCTCTTCTCTTCTCTTCACCTCTCCTCCTTTTGCTACTTCCATCTTCCTTCGCCTATCCTGCCTTTGTAATTCCTCTCTTTTTCTTGCGGACCTCCTTCAATCTTTTTCCAACTTATGCGCACAAACACGCACATTCACGTACGACGCACATACACACTTCCTTATTCTCTCTCTCTCTTTCTCTTTTTCTTTGCGTCTTCTTCTTTCTTGATCTCCGATTATGCATCGAGCGAGACTATCTCTATCTCTCCCTCCACGATGATGGAACATTCGGCATCTCTCGGCTTATTATGTAATCAGAATAACAATAATTGTTTCGGAACTTTCGACTACTCATCAATCTGGGTGACAGCCGATTGCCCGAAGCTATGTGTGGGCATAGCTCGTTCAGCAGCGATCCGTGAATAAGGATCTGAGGGGCGGTAGCTTTCGAAGAGTTCCGAATTATCTCCGTTTTGCGAACTTTATCGGGCAGGTATGGAGGAGGAGGAGGAAGAAATATTGGGAATGGTTTTCTCGCGAGTTATGGCCTCTTCTCGTTCCGAGAGGATGGAGAAGGATAGGGACGGACCCTGAGCTCCCTAGTATAGGGAATTGTGTTATATCTTTGGTTTAGAGTTTCGTTTCGTGATTTTAGGACAACGTAGGGTGACAATGATATTCATACTTGTGTTATCTTTCGCGTTCAGTATTATCAAATTTCATCTTAGATTAATTAATTTGCAGTATTTTATGTTACACGCATATAGATTATTAATATAATTTTCTGAGCAAAATTGTATTTGTCTATGATTGTTGATGAAAATATATATTGAACTATCCTTATATATTCCCTATTATTGATATTTTTATTATAAAATCATATTATAAATTAAATAATACGAATAATAAAATATCAATAAAAATAATAGAATGGGATAGTTATAATGTGTAAAACAATTTTTTATTAGTTTACAAAAAATCCATTTATTTAATGATTTTTTTTGACAATCGTTTAATTTCATTTGAATATTAATTTTTTTCGATATTTATTTATTCGAAATATTTTAAATAACTGTACTTATCATTGAATAAAAAATAGGAACTTATCAATAACGCAACATATTAAATTTATCTTAAATTTTCTCCCAAAACATTCTGCTGCTTTTTCTTTTAAATAATATCATAAGCGCCGAATGGAAGAATATAAGTTATAACGATATACAATTGTACAAATAAGAATTATAAAACATTCTATTCCAGTAATAAAGAATCATTCCTACTTAATAAAGAATTTCCACATAATGTACAGCAAACAAGAGGAGTAATTTTGGGGTATGAGAGGGGGGTGAATAAAAGAGGGTGAAGAAACAACACCATGAACGTTGCAATTGTATGTACAGTTTTTATTTGGGGTTAATATAGTAATTCTCGTAATCAGGGCGGGTGAATACGATTGGGTCGTGTGTATGTATGTACGCGTGTATCGTGTTTTTTTTTTTTAGTCCGAAGAGTGAACGTGGGATTTAGGTAGCTAGCCTCGTCCTAGCCTCGTGTGCGCATTCACACCGTAATTAGTCTGCAACGTTTTATGTGTTTCGTAATTATTATTACTTCTTTTTTTGTTGTTTATTTGTTCGTTCGTCATTAATCTCTCTTGTAAATATTTCATCTAATTTAATTATGTACGTAATAATTCGATTAATCAATAAATCCGTAATAAATCCGTATAAACGTTGAATCGTGTGCGTGAGTGAACTAGTGGCGCCGATCCTGTCGTAGGATCAGCTAGGAAGTCTCTGTAGTAACCAGCGGTAAACGTATCACAAGTCATGTAGCAATTATTTATGCATTATCGGTACGAGTGTTCAAGAATCGAAACTACTTCGCGCTTTCTTTCTCTCATGTTTCTCTCCCTTTTTTTCTCGTTTTCTTTCACACGCGCATTTTCTCTTTCTTTTTCTCCTATCTTGCACTCTCACTCTCTTTCTTTCTTTTTTTCTCTCTTTCAAGCATATAAATTTTCGAAAACTATTCTCAGTACTTTGCCGAACGACGAATACTGGCGTTTTTCCATTTCCTCGTCTTAATATAGTGAAAAAAAGTCTGTATCTAATGACTGCGCAAGACAATTGCGAATATATAAACTCTCTCTTTCTCTTTCTCTTTGTTCCTAGTTCTATCTTTATCATCATATAACTTTAGCGTGAGTGTTGATCGATACTAATTAAATTGTACTCCACTGTGATCGCAGCCAAACATCTCTTTCTGGACTTATCTATTTATAGAAATCCGCATCTCCACGTAAAACAAGACGCAATCGTATGTATACATATATTTATATTTATACATATATATATATATATATGTATATATAGGTGGCTAATCTTCGGCATGAAAAAGGTCTTGTCGCACATGTCCTCGTGAAGACACGCAGCGATTTCTAATCGTAATTATCCGATTCTATCTGATCGATATAAATCCTATGTTAATAGCAGCTACGAGTTCCAA